>NC_056728.1:433611350-433956350 GCF_019279795.1 Protopterus annectens
TTCCCTTTCGTCACACCACAGCCCCCAGGGTGTTCACCAAAGTTTTAGCAGTGGTTGCGGCCCACCTGAGGCTTCAGGGGGTGCAGGTCTTTCCATACCTAGACGACTGGCTTCTCACCGCCCCAACAAGGCATCTACTCTCTTTGGCAAGAGACTCTTTCCTTCATCTAGCTCCCAAGCTAGGCATCACGGTAAACATAGAAAAGTCCAACCTGGTCCCTACTCGAACAATAGAATTTATAGGAGCCAGGTTAGACACGAGAAATTTAAGAGCCTTTCTCACAACCGACAGGGTTCGGAATCTGCTACTCCAGGTGCGGGCCATCCTTCACTTCAGCTCAACACCTGCGGAATTGATCCTGAGGGCACCAGGGTCTATGGCGGCAGCAATTACTCTTCTTCCGCACGCCCGCTTCAACATGTGGGTGCTTCAATGGACACTTCAGGTGCAATGGTCATTTCTCTCCCTCCCCCTGTATCATCCCATTGCAATCAGCAAGGCTTGCAAGCGATCTCTCTTGTGGTGGCTCCATTCTCCGGACCTCCACAGGGGCCGCCCCTTTTGTGCATCTCCCCCTCTCGCCACGGAGAACACAGACGCTTCCCGCCTCAGGTGGGGGGGGGGCATTTTGTGGGCCGCATGGTCCAAGGCACGTGGAGCGATTCAGAGACCTCCCTGCATATCAATGTTCTGGAAATGAGGGCGTTGCTCTTGGCGTTGCAAGCACTTCAGGCCCTCCTTCCCCTGGGAACAATTGCGATTCAATCAGAGAACATGTCGGCGGTCTGGTACATCAACAAATAGGAGGGAACCAGGTCTTACCCTTTATGTCGAGAAGCCATGAGAGTGTGGGAATGGGCGATCTCCACCAACCGCTTTCTCATCGCAACGCATATTCTGGGTCGGACCAACATCCTAGCGGACAAGCTCAGTTCCACCATTCTCTCCCCGTACAAGTGGTCTCTCAATTCTCAAGTAGCGAAACGTATCTTCGCACAGTGGGGGACTCCCTGTTGCGATCTCTTTGCTTCTCCTTTAAACGCCAAGTGCGACAGTTTTTTCGCTCTTATCCCCCCTCCAGGGGATTTTCCCAGAGACGCTCTGGTGCATGCTTGGCCTCCCGGTCTTCTTTACGCATACCCCCCTCTACCTCTGATGCTACAAGTACTTCAGAAAGCCTCTCGGTTGGGGTGCAGAATGATCCTCATTGCCCTGTTCTGGCCTCGACAGATCTGGTTCCCTTACCTAAGGTCTCATTCAGTGAATCCACCTTGGATTCTAGATCCCATTCCGGATCTGATATCACACCCGTCGAACCTGCCAACTCCGAACCTGGACAACCTGAAGTTGACTGCTTGGCTGCTCCAGTTCCACTCCTAATCAGGACTCCCGGTATCTCATCCCCAGTTAAGGCCATTCTGGTAGCGGCCCACAAGCTCTCTACCAGAAAAATTTACTGCAGTAAATGGAAGCGTTTCTCCATTTGGGCAGAGTGGCAAGGCCTAGATCCTTTCATGGTTCCCCTTCCTTTGGTTCTAGATTTCCTTACTACTCTCTTTAATGATGGCGCCAGTAGTTCCACGGTCAAAGTTCAGCTGGCGGCCATATCTCATTACCATGTTGGACACGATTCAGGGTCTCTTATGTCGGCTAAGTTATGCAAAACCTTCCTAAAAGGCACCTTTTTGCTCAGACCCCCTGTCAAAGAAACGGTTCCCCCGTGGGATCTTTCCTTGGTACTTCAGGCCTTGACCGCTCACCCCTTCGAACCTGCGGCCACAGTCGATCTTAAATACTTGTCCTTTAAGACTGCTTTTTTGGTAGCCATTACTTCGGCTAAGAGAGTTTCAGAGCTTCAGGCCCTGTCCATGAAACCGCCTTATTTGATTTTTCATCCAGACCGGGTGTACCTCAGGATCAATCCCTCCTTTCTTCCTAAAGTAGCTTCGGAAGCTAACATTAATCAGTCCATCAACCTCCTTGTTTTCTTCCCTAAGTATCAAAACAAAGGCGAATACAAGCTGCATTCCTTGGATGTTCACAGGCAGCTTCGTTTTTACCTTCATAGGACAGCTGGTCATAGGCAGTCAGACCAGTTGTTCATTTCTTTTGCCAAATTCAATCTGGGTAAACCAATTTCCAAAGTTTCTTTGTCACGCTGGATTTCTCAGTGTATTCTGTTGGAGTACCAAGCCTCTGGGAGGCCCGCACCGGAGGGAGTCCATGCTCATTCGACCCGGTCTGTCTCTACTTCAGCGGCCTTTAAGTCTAGGGTTCCTCTGGATGACATTTGTTCAGCAGCCACTTGGGCTTCATCTCATACCTTTATTACTCATTACAAGCTGGACGTCACTTCTAGAGGTAGAGCATCCTTTGGCTCCGCGGTATCCTTTCATGATGGCCACCCAAGATTCAGGTAGCTGGGGACTGTCCCACAGGTTGCTGACAAATGAATTCTCCTACTTCAGATCTAGAAGTTATGTACTTACCATAATGTTCCATCTGAGTAGGTGGATTAATTTTCTGCAACCATCCCGCCCTCCTATCCCCCTGGCCTTGTCAGTTTCCTGCATAGGGTGTGTTACCCTTTGGTTAGGGTAGTTGGTGCAGGGCAAACTCGATCTGAGGTCATGTAGGGAGAGCAGGGCATTATGGGTGAGGGGAGGAGCTAGGAGCTCGGATCCATAGCTGAATAAACCATGCCGGTTCGGATCCGATATCAGATCCATACCCACAGGTTGCAGACAAATGAATCCACCTACTCAGATGGAACGTTATGGTAAGTACATAACTTCTAGTTTCGTGGCATTCACTGTTATGAAGGTGTTTATTTCCTCATTACCTCAGGCAAATGTGTCCTGGCAAAATTTAGTTTTAAAACATTTTACTGACCTAATTGATCTAGTTTATTTTTAGGTTTGAAGCAAAGCTGAGTGCTTTTGATGTAAAAGGTCTACCACAGAGGAAGACAACTCCTTGCCTGCTGTCATCACGAAACATTCAGGCAAATGATAGTGATCCACTTCTGCATCTTCTTTTTGAAACCAATCCTTTGGATGAGCCTGCTGACCAGAAGTTAAGAGTAGAGTCCCAGCCACTAGAAATGATATATGATGCAGTAAGAGCAAATTACCACATTATCTAGTTTTATTTAGTATTATATGAAAATTTAGAAAGATGCATCTACTTATTTGTCTTTTCTTTCAACAGAGGACAGTAAACAGTATTGCGGACTTCTTCCGACCACCTGAAGATGTACATCTTGAGCAGCTGACTTCAGCCACTTTAATGAAACTTGAAGAATTTCGTGACAAGACCTCTACAGGTAACCTTCAGTATCAATACTTTTCAGTGATACAGTTTTTATATGAATGGTAATGACCTTTAAGAGTACATACTTGTGAATTAAGATGCTTTTGTACCTATTAAAAGAGAGGTGGATATGTGGACACTTTTACAAAATTACAACTGATGGTTCTAAAATCCCTCTAGCCTTGAACAATTTACAGCAAAATTGAGTAGTTTATAACCATGTTTTTTTGACCATTTTGCATTGAAGTAAAAACATATTGCATGTAGTCTTACCTCTTTACTTTTGTCCGCTGAATCAGTAACCTGAATTGACCAATGAACGTACAAGTCTTTTTCCAAACCATTCCTGGCTTTGCACATGCTGCCACTTTTGGCATACAGTTTCTATGACAGCTGTAGCATATTCATGTCTCACATTGCCATCAGTGAGTCATGTGTATTTATTCCAGATACAGCATATGGTTGACCTTTTTTGGTAGGCATGTCCTCTGGCCCTTCTGTTGCCTCTTGCAGTGCAGCTGAGCATCCTCTGTAGGGTACCAGTCATGCAGTGGACCACCTGTCCTCCCTTCCCACTTGATGCTCAAGCTGACAATGGCTACTGACTCCCTATCCTTCCTGACAGACTCCTCAGGTTACTTGTTAGTTCCAAGGCTTGCTGAAAGCTTTATTCCTTAGTGTCACGACACCTGCTCAATCAGTATATTTTACCACCTTAATGTCTAGATTTTAACATTGATGTCACATCCTGTGGAAAATATGAACCTCAGAATCATACAGAAAATGTAGTGCTTTGTAGGCTTGTGCACTGTTGTGTCTTCATTGTTGCAGGAAAACAACCAAAACAAACTAAAAGAAATACTGGAAACTCTGCCAGAGAATACACAATCAAGTATGACAGACTGTTTAGTAAACCACAAATATTGAGCACTTTTGTCTAAAAGCATACAGACTTCTTGGGATAAAACCAGAACAATTCAAAAATTGCATTTAAATAGCTTCCTTGTGACAATATGTGGGTTTCTGTTAAATATTTTATTCATTTTACCTAGAAAATTCCAAGAATCCTTGCAAATGTGGCTCTCATTTGCCACCAATGCTAGCGCAGGATTTGTGGTTAAGCCCCTAGCGTCCACTATGGGTCTGATTGGGGGGGGGGGGGGATTGCACGCTCATATGTATTTTGGGACCACTGAGGTAGTTACAATAGGAAAATTGAATGTGTTTGTCTCAATTTGTTGTAAAAACATGCCATTCATTTTGTTTCTGATTTTCCTGTAAGATGCACATTCAGGGAAATTTGTGAATAACATTCATAACTTAATGCTTCAAGCATACTTGTTGTAATCAGATTTATCCATAATAACATCCCCCCCCTTGTTGGTTGTCATTATTCTTAAGTCTTTTTTTTTTTTTTTTTGTTCAATAATTCCTGTTCACGCCGACTTAAATAGAACATTGCATTTCTTACTCAGTGCATCACACAGGTCTAGTTTACATATTTTTTCAAACAACAATGAGGAGTGTGTAGGTGGATTGTACATACTAGATTCCTGAGATGTTGTAGTTAAAATTAATAAAATGATATACAACAGAAACCACACATTTTTAACAATTGATGTGTAGGATTTGTACACTTCTGTCCCACACAATATAGGATTAGAGTGGTTTCTGGAATTTGTTTGACAGAGGGATACCCAGGACAAAACTAATGTCTATAAGTCTGTGTTAGAAATTGTACTGAAATAATTTTTTGATGTTCAATGGTGAATGCAACACAAGGGGATGGCAATGGTTTCTGCATGTGCTGGATTCTTTGCAAATATATGCATGATTCAGTAGGAGAAAAAAATCCTTTTTCCTTAAGTAATGCAAGCTTTATACTTCACATATATTGCTGTATGTTATATAACCTAAGCAACATTACATAATTTATTCCATTCCTGCCCCCTTTTTTAAACAAGAAACATCTTATTAAACCACACTGACAAAATACCAATTTCAAGCATTTTACATAACAAATCATATTGACACACTCTAAGTTGCAAACATATACATCACTTATAATCTACCCAATCATTTTCAGTCAAATATTACATAGCTCATTTAAGTCCTGACTTCTTTTAAACCTCATTCCTCCCTCTGAATGTATTGTTCCCACAATTTCCATTTTTTCCTACGTAGTTTGCTCCTACCCTTTTCTAAAGATTTCAATTCCAGTTGTTTTATCTGTGTTATTGTATTCACTGCTTATAATATAGTTGGTTTAGATTTTGATTTCTATTTTCTAGTAATTGCTTTTTTTGGAAGCCACCATAATTAGACACAGCAAGGCCTTGCCATGTCTAGGCAATTCTGATTCTATTTCGTAGTTCAGAAAAATCATCTTCCTCATCACACCAGTCCACCCATCCAGCATCTCTGACAGTGCATTCCCGATCTAGTACTGTTTGTGGCCATTTGATCATCCCAAAACTGTAAGTTAGAATAGGAGTAATTTGGACTTTATTGCTGGTGTCAAGGCAGTCATCAGTGTCAGTTTTAGTCTTCCGAAGTATTCTTACTGAGCTTTATTTGCATTTGTTCATGTTTTATTTTTTATACACTTCCTCCTGCTGGAGTTCCTTTATATCACACTCCTGTTCAAGGTTGACATTTTCTTAGTGCTGCAGCTTTTCTGTTTTAAGTGTTGCTTTTGAACATTTATCAAGGCCAGATGTCATTGTTGTATCATCTGAGAAAGTTTCAACCATTTGCAGCTGTGCTTTCTACTCCACATCTAATAAGCTATACAGTTTAAGTCTTCAACAAAAATGTAGATGAGAAATCTTTAAACATGGTTGTTTTTTGGGAGCCAAGTTGTAACCATAGCCTTATCTGTCAGGTAAACAGCTTACTGGGTTAAGAGCAACACAAAACAGCAACAGTGACATAGACTCACCCTGCAAATCTTCCTTTGAATTTTTATTTAAAAGTGTGAGCACTGGACCAATTTGCCTTTTGTCATGGCTCAACTGCAAAGTAATTTGCCACAGTTTCATGGACACCTGTAATGTAATTGATCAGTGTATGGTGTATCTACATCTGTAAGCATTCCATTATCCAATAATGAAATTTGCTATCAAATGTTTTTTTGTAATCTGTCCTTGCCATAGTTAAAGTTTCATCTTTTTACAATTCTGTGTTATGTTTAGGAGCTTTTCTTAATTTTGTCTCTGTTTCTGTGGCCATTACTTCCTCCTAATTCATATCCTCTACACTGGGGTTCCTTATGGTTTTCTTTTAATTCTTCTGTCCATTCAGCATCTTGTTCTACTCAGCAAGGTCTTCACAGATACTTCTTCAAAATGTGCATATTTTTTTCATTTTTTGATGGTGGCTTTAAACCTTTTGCTTTGTTTTCCAGTTCTCTATAAAATCTTTTTGGGTCTTCAATGAATTGATTATTTTGTACTTTTCCTTTATATTTATCTGCGTGCCTTCTAAGTTATTCTGCCTGTGCTAATACTTTTAGTTTATTCCTGACAGTTGTATATGATAAATCTTGATCTGTTTTGATAGTGTGTACTGCTTTTACCATGTCCATCTTTTAAGTTATTTTTGATTATCTATCAGTGATACTTCTTGTCTTAATTGCTTTATAGTTTTCTCCGTTATTGCTTCCATGATCGTATTGTATTTGATCTGAAGTAGTTTACTTCATTTGGTTTTCAACCTGTGGGATACGGATCCGAGCCGGCAACTTTACTAGCATCTGCTCTGAGCTCCAAACTCCTCCCTCTTACCCATAATCCACCTCCACTACCTTCCAACCCCCAGATCTTGTTTGCCGCCAATAGCTTATGCATCGTGATCTCTAGAGCTCCAGGTTTTCAAGTGGGTAAAGACTTTAAAAATATCTCTTTTTTTCCTTAAAATCTTTAGATAGTGATACAGTAGGTTCCTATTTCTCCTCCCTTCACTTGGTGCGTCGAGTTTATAGTTTTTAGGGTAATTAGTTAGAGTAATTGTGTAGTTTTTTTTTTGCTTCCCCTCCCCCCTCAGTGTGTTCTCTGTGTAAGTTTGGTGAGTGGGTTTTCTCAGAAAGAAAGAAATAAAATTTTTCTTTAGTTTTCTTTCTTTTGATAGTATGGCTGACAAGCCTATTTTCAAAAGATGCACTGAGTGTAGCCATAAGTTATCCCCTGCGGATGGTCACACTCTGTGTGTTATGTGCTTGGGCGTGGCCCATCTGAGTGTAGACTGCACTATATGTGCAGGGTTCAACCCTTGCCGCCATTAAAGATAGGAAAGCCAAGTTGGCCCTAAAAGGCCTTCTTTCCCCTTCTGAGACTGTTGCCTTGTCTTCGGCTCTCCTTCCTCTCTTCCCCTGACTTCTCCTCCCTTCCAGGCTGGGACTCAGCCTCCTGTGCAGAAGTCTGTGGAAGCGGAGCAGAAAAGGGGCAGAGAGAAGGAGAGAGAGTCGAAGGCGAGGGAAAAGCTAACAGGTCTCCGGACCTCCCTTCACCAGTAAAAACCTTATGGATCCGTGACTCCCCTCTGCTCCGATTTCCGAGGTTCTCCCCGGCGCCGGAGGAGACACGCTCAGCTTCTAGGGCCTCGGTGCCCTGACCTGCAAGGTTGGAGTGCATGGCCTCATCGAGGTCCACCCAGTCTTTGTCTGAGGTTGATATGGATAAAATGATGAGGTTCATCCATACTCAGATCCAGATGGGGGTCTTGCCAGTCCCCTCTCCCTCAGGAGGGAGGAGCTCGCTTTCCTTTTTCCAGCCGATATCTCCTTCTCCGATCCGACCATTGGGTTCAGAGTATTCGGATCTGTGAATAACTTTACTCAGGGGGTTGGCGCCGACAGAACCTGCTTTCTTGACGCCGACATTTGCCTGGAGCATGTCTGATCCAACCAGCTCTGATCCGAGCCGCTCTCAGAGCTGGAGCTTGGGTGTCGGATCCGATGGAGTGGAACTTTTTTCATTGGCTTCGCCTTCGTCGGGCCAAGTTCCCTCCCTTGGAGCTCCGTCCACTTCGGGCCCGGCTCCGATTCTCCCGTCGGACCCGGGAAGACCGGCCTCCTTATTGGTTTCTCAGGAGGTTCACTCTCCTTCGGCATTTGACGCGGTAGAAAGGGTTCTCTCTGCTGGATTGAGACTCCTGACTGCCCCACTGACTCCACCCAGACCCCCTTGGCTCTTTCTGCGCTCCCCATCATTTTGCCAGAGGGACAGCTTGTGCTCGAGGAGCCCCAGACGGTTTCCCCCCAGAGAGTGCCACCAGAGAGGTACCTCACAAGCATGCATGCAAGGGGAGGCACTTGGAGTCCCCTGAGTCCCTCACTGAGGATACAGACTTGGATAATGGAGAAGGTTCCCCTAGGTCACCTCCTGAGGATGTCTGCTTTGAAGACATCATAGAAATCCTGTGCCAACAGGGAGGTTGGTCTGCCCCCAAACCTTCTGACGAGTCCTTGTTCCTGGAGGCTTTAGGCACAGGCCCGTCTACTTCGTGGGTGTCACCTCCCATGGATCCTTTGGTGGATCTGGTCACCTCGGGGACATGGAAGGAACTGGACACCATGGAACCAATTCCAAAAAGACCTGAAAAAATTTTAAGTCCCCCCATAGACAGACCAGCATAGAACAAGGGCTCCCCCATAGACCCTATGGTAGTAGCAGCAGTCACAAAGAAGGAACTTGCTCAGGAGAGTTCCTAGGTTCATCCTCCTGACCGAGAGTCATGGACGATGGACCGCCTAGGGAAGTGGGTTTACGCTTCAGCTACCTTTTCAATTAGGGCGCTGAACTACCTGGCCCATGTCACCAGACTCCAACGCGACCTGGTAAAGGAGCTGGAGGAGTCTCCCTCTAAGTCCATGTTGCAGGAGGACAAGGCTTCGTTCTCTCCAAGGATGGCCACTTTGAAAGCAGTCTCCAGCATGTCCATGCGACTCCTTTCACATGCCATGGAAGGAGCGGCTGGGTCCTGCATGTCCATGAGGTGCAACACCTGGCTCAGGTTATGTCAGTTTTTGGAACCTTTCATGGTGTCCTTTGCCAATGCCCCTATGACAGCTCTACTCTCTTTGGTAAGACCGTCAGAGACACTAATCCAGAGTGAGAAGGACGGGAAGACACTGTCTGCCGTCAGGATCCAGTTCTCGAACCCTCAAAGGTCCTTTTCCAGGAACCAGAGAGGGCAAAAGAAGATGTGGTTCCGGAAGTCACAGTATTCCCAGGACACTCAGGGCTCTTCTTCCCCCAGAGGCAGAGGGGGACAGAATGGACACCTGCTCAGAGGCAGAGGCAGTCTGAGGAATTTTGGGTCTCGAGAACCTTTCTCGGGCAGACCTGGGCAGCAACCCTGAGGGGTGGCCCAAACTGCTCTACTCTGGAGAGGCAGTCGGGAGATGATTGTCCTTGCACCTAGCGGTATGGGAGTCCATAACATCAGACCACTGGGTGCTTCAGATCATATCACGAGGATACTGTATCCCCTTTGTGGGTCCCCTCAAATTTCCCAGACACCTCCAGCAAGTACCACCCACGCAAAGGGAGGCAGCAGCACAGGAAATTTCCAAGCTACTAGAAAAACGAGCCATCGATACTGTCCCCCCAGATCAGTCCGGATCGGGCTTCTACTCCAGTTTCTTTTTCGTGCCAAAGAAAACGGGGGACTTAAGGCGCATTCTGGACCTTTCTACCCTGAACCTGTCAGTTGCCAAAGAGAAGTGTTGGATAGTCACATTACAGTCCATCATGTCGTACCTGCAACAGAGCAACTGGATCTGCTCGTTAGACCTCCAGGATGCTTACTATCACATAAAGATGCACAGAAGCTCCAGGAGGCTCCTCAGCGTCTGGCTAGGAGTCGATCATTACCAATTTCAAGCCCTACCCTTTGGTCTCACCACAGCCCCCAGGGTGTTTACCAAAGTGATGTCAGTGGTAGCGGCTCACTTGAGGCTTCAGGGGATTCTAGGCTATCCATACCAGGACGATTGGCTCCTCACTGCTCCCACCAGGCGTCTACTCTCCCAAACCAGGGATTATTTCCTGATTCTTGCCCTGTATTTGGGGATCACCATCAACACATCCAAATCACTCCTAGATCCTGTACAAGTGATGGACTACATTGGTGCCAGGATAGATACTCTACAGTGCAAAATCTTCCTGAACTCGGAGAGAGTACGAAACCTGAGGATGCATGTCTCCCTTATCTACCACTCTCATCTCCCAATGGCGGAATCAGTTTTGAGAGCCTTAGGCTTGATGGCGGTGACCATAACTCTTTTCCCATGTGCCTGGTTGCACATGAGAATTCTACAGTGGGCTCTAGCTGTACAATGGTTCCTGTTGGAACTGCCATTGGCATATTCAGTTCAACTCAGTTGAGTCTCTCGGTCGTCCCTCATATGGTGGATGTGTTCTCCGGACATTTTCGAGGGGATGACCCTTTGTTCCAGCCCCGGCCCAAGCCACAGTGACCACGGACACTTCCCATCTTGGGTGGGGGGCATTGTTTGGGCAGGACAGTCCAAGGCCTGTGGTCCACTATAGAGACCAGCTTGCACATAAATGTCCTAGAGATGAGGGCGGTCCTGCTAGCGTTGCAGGCCGTTCATGTCTTTCTTCCTCTGGGAACAATTGTAATTGAGTCAGACAACATGTCAGTGATCTGGTATATCATCAAACAGGGAGAGACTAGATGTTACCCCCTTTGTCACGAGGCCATGAGAGTGTGGGAATGGGCCATCTTCACCAATCACTTTATCATCGCAATGCACATTCCGGGATGGTCCAACATCCTAGTGGACAGGCTAAGTCGGACTATTCTGATGCCTCACGAGTGGTCTCTGACCCTTTCAGTAGCAGAACAGATCTCTTTGCATCTCCTTCCAATGCGAAGTGCAGCGTGTTTTTCGCTCAGAACCCCCTGCTGGGGGAATCCCCCAGAGATGCTCTAGTTCATGCTTGGCCTCCCTGTCTTCTGTATGCTTACCCACCAGTACCTCTTATTCCGATGTTTCTACAGAAAGCTCATCAACTGGGGAGCAAAGTGATCCTCATTGCCCCGTTTTGGCCTCTCCAGGTATGGTTTCCCTTTTTTTGGTCTCACCTTCTGGCTCCGCCTTGGATCCTGTATCCCATTCAGGATCTGATTTCACACCCTTGGCGGTGCTTCATTCAAATCTGGGCAGTTTGAAGCTTACAGCTTGGCTGCTCCAGTTCCCGTGATTGCTAGGACTCCCAGACTATCCTCCACAGATCTATTTTGGTGGCTGCTCATAAGTCTTCGACCAGGAAGGTTTATGGCATCAAGTGGAAATGTTTTTCCTTTTGGGCCTCTCAAAGGAGTTTAGACCCTTTCACGGCTCCTATTTCCGCCATTCTTGATTTTCTAGCTGATATTTTTCAACACTGAGCTAATTCTTCTACTGTCAAGGTTCAGTTGGCTGCCATCTCTCATTTTCATGTGGGCGAGAATTCTGCCTCTTTAACCTCCTCCAGACTGTGTAAAGCCTTTATTAAAGGCACCTTTTTGTTACGCCCGCCGGTCAAAGATCCTGTTCCCCCATGGGACCTTACTATGGTTCTTCAAGCTTTGGTCGCCTCACCTTTCGAGCCTGCGGTTACAGCAGATCTGAAGTATTTATCTTGGAAAACAGCTTTTCTGGTGGCTATTACCTCTGCCAAAAAGGTTTCAGAATTACAGGCCTTGTCCATCAAAGTTCCTTACATGATTTTTCACAAAGATAGGGTTTCCCTTTGAACCAAGCCATCCTATTTTCCTAAGGTGGCATCATCAGTCAATATCAATTTGCCTGTGTTTTTTCCCAGTTTTTCTAACAAGATGGAATACAAACTCCACCTGTTGGATGTTCATAGACAGTTACAATTCTATTTATACAGGACAAAAATGTCTGTAAATCTGATCGATTGTTTGTATCCTTCTATAAACTCTTTTTGGGGAAACCTATCTCCAAGGTCACTATTACTAGATGGATTTCTTCATGCATCCTTCAGGTCTATAAGGACAGAGGCATGTCTCCTTCAGGTCAGGTGAAAGCTCATTCCACTAGGTCCATGGCTACGTCTGCGAACTTTTGGTCTAGAGTGTTTTTGGATGATATTTGTTCTGCAGCTTACTTGGTCCTCATCCCATACATTTATTTCTCATTACAAATTGAATTTTGACTTCCAGAAGAGCATCCTTTGGTTCCGCGGTGCTCCGGAATATCCTTCCATGAGGGCCTCCCAGGAGTTTGATAGCTGTGGACTCTGTCCCATAGGTTGAAGACCAAATGAAGTAAACTACTTCAGATAAAGAAGTTATGTACTCACCATAACATTTCATCTGAGTAGTTCTACTTCATTTGTCTTCAACCGTCCCGCCCTCCTTCCCCCGGACCTTGGCATATGAGCAGCCTACGGGCTGTAGTTATAGGTCACAAGTAATTTTTTCAGGTCGGGTTATCAGTATAAGGTTCAGCAAACTCGATCTGGGGGTTGGAAGGTAGTGGAGGTGTATTATGGGTAAGGGGAGGAGCTTGGAGCTCGGAGCAGATGCTAGTAAAGTTGTCGGCTCGGATCCGATACAGATCTGTTTCCCACAGGTTGAAGACAAATTAAGTAGGACTACTCAGATGGAACACTATGGTGAGTACATAACTTCTTTTTTCTTTTCTCCTTTATAATTCTACATGTTTGTGGCAACACTTTTTCTATTATTAGTTTAAGCTGCACGGTAATACATTTCTGTTTATTTCTGTTATGTGACATGAATTTCTCTTGGTTACTGTGCTCATCTATTTTCAGTCTTCTCACATTTTTGGTCTTCTTTAACTTTCTGTAATCTATTTTTTCATCTGTCTTAGTGTGCCTGTTCATGTCTGTTAAATTAAGCAGGTCTTCTGGATTGAGACTGTGTTTTTGCTCCTTGTTTCCTGTGAGTAATCTACAGAAAGTTCCAGAAAATCTTCTTGTGACATATCATTTTTGAATGCACTCTGCATCGTCTGCTGCTCCTTCATATGGAAACCATTTGGCCCATCACTCTGCAATATTGCTTGTGTCAGAGTTGCCACTGCTGTTTGCTCCTTCCCTTGCTGTGCAGCTTCATCTGGAATTTCGTTGCAGCCATCTACAGGTGGCACAAGAACATCATCATGTTGCAGACTTTCTTCATATGCCGCCTCCTCCATGTATTGCTCCTTTATCTGAAGACCCATAATTCCATCATGCTGTGACATTTATTTGTATTTGTTTTCAGGGGTAGAGCACTGATCTCCATGGACCTTTGCCAGACTCACTGTGGGACCAGTTTCTGGGTAAGTGACTCTCTGAGTCACACAGTTAGGCAATGGAGGTTGAGGAAATCAAGCCTTGCACCAATGTAAGACAGGAAACAGCTTGTTAACATTTCCTGTGTTGGATTCTCCACACTAAGTTCTTCACTTCAAAGATAATCCATAACATCAGATGTTATGTAGTCCTATCTCGCCTACATTCTTACCTGTGGGTTCGGAGCCGAATGTCGGCTCCGACTCGGTCGATTTTACTAGCTCAAAGTCTCTCATTGGCTGGGCTAAGAGGGCATCCCATGGTGCACTGCTCCACATCCCTAGATCTCGTTTGCCGCTTGTGTAGCTCGGACTTGGTCTCGCTTGCTATTTCTCTTAGAGAAATTTGATTGTTCATTCCTAAAAGCTATTTTCATAGCTATTTCTTGTTGCTGTCGTGTTTGAGTGTGATAGTTGTGTTTTGGTATCCCTAACTGTTCCAGCGGGCTAGGCCCATTTTAGTTAGAGGACCTAGTCCTCTCCTCTGTTGTTATATAACTTTTGTGTGTGATCGTGTTTCGGTGTGTTTCTTACCAGAACCATTTCAGTTAGAGGTTCTTAGAGAGTGCCTAGTACTGTTTTTTGTGGTGTTTCTGAATTGTGTGTTCTTCCCGCCCTTTTTTTTGTAAGTTGTGTCTAGGTGGTTTCGCTAGCATTAGTTACAAAATGTTTAAGGATCAGAAGGAGCATAAGCCTTCTGGCTTTAAAAAATGTTCCAAATGTGGATATAAGATGTCCATCACGGATGGACGCTCTGTGTGTGTTTACTGCCTTGGAGCCATCCATTTACAGGAGTCGTGTAGCTTTTGCTACGCGTTCAGTCCTAGGGTGCTCCAGGAGAGAAAAAATAAATTGATATTAAAGGGACTGCTAAAACCATCATTTGAGGAAGCTATAGACGTCCTCAGTCAAAATCTAAAGCTTCCAAGGCTAAGAAAAGGTCTCCGGCTCCATCTACCACTTTGGAGCCTCCGGAGAAGATTACTGTTTTGGACTCTACCTCCTCGGCTCTACTGTCCTCGGGGCCGCAGGAGGTATCAGTGTTAACTGAATCGGCATCGGCTCCTATTATTCTTGAACCCATTCGGAGCCGGTCGCCTAGTGTGAGGCATGGTTCACCAGACAAGAGATCCCAATCTCCATCGCTCTCCTCCAAATCCTCCAGGCTTTCTGATTTGGATGTTGATAGGGTGGTGCAGTCGCCAGTGTTGGCCAAATTGTTCTCGGCTCCGACCCACTCGGATCCGGAGCCAGTTCCTATGACCGTTTCGATGATTCCTCCTCTGAGCACATCCTTGTCATCTGAGCCGGTATGCTCCGCTCCGAGTGATGTTCCTGCGCCGGCTCCGATACCCCCTCTGGGTCTATCGGTGCCGACCTCGGCTCCGACCATGTCGGTTCTGTCCACAGGGTTCGAGACTCGGGTCTCTAAGGGACATCTGTCGGTTCCGAGTCTCCCACTCGGTGCATTGGCTCGTGGGACCCCGGTCGTGGCCTCTGAGGCCGGTCGGTCCTCGGACTCGGGGTGGGGGGGGCCTGCCTTCGAAGCCATGCGGAGCGTGCTGTCCAGATCGTCAGCTACATCACCCGGGTCGGTCATCCCATCTCCCACCACACCAGCGAGAGCTTCTGACACTCACCTATCCATGGACAGTAGAGCGCCAGGCCCTAAGGATACCCCCACGAGCGGTCCCCAACTTTGAGGGTCTCCCAGAGTCCGTGCCTGGGGAGCCTCCTAGAAAGAAATTGTGCAAGAGGAAGCACATAGACTCCCATGATGAGTCTCTCACCTCTGATACTGACCTCGAGGAATCGGAAGGGTCCCCCAAGTCTTCATCTGATGATGTTTCCTTCTCCAATATCCTGGAGATACTGAAACAAAGAGGAGACTGGCCTTCAAAAACTCCTTCCAAGGAGGAGTCCTTATTCCTTAAGGCTTTAGGCACTCAACCCTCCGCCTCCTGGGTGTCTCCACCCTTCAACGAACTTCTTGACCTCATTTGTCGAAGAGTGTGGGAAAACCCTGATTCTGTGGAGCCCGTGCCCAGGCGTCCCAACAAATTCCTGTCTGCACCCCTGGGCAAAGAGTTTCTGTCAAAAGGAGTCCCTGTAGATGCCATGGTGGTGGCGGCAGCCACGCAGAAGGAAGTTGCAGAGTCTTCATCGGTCCATCCTCCTAACAAGGAGTCTAGGACCATCGACCGGTATGGGAAGCGTATCCTATCTTCAGCAATCTTCACCTTACGGTCGCTGAATTATTTGTCTCACTTCACTCGGCTCCAGAGTGATCTCCTCAAAGAGTTGGGAGATACTCTTGCTGGTAACATACCCGAGGCGGTGGCCCAGACGATCAACGCCCAGGTTTCTGCCCGCAACTCCATCGCTAACTCATCCATGCGGCTCATTTTGTATGCAGCCAAGGGAGTGAGTAGGGCAGCAAGCTCAGGGGTCGCCCTTAGAAGGCAAGCCTGGCTGCGCCTGTGTCACTTTGCGGAGGCCTTCAAGTCTTCCTTCACTGACGCCCCATTTGACGGTTCCTCCTTGTTTGGGACCAAAGTGAAAGACACCCTCACCAGGTGCGAGCAAGAGGGAAAGACCCTGTCTGCTGTAGGGGTCCGTTTTTCCCTTCCTTCTAGGCCTTATGCCAAGGCCCAGCGGTGGGGGGGGATGTGGTTCAAGAAATCACAGAGGTTTTTTCCTCACGCACAAGGTGAACCCCCCTCCAGAGGCAGGGGAGGGGGGGGTTACTCAGGGAGACGTCGCCCCAGAGGCAGAGGGGGCCCCCGAAATTCCGGAGACCGCGACTCCTTCCGTGGCTCTCCATACTCTCATTCCTGAGGGTGTGCCCGGCTGCGCTTATCCGGAGCCAGTCGGGGGTCGAATTTCCTTATATCCGGAAGCCTGGGAGAGCATTAACCAGGACCGATGAGTATTAAGAATAATTTCCGGAGGTTACCTCATCCCAGTCTCTTCAGTACCCCCGCCAGTAAGAAAAATCCCAGACGTTCCACCCAGTCAAAGGGATCAAGCAGCCTCAGAGGTCTCTCAGCTGCTAGAAAAAGGAACTATCCAACGAGTCCCCTCAGACCAAATCGGATTAGGGACTTACTCAAGATTCTTTTTGGTGCCGAAAAGAACAGGGGACCTGAGACCCATACTAGATCTCAGTCAACTCGACAATTACGTACACAAGTCCAAGTTCCGTATGGTCATACTACAATCGATTCTCCCATTGTTGGGAGAGGAAGTATGGATGTGCTCCATCGATCTCAAGGATGCTTACTACCATGTCAAAATGGACAGAGCATCCAGGAGTCACCTACGCTTCCAGCTGGGAGCCAGTCACTTCCAGTTTCGAGCCCTGCCCTTTGGACTCACCACAGCCCCCAGGGTGTTCACCAAATGTATGGCAGTGGTGACGGCTCACATGAGACGTCAGGGATTCCAGGTGTTTCCGTACCTGGACGACTGGCTCCTTACCGCCCCCACCAGGCATCAACTAGTTCAGACCAGGGATGCTACCATCAGTCTATGTCACCAATTGGGCATAACAATAAACTGGGAAAAATCTGCCTTATTGCCCTCATAGCGTGTCACCTTTATAGGAGCAGAGTTGGACACCATTCGAATGCGAGCATTCTTACCACAAGAAAGGATCACAGTATTGCAACAACAAATACACATGCTGATGCCCCTGAGACAAGCGAAGGCAAGACTGGTTCTACAACTCCTAGGGACCATGGCGGCAACTATCATGTCGGTCCCTCTAGCGAGATTACACATGAGACTTCTTCAATGGCTCCTCTTTGTCCAATGGTCTCTCCAAAGACTCCCACTATCTCATCCCATCTTACCTCACAGGTGCAAGCAGGACCTCCGTTGGTGGCTGTGCACCAACAATTTGAACGGGGGAAAGCCCTTCGTTTCTCCCGTCCTTGTTGCCACGGTGACCACGGATGCCTCCCAGACAGGGTGGGGGGGCATTATCTCGGCAGGACAGTCCAAGGCACGTGGCAGGAGCACGAGATACATTTGCATATAAACGTCCTGGAGATGAGAGCAGTGCTACTTGCGTTGCAGGCACTTCAGGAAGTTCTTCCTGTAGGGACTATTGTGATACACTTGGACAACATGTCAGTAGTGTGGTATCTCAACAAGCAAGGGGGAACCCGGTCTTACCCCCTATGCAGAGAGGCTATGTGAGTGTGGCATTGGGCAATAGCTTCCCAACGGTTTCTTATGGCAACGCACATTCCGGGGAAGTCCAATGTAATAGCGGACAGGCTAAGCAGAGCGATACTTATGCCTTACGAGTGGTCCCTGAATCGCCTGGTTGCAGAGCGAATTTTCAACAGATGGGGTCAGCCTTGCTGCGACCTTTTTGCCAGCCCTCTCAATGCGAAATGCAGCGACTACTTCACGCTGATCCCCCCCCACAGGGGAATCACCCAGGGATGCTCTGGTTCACAATTGACCCTCCAGTCTGCTTTATGCTTTCCCTCCGTTTCCCCTTCTCTCAAGGGTGATTCAGAAAGCGCAGTCCTTGGAAAGCAGAATGATTCTGATTGCCCCACATTGGCCTCGTCAAGCATGGTTTCCCTTTCTTCAACCATACGTTGTGGACACTCCTTGGATTCTGGACCCTCTACCAGATTTACTGTCACACGTCGGGATAGTTCCACCCCTCTCTGAGGACACTCCGGTTGACAGCCTGGCTACACCACTTCCATCGCTAGTCAGATGTCATAATTTTTCACCAGAAGTGGTCCATATATTATCGTCCTCTCATAAGCCATCCACTAGAAAGATTTACTGTAGCAAATGGAAAAGGTTCTCTATCTGGGCTCGTACTAGAGGCATTGATCCTTACACAACTCCAATAGATTCAGTTCTGGAGTTCTTGTCTATGCTGTTCTATCAGGGGTCCGCATCAGCCACCATCATAGTTCATCTGGCGGCGATGTCTAATTTCGACGTAGCGAATGAACCTAGTCTTATGGCACACAGACTATGCAAAGCATTCCTTAAAGGTACCCTGTTGCTTCGTCCCCCAGTGTCCGAACCTGTCATGCCCTGGGATCTCAGTTTTGTTCTTCAAGCCCTTACTCTACCACCATTTGAGCCTGGAGCTACCTGTGAATTAAAATTTTTGACATGGAAAACAGCATTCTTAATAGAAATCACTTCAGCAAGGCGGGTCTCGGAAATTCAAGCCCTCTCCATCAAACCCCATATTTGATCTTTTCATAAAGATAGGGTCTCTCTTAGACCAAACCCCCCGATGTCCTTCAAGGATGCAACTACAGTCCTGACATATGGGTTGTCCTGCCTCAGGCAGCCCTTCGGTCGGCCGGATTCCAAAGTCTGGGTCCGGCGTCGGCTGATGTCGCCCTTTCCCCGACGTCAGAGTGCCTGGGGTATAAAAGCGTCAGCCAACGCCATCTTCTTCAGTCTTTCTTGCCATGCGGCGCCCGAAGCAGAAGCAGTTCGCAAGTGCCGGTCGACCAGCTCCTGTGTTTTCAGCTACTGAAGTCTTCAAAAAAGCTAAGTACCCCGTTGGGGACCTTTTCTTGCCTCAGCCGATGTCAGATAAAACTGTAAAAGTTAATAATTGTTTAACTTGTGGGAAACAAATACCTCATAAGGATTTCCACTCTTACTGCTTACCCTGCCTAGGCCCAGAACACAACGTCTCGGCCTGTACAGCTTGTGCTTCTTTCAGTAAACGCACTCTTAGGCGTCGGACAGAGTTTGCACAGGATTATTTTGGGGAAGATTTCTGTTATATCATGCCGTCGGAGCTTCCGACAGCACATTTACCTAAAAAACGGAAGGATAAGGACCGACACCCGCGGTCTCTGCCGACACCACGCTTAGGCCTACCGCGAGTGTCTCGGTCTCTTCTGAGCCGGTTTCACAACCGCTACAGACCGACAACACCACCCTCTGTTCTCTCCTCTGAGACCGTAGCCCAGGATATTTCTAACACCATCTCGGTGGATAAGACTACTCCAGCACGCGGGGCTGCCAGGCCTCCAGTGTCTATGTCCATTAAGGCCTACACACGTGCTAAGGCTGCCAAACAGGCTAAGTCTCTCCCTCCAAGATCTGTTTCTCTGGGATCCACTTCTGGTTCTCAAATTTTAAGTTTAGCTGAGGACCTTATTTCTTTAATTAGGGGTTCTCAGCCACATCCAGATAGAGGCTCTCAGCCGCCTTCTGTCAAGAGGCCTAGGGTTGAGCAGGTAGATCCCCAGTCCTCCGATGAGGCCTCAGGTGATTCTGCACATTCAGACTACCAGGAGGAGGCCTTCCCGGCCTACAAGGATTCTGATGCGGAGGAATCCATTCCCTCTGCTTCTCCTCCTAAGGAGTTTTCCTTTGGGGAAACGCTTCATTCCATGAGGGAACACTTCAAATGGCAAGGCCAAGAATACTCAGATTCTAGGAAAAGGTTAAGGGAATTTTTAAAGCTACCTCAGCATAGACCCTTAGCTATTCCTCCAGTTTTAAATGTTTTAGATGATGTGTACTTACAATCTAGTGTTTCCCCTGACTCCCTCCCCCCTGCTCCTGTCAAGCCAGACAGGTACTACAGGGTCCCAGACGCACATCAATTTCTGTACAAGGGCCATACTGCTGACCCTGAAACTATTTCTCAGGGGCCTAAAGGGGTTTCCTCCACTACTGCTAAGAATCCACTTCCTTCGGAAAGAGATTCTAGGGCTTTAGAAAGGTGGGGCAAGTAAGTATATACATCTTCCACCCTTTCTATGCAAGCATTAAATTGTCAATTTCATATGATTCAGTGTCAGGAATACATGTTGGATGACTTGCAAAAGAAATTGGCTTCCCCTGAACCATTAGATAGAAAGGGGTTACAGGAATTGGTTCATAATACTCAGCAGGTTAGCAACCATTTGCTTCAGTGTGGATATGATGCATTGGAAGCTTCATGTAGAGCAGCAATGACAGGTGCGGTCATACGCAGACATGCTTGGTTAAAGGAACAAACATTGCCAGACCATGTGAAAATTAAGCTTTTGGACGCACCACTAGAGAAACATAAGCTATTTGGTGCTACTGCACAAGAGGTTTTAAAGAAAATAGAGGAAAAGGCAAAATCAGTGCAAACAGTCAAAGATTTCCTCCAGGTACAGCCTCCAAGATTCAGCAGGAATTGCCCTTCTAAGCATTGGTCCTTTCCAGACACAGACAAATTTCAGAGGCAAAAACAGACGTGGCAGAGGTAGAGGGCAAACTCGAGGCTCCTACAGAGGACGCCAATGGCAGCCTCCGAACCAGAGAGGTGGGGCAGGACCTTCCACTGCTCCGCAGGGACAATCTCAATGACTTGACTTTGACTCCGCCATCCAGGGCTCAATTAGAAGCACCTTTGGGCGGAAAATTATCTTTATTCTCACAAAATTGGCACAATATTACAAAGGACAAATTGATACTGGACATAATAGACAAAGGATACATATTCCATTTTCATACATTACCAACAAGACATGGCAGGCCAAACCTGCCACCAAATCAAAGGGCAGAGGCAGTCAAACAAATAACAAACCTACTTCAAATAAGAGCAATAGAAAAGGTTCCTTCTGCAGAACAAGGCCAAGGATTTTATTCAAGACTGTTCCTTGTTCCAAGAAAAGAAAACCAATGGAGACCCATTCTGGACTTGTCCGCACTGAATACTTACCTTATTGTGCCAAAATTCAAAATGCTGACTTTACAGCAACTCCTTCCCATGCTGAGCAAGGGGTCTTGGCTGGTAACTGTGGACCTCAAGGAGGCATACCTGCATGTCCCAATCAGACAAAGTTGCAGAAGATACCTCAGATTTCTTGCAGGCTCAGAGCATTATTAATTCTCAGCATTGCCCTTTGGCTTATCTACTGCGCCCAGAGTATTCACGAAATGCCTGGCATCAGTAATTGCTCATTGCAGGCTTCAGGGAATTCAAATTTACCCATACCTGGACGACTGCCTAATACAAGCGGACAACAAGGCAAAATTAACAAAAGATTTGGAAAATGTCATACAACTGTTGCAAGCCTTGGGATACACAGTCAACATGCAAAAGTCAAGACTAGTACCATCCCAAAGGATAACATTCTTGGGTGCAGAACTGGATACATCAACTCAGATGGCTTTTCTCACAGAAGAAAACAAAAGCAACTACCAGTCTACTTCATGACATTAACAACACAAACTCAGCTTACTGCAAGGAAAGTCCTGCAAGCCCTGGGTTACATGGCATCCTGCATAATATTGATTCCGCATGCCAGGCTGCATATGAGAAAGTTGCAATGGTACCTAAGGAATGTATGGTCTCAACACAAGCACAGTCTAGAAGCCCAGATTCCAATAATTCCATGCCTGAAGCAAGAATTCCTGTGGTGGGCTCAGGCCTGTCAGTTGAACAGAGGATTGCCTTTCCACAAACCTCATCCAAGCCAGACCATCACGACGGACGCCTCAGACCTAGGATGGGGGGCACACATGGTGGACAAGTGTATACAAGGCCTATGGACCCAAGACCAGCTGAATCTACACATAAATCTAAAGGAGATGCTGGCAGTGAAACATGCGATCCAGGCATTCAGACCACTCCTTCAACAAGGTCATCTGCTGATAAGGACGGACAATACCACAGTCATGTGGTACATCAACAAACAGGGAGGTACACACTCATATTCTCTATGCCGGATGGCAATGGACCTGTGGAATGTGGCCCTGAATCTCAACATTCAACTTCAGGCCAGATTTGTACCAGGAAAAGAAAATTCACTAGCAGACACCTTAAGCAGAACTACCACGGATGCTCACGAATGGATGCTGCATCCAGATATCTTCAAAGCCATAACAAAGAAATGGGGACTACCAGAGGTAGACCTGTTCGCCTCCCCACACAACCACCAGTTGAAGAAATTCTGCACAAGAGCATACCACCCACTTGCTTGGAGGGTGGACTCCCTTTCCTTCAGCTGGAAAAACCTGACAGCATATGCATTCTCACCTCTTCCTTTGATGTACAAAGTCCTACTGAAGATCAGAGAGGATCAGCCAAGGGTAATCCTGATAGCTCCAGACTGGCCGAGGCAACATTGGTACCCGCTACTGAGAAGCATGTCTCGGACACACGCATGGCCTCTACCTCTATGTCCCTTACTTCTAACACAGAACAACTACAAGATCCTACATCCAAACTTGAAAACACTGCAGCTAGCTGCTTGGAATATTGCATAAAACAAAATAACCCGGATTTATCTCAGAGGGTTAAGGACATTATCCTGGAGGCACGCAGACCCTCCACAAGGAAAACTTATTCAGCCAAGTGGAAAAGATACCTCATTTGGAGTGCAGCAAAGGGAGAAAATGTCTCATTGGCAAACATAGCACACATCCTGGAATACTTAGCAGAACTGTTCCACAATGGCCTGTCCTACTCCTCCATTAAGATTCATGCATCAGCAATTTCAGCAGAATACAACATGGATCCTCCTGTCTTCTCTCATCCTCTACTCGGGCAGTTCTTGAGAGGAATCAAAGATGTAAAACCTCCAAGGAAAGCACCTTTACCTCCATGGGATCTCACCATTGTGCTGGAAAAGTTAACACTTCCCTTTGAACCAGCAGCAACAGCAGAATTACAGTTCTTGTCTTGGAAAACTGCTTTCCTGCTAGCAATCACTTCAGCAAGAAGGGTATCTGAGTTACAGGCATTAATGGCAGTACAACCCTTCCTTATCTTCCATCAGGATAGAGTCTCTCTGAGAACTAACCCTACCTTTATGCCAAAAGTGGTCTCCAGAGTATCATTGAACCAAGCGATTCATTTACCTACATTCTTCCCCAACCCACAGAACAGGGGGGAAAGACTGCTACATACCTTGGATGTGCACAGACAATTACGCTACTATCTGGACAGAACTAAGACCAACAGAAAAACTGACCAGCTTCTGGTAGCATATGCAACAGGAATGCAAGGAAAAGCAATTTCAAAACAGACAATCTCAAAA
Organism: Protopterus annectens; assembly: GCF_019279795.1. Lineage (NCBI taxonomy): Eukaryota > Metazoa > Chordata > Ceratodontiformes > Protopteridae > Protopterus > Protopterus annectens. Next base: position 433,635,031 of record NC_056728.1, read on the forward strand.
TGGATAGGAAATTGCATTCGATTTTGTTACTCTTTTCATGGAAAGACAACTCCTGAAAATATCAGACCTCATTCCACAAGAGCTACAGCCACCACTACAGCTTTCCTACGAGGAGTGGCTACCAAAGACATTTTAGAAGCTGCTACTTGGAGCTCCGTGCATACATTTGCCAAGCATTATAATCTTCCCTTATACTCTAGATCCCGAGCAGGTTTTGCAACTGCTGTTTTGCAAGGGATCTTAACTACACCATCTTTATCTTAGTGCCTCCTCCCCCAGTTTGGCTATGGTATTCTACCCATATGTTAGGACTGCAGATGCATCCTTGAAGGACATAGTACAGTTTTGTACCTACCATAAATGTAGATGTCCGATAGGTATGCATCTGCAGTCAGGATTACCCACCCTCCTTCCCCTCTGTGGTATTCCTAGGGTATTTATTGTATTTGTTTGTATATATGTATGCATATATATATATATAGTTTGCTCTCTACTGTTTGGAATTATTTGCATTTATCCAAATTTAGCCTTCCTAGAGGGCACCTGGCATCTGGGGCAAGAAACACTGAGGAAAATGGCGTCGGCAGATGCCTTTATACCCCAGCAGCTGTGACGTCGGGTGAAGTGCGACATCAGCCGAGGCCAGACCCAGACTTTGGAATCCGGTTGACCGAAGGGCTGCCTGAGGCAGGACAACCCATATGTTAGGACTGCAGATGCATACCTATCGGACATCTACATTTATGGTAGGTACAAAACTGTACTTTATGTGGTACATAAACAAGCAAGGAGGTACCCATTCCTACCCTCTTTGCAGACTGGCAATGAATCTCTGGGATATTTCCCTACAATTGAAAATAGAGCTACAATCCCAGTTTGTACCAGGGAAGGACAATGTTCTGGAAGACTTCCTAAGCAGAAACATCATGGATCCACACGAATGGATGTTGCATCCAGATATTTTCTTACAAATAACTCAAGCATGGGGAAGGCCGGACATAAATCTTTTTGCCTCCCACCTCAATCACCATCTGAAAAAGTTTTGCACAAGGACATACCATCCTCAAGCATGGAAGGTGGACGCTCTCTCCTTCAGTTGGAACTCTCTAACACTATATGCCTTCCCACCTCTTCCTTTGATGACCAAGGTGTTACTAAAGATCAAGACAGAGCAACTGAAAGTCATACTGATAGCTCCAGACTGGCCAAGACAACACTGGCACCCACTGCTACGGAGCTTGACACACACCAATCCGTGGCTCCTTCCTCAATGGCCACTTCTTCTGACACAGCACAATTACAGGACACTACACCCCAGCTTGAAAACATTGAAGCTGACAGCTTGGAAGATTCCATGACTATTCCTCAGGATACACTTTCCAAAAGGGTAAAAGATATCATACTGGAGGCGCGCAGACCTTCCACTAGAAAAACATACTCAGCAAAATGGAAGAGATTTCTTATCTGGAACAGCAAAAAGGGTCAAGACCCATCAGTGATGAGCATTCCACAGATCCTAGAATATTTGGCTGAAATGCTCCACAATGGCCTTTCATATTCTTCCATAAAAATACATGCTTCAGCAATATCTGCCAAATATAACACTGATCCGCCTGTATTTTTTCACCCATTGCTAAGACAGTTTCTAAGAGGTATAAAGAACATCAACCCTCCAAGGAAACCACCAGTGCCTGCATGGGACCTCAACTTCATGCTGGAAAAATTAACTCTTCCTCCCTTTGAACCAGCAGCATCTTCAGATTTGCAATTTCTGTCTTGGAAGACAGCTTTCCTTCTGGCAGTAACCTCCGCAAGAAGAGTCTCTGAGCTACAGGCCCTTATGGCAATACAACCATTTCTCATTTTTCATCAGGACAGAGTTTCTTTGAGAACCAATCCGTCATTCATGCCAAAGGTGGTATCCAGGGTGTCCCTGAATCAAGCTATTCACCTGCCTACCTTCTTTCCCAATCCTCAAAATAAAGGAGAGAGACTTCTGCACACCTTGGACATACACAGACAGTTGCGCTACTACTTGGACGGAACAAAGTCTTTCAGAAAATCTGACCAGCTTTTTGTAGCTTGCGCTGCTGGATTGCAGGGAAAAGCAATTTCCAAACAGACAATTTCTAAATGGATTGGAAATTGCATTCAAATCTGCTACTCTTTTCATGGAAAAACTGTGCCAGCTGACATCAGGCCACATTCCACCAGAGCTACAGCCACCTCTACAGCCTTTTTAAGAGGAGTGGCAACAAAGGATATTTTAGAAGCTGCTACGTGGAGCTCCGTGCATACATTTTCCAAACATTACAACCTGCCTTTATATTCCAGATCCAGAGCAGGGTTTGCTTCTGCAGTCCTGCAGGGCATTTTAGCTACACCATCTTTGTCTTAGTGCCTACCACCCCCAGGTTGGCTATGGTATTCAACCCATATGTCAGGACTGCAGTTGCATCCTTGAAGGACATAGTACAGTTTTGTACTTACCATAAATGTAGATGTCCGATAAGTATGCAACTGCAGTCAGGTTTTCCCTCCCACCTACCCCTCTGTGGTATTCTTTTGGGTTTCTACCCCTCATTTTAGCTACCTGGGGTAATCTTTTATGGTGTATTTGTTTTTATGTTGTTGTACTTGTCTGGAATTTTTTCTCTATTTTCAAAATTTAGTCTTCCTTAGAGGGCACCTGGCATCTGGGGCAAGAAACACTGAAGAAGATGGCGTCGGCTGACGCTTTTATACCCCAGGCGCTATGACGTCGGGAAAGGGCAACATCAGCCGACGCCAGACCCAGACTTCGGAATCCGGCCGACCGAAGGGCTACCTGAGGCAGGACAACCCATATGTTAGGACTGTAGTTGCATACCTATCGGACATCTACATTTATGGTAGGTACAAAACTGTACTTTCCTTCCTAAAGTGGCTTCCGTGTGTAACATGAATCAGTCCATTGAGCTGCTGGTGTTCTTCCCCCACTTTTCTAACAAGGCAGAATTTAGATTTCACCAATTGGATGTACATAGACAGTTAAGCTCCAATTGGATGTACATAGACAGTTAAGCTTCTATCTACACCGGACAAAAGATATCCGGAAATCTGACCAACTCTTTGTCTCCTTTTCGGAAAAACGATTGGGTTCTCTGGTATCTAAGGTCACGCTGTCTAGATGGATAGCCAGTTGTATCTCTTTCATCTGTCAGGCAATAGGTAAAAATTTGCCATTTCCAGTCAATGCACATTCTACACGGGCTGTTTCTACATCCACAGCCTATCAAGCTAGATTGTCAATGGATGATATATGTGCTGCAGCTACTTGGGCTTCTCCCCACACCTTTGTTTCTCATTACAAATTGGACATGGTTTCCAGGGGCAGATCTTCCTTTGGTTCCACAGTTCTCAGGAGTATTTTTCTATGAGCCACCCAGGATGTAGGTGCTAGGGACGCTGTCCCACGGGTAAGAATGTAGGCGAGATAGGACTACATAACATCATGAAGTTATGTACTCACCATAATGTAGGCGAGATAGGACTACATAACATCAAGAAATTATGTACTCACCATAACGTTCGATGTATGTAGTCCATCTCGCCTCACATTCTTACTTACCCTCCCATCTTCCCCCTGCCTGGAGGATTTGGAGGTTAGGTTGTCACCTGCAGAGTGTCTTTGATTAGTTATTGTTTATATGGATGTGAGGTGTGTATGAAGTACATATGTTGTTTCGCAGCAAACTAGATCTGGGGATGTGGTGCAGTGCACCATGGAATGCCCTCTTAGCCCAGCCAATGGGAGACTTTGAGCTAGTAAAATCGGCCGAGTCGGAGCCGATATTCAGCTCCGAACCCACGGGTAAGAATGTGAGGCAAGATGGACTACATACATCGAACGTTATGGTGAGTACATAACTTCTTGTTTCTATTTATTTAACTTCTACCTCACTGTTCTTTTCAACATTCCCTTTTGTTTTTTGTTTTTTTTTTTTGTTTTCTTTTCTTTTTTCCTGTTGTGTGAAATAATCCATTTCGGGGTGCCTTTACCTCTCTTCAAATATCTTTGGAGCTGATATTTTTTGTATTGATTAGTTTTGCTTTCTCCTTTGCATATATATTGCATGGGTCTATATTACGAAAGCGAAAAACCCTATGCGCGAATACCAAAACATCGACCCATATACCGCGAACCGCAAAAATCCCAAGCGCACTAAACAGCGAAAAAAAAATAATCAAACTGTCATAGTCGGCCAACCCCACCACTAGCTATATACTACCTACCCAAATAAAATAAATAAACCACATACATACACTAACCAAACCCTACTTCTAACCTAAAGTAAAGCACAAAACCCTACTTCTAACCTTACACTAAACCCCACAAACACAACTAACTATGCACTATCCTTAACCCCTCCCTAACCCTAAGGTCCGTAACTACCGCTCACTTCCCCTACGAAAATATACACACACAAAATAAATGACAATCATACATACATTTAACAAAACCCTACTTCTAACCCTACACTAAATCTAACATGCATTACTTTTCTAAGCACTTACATTAACCCGCACCCTATCTTAAACTCCGTAACTATCCAACACTTACCTTATGCAGCTAATCCACAGACGGGCCAACCATGGAAATTTGATATTTCCATTTTTGAGGTTTTTGACTTTCGCTCTAAGTCCACTTCGTGCTATACAGTTTGACGTTTACGTATTTGCGTAAACCTCTTTTTCGCTTTCCTAATATAGACCCATATTGCACAATAATAGAGCTCTTTTTTTTCTTTCACATGCCCTTGCTTCTTTTTATACCTTTCAAAAATCTCTGAGATTTATTCCTTATGTTTTCACACTTCCTCTGTCACTTCTTTTTCTAGGCACACCAAACTTAATTCATCTGAGTGAAGTTTTGCATAAATCTGTTGTATTAATGAGTATGTTTTACTTGAACTTTTGACAGTTTTTGTTGTGCAATTATGTTCCTTTTCTGTAATTTTTCTCTTAATCTTTCTAAGTATTTTTTATCTGGAAATTCTGGATTTCTTGTATAATAGTAATGCATCATTTCTTCCTTATTCGCAGTAGTCCACTTTGTCATCTTATAGCTCTTTTTGGCATATCGCTTTTTGTGGACTACTACTTCTCTCTGTAACAGGGGTGCCATCTTCCTCCAAGCATAGCCTTAACCACATTATATCAGTGTTTCTGTGTCCTGAGGATTCTACACTGCTTTCTTTTTTCCATTTCTGGCACCAGTACATACACCCGGATTGGGCTGTTCTTTTATCATGGGAACTATGCACCCAGCTGTCTTTATATTTTAACCAACCATTCTCCATGACATATGTTATATAAAATACAGTCTATGTATCAATGTTGTGTTGGTGAGATTTTGTGAAAACATGGTCCACCATGTGAAAGTACTCTTCAAGGGTTGAGAATAAATTCAGTTCCAGCAATACTACTGTTCTTTTCTTGCGGATTTCAACTCTTCATTCTGACACTTGTGTTGAACCACTGATGTTCATTATAGTCAATGTTGCAGTACTACGTTTTGGGACTTCCTGCCATACAGAAATCATTGTCCAGCCCAAATACAAGAGTCTTTCATTATGCTCTAGCAGATAGTTGTTCTCAGCTTTCTGACATCAGGACATTGGTTGTATAAAAGGGATGTTGGTCGGTGCCATCTTCAGTTCTTTCTTGCCATCTAGACAAATGCACAATATCCATTCTTTAGCATCATCAGTCCATTGGTTGGCATCACAGATAAGTACACCATGGGAGACCTCCTTTATCTTATTAGCTGTTTGGAATTTTATTTTTGTTTAAAATGGTCAATAATTCCTCTCATGTGGGAAGCAAATCCCCCACAAAGTCTGTAATTCATTTTGTCTCCTTTGCTTATGGCACAAGAATGATGTATGTAACCACCCGTTCTATGGCAGGTTTAATTCTAAGGTGATCAGGCAAAGGGCAGAATCCCTTCAACAGCACTTGGAATCAGATAATGCCAGGCCTTCTCACACCATGGTGTCCACTGGCTCCTATGCTGTCATTCCTAAAAAGCATCAGGACAAACGGGTTCCGGCGTGTAGATCGCGAGACAAATGCCCGCGAGCTACATCTCCGAAACCAGAAGGCCGCAGCACCGCTAAACCGTAGAGCGGTGCTGCCGAAAGGCAGATACGACGCGGAAAGCTACGGTGGTGGGAAAACACACAAAAGCAGACGGCCCCTAAAGCAAACACGCAGGCTGGCAGCACATAGCGTACACGGCCGGCAAACACACGCTGATCGGGGCGACAAACGGCACAACAGTAGTGCTACAAAAGGGATGCAAAAGCAGACATCAAACAAGTACTTACTGTTACAGCCCTAGTTGTCCACGCAAACACAGCAAACAGTCCCCTAGAAGCAGGAAGTAAAATCTCCATCACGTAGAGTAATACACAGCACACCTTACCCTGAGAAATGCTGCATAGAATAGCAGGTCATGTGTCAGGCTAAATCCTTAAAGGTACAGACAAAGTAGTGTCAGAGTCAATAGTCCACACACACTACAACCTAGGGAAACACCAGTTTGTGTACTAGTAGGAAGCATGTCACAGCAGGAGGGCTGTAGTATAGGACAAACCCAAATAAGAGGCATGCCTGCAACAAACAGTACCTACCCTGCTAGAGCCCCTGAATGCAGTGTTAGGTGTGAACATGCCAATCTGGTAAAGCATGACATACCAACCCAATAGCAGGAGATATAGTAGCAGTAACCCATCTCCACTCCACATTAGTGTAAGACATGCAGGTTTTGCTAAACCCGTCCAGTTGTCCCTGTAACAGGAGTATAGACAAGTACGCAGTCCCATGTAGGCAGACAAGGGTGCAACACAGAGGTACCTCCCTATGTAACATCTGCCACTTAAACAGAAACCGGGCCCTATACCCTGATTGGCTAGCAGCAACAACTGGGAGTTAAAGGGGGCTGGAGCAGTACACACAGAACCTGTGCTGCAATTAGGCTTTGTGGACTCCAAACAGAGTGCAAGCATATGGCAACCCTAGGGATGTGTTAACTGCAGACATTGAAACCATAGTGAAGAGGCAGTCAGAGACGGGTGGAGTGCATATAGCTGTACAGGGCCACTGTGACAGACAGAGCTAATACACACGGTACAAGACAAGGAGGTGTAAAGCGAGTAACCTACTGTCTGTAAGGGACTTGCCCCAAGTTCGGTAGTATGTCCCATACCAAGCTCGACCGGCTGTGATGGATTCTGAGAGACCGTCTACAAGTGCTGCTACCATGCTGGAATGTATGTATCTGTATAGCCCCGGTCTGATTGGCAACAGATACAGCACAGTGCCCAGCCAACGTGGCAAACCCATGCTGGTGGTGGAGGGGTACCTCTACCATTTGGAACGTGAGACACCACCAAAATGGTACTGGGCATGTATTGAGCGGAGAGTAAAGGCATGCAGAGGACGTGCCATCACTGTTTGCCAGGAAGAGGGTGAGGAATTGCTGAAATCACTGCCACACCAGCATGGCCCGGATGCAACAATGGCATAGGTGGCTACACTGCGAGCAGAACTGCAGCAGAGGGCGGTAACTGGTAATGAATTGCCAAGCTTGGTAATGCAGTGTGTGCTAGGCACAGCAGATGACAACGTACTGCAGGAGATGCCTTGTCATGCAACCCTTCGAAGAAGCATTACCAGGGTACGGCAGCGGGCACGGGCATCCATGGCTACACCTCCAGCAACTCTTGCAGATATTGATGCCAGCCAGTATCCACTCTGTAGTGGCAGCTTCATCCTTCGTAGAAGGTCGGATATGGATGGTACTGCTTCCTTGGTACTACTTACTACAACACAGAACCTGACTGACCTGTGAAGGTCCGACATTGTTCTTGGTGATGGCACTTTTCCCACACGGGCTGATATATGTCGCCAGCTATATACATTACATGGCTGTATTGGCACTTCCACCTCAATGAGGATCGTACCCCTGGTGTACTGTCTCATGACACTGAAGTCGGAGTCTGCATACACCACTTTGTGGGAGGTGCTGAAGGGTATGGCTGCTGAACAGGGATGCACCTTGTCACCACAGTATGTTATGACTGATTTTGAGAAGGCAGCAATTTGTGCCAGCCAGTAGGCATGCCCTAGGAGTATTCTGAAGGGATGCCTATTCCATTTTGCACAGATCATCTGGCGCCAGATCCAGCATCACCACCTTGTCGCCCTCTATGGCACGGACACTGCTTTCTCCATTGCCATCCGCAAGCTGATAGCGTTGGCATTCCTACCTTTGGATGATGTTGTCCCTGCATTTCTGGACATTGTGGCTTCCTTACCGGAATGTGCTCAGCCAATTGGCGTATTTCTAGACCATCATGTCCGAGGCCGACCACACAAGTATGCATCCCGCTGTTCAGTACAGACACAAATGCCATCGTCATACCCTTTGCAGTTTTGGAATGTGTCCGATGTCTCTGAGATGGACTTCCCACGTACTAACAACCAGGTGGAGGCATGGCATCGTCGGCTGAAGGTATTACTGGGTCGCCCTACTGTACAGCTAGCTGACCTTCTGTGTGTTCTGCAGCAGGAGCAGAACTTGACGGATTCCCGACGTGAATCTCTTCTGAGGGGGATGCCTGTAACACCGCGTAGGAAGGCTGTTGTAGTAAGGGAGCGTCGCCTAAAGCACATCTTACAACATAAGTGTGACTACACTAATGTGCAGCATTTCCTCCGTGCTGTGGCACATTTCTACAAATTATGATACTGTCTGGGTTTCGTATGCACCAAGCACAACACACATCACATTGCATATTCAATTAATAAAGGCTTTGCCCATAGCACACTGGTTCCATGGTACCACTTTCCTGCCCACGTGGCATGCTATGCCAGCCAGATTTTCCACTAACAGTTGCACATGGTGGCTTCTAAGGGGGTGCGCAGTGTATCACTGTGGAGGTTTGTATGTGCCTCCTGTGGTTAGGGTGTAGGGGTTCCTTCAGTTCTGACAGGGAATTGTCCACAGTCCTTTGTCACTGCAGTTAAATTGTCATCCTGCCATGTGTCCACATCCAGCTGTCTCACAGGTGGGTGTCGCACCGCCTAGGTGCCTGAATCCGGACAAACAAACAAAAGGAGAAGGATATGTTTGAGAGGCTGTCCGACTGTCCTCTTAGACTTGAGATTGCCAGTACAGGTGAAGTGCCTTTGAAAGTCCCCTCATCCAATGCCTGTTAGGCCAGAGTCTTGTTGTGGGACCCCTTAGGGGGCCAGCATAATTCTGTCCCACTCTTCCCAATCCTGACACCAGTTGATGTTTGTGGAGTGTAAAGCCACTAAGCTTACTATGGCTTTTGACCCCAGAGTTCAGGTGACTTAGTGTGAGAGCGATATCTCCTTGGTTACTGTAATGGAATAGTGATGTGGGAACCAGGTCAAGATAGCAGCCACCCATCTGACCTGAGGCCTTATCTTCCCTGAAACCCTGTGTTTCCTAACCTAGGAGGCTGACAGGTTTGTCCAAGCCAGCACTGCCTGAGCGTCCTGTCTCTTCCACCCAGGTTTCACCACAGGACTTTGTCAGGCTAGTGTAGGACTTCATTAACTGTTTGAAGTCCAGGCAACCCGTCCTGCAAAAGATACCTGTGTCAGTAATCTCCCCTTGGAAAAGACAGAAGAGCACTTCCCCCAGAGAGGTTCAGATTACTCTGTGTCAGAGGATGAAGAGGAATGGGCTTATATAGAATAACCTTCCCCCTTAGACTTAAGACTCTGACTCAGATGACACCTTAACCTAAGGTTTCACCACCCCTCCTCCCTCCCCCATTACCCGTCAATTTATCCTTTGAAGACATCCTTCATAGAATGAAGGAAGCCTTCGGTTGTGAGTCCAGGAAATTCTCTTAAGGCTCAGGCTCATTACAGACAGAATTTGAATCTTCCTACCAGTAGACCTCTGGCAATTCCATCAGTCCCCATAGTCTTGGATGATGTATTTTAAGAGAGATTGCTGCAGCCCCGACTCCCTCCTTCCTGCCCCAAGGAAGCCTGACCACTTCTATAGAATAGAATGCTTGAATCTCAGTAACACCTCTATAAAATCCCAGTGAAAGATTTGGCAATGGTGTCTGTGGAATCATTCAAGGGAGCCAGTGAGCAAGCAGGCAAAGATCCCTTGTTGAATGACAGGAAGAGCAGACCAATTGACAGATTTGGCAAGAAAACGTATACTCCAGTTACTCTAGCCATAAGAGCTCTGACCATATGCATACTCAAATACCTTCAGTCAGTACATCAGCTTAAAATAAGACACGGGATACTGGGCAAGAGCCTCCAGAGAGATACACAGGAGTTGTATAATGTTACCCGTGGGTATCCAGACACTCACTCAGATGTGGCTCTGATGCTTTAGATGCATAGGTTCATAGGCATTTACTAGGCTAACAACCACAAGGACCTTTTTAAGCCTAGCCATGCATCTCAAATCTCTGACAAGTTCTGATACCCTTTAAGTGTAAGCATGGGCCTGTGAGATGAAACATTTACAGGTTACCTGTGTTCATTAGAGACATAGGTGCCAAACCAGGGATGAATTTCCGGTTTCCCATCCAGTTGTCCAATTTGCACTTGATTTGGGTTAGGGAGGAACTCTGCTTCACATGGAGGGGGAGCCTGTTCCATAGATGGGGTAGTCTCTCGCATACATACCTATCTCTCTAGCAGGTCCTATTTATATCACAAGCAAGGTTTAAGTCTTTAGAATGGGTAATTCTGGTGCTGTTTGTTTTGTGGATATGCAGGAGGTCCTTTAGACTGAGGTCTGACAATGTCCTGTATGCCAGGCATAGATCTCCCCTCAAAAGCCTGTAGGAGACAGAATACAGGGTTAGGGCCTTGAGGTGGTCTGTATAGGACGTTTTACTTATGCCCTGTATTCTCTTAGTGAGGAACCTCTGTGGACGTTCCAATTGTTAGATGCCTGGTTAGTTGCATACCAAAGGGGGCATTGTACTCTGTGGTAGGTCTGATGAATGCAGAATACAGTGGAACAATGACTTCCTTGGACTTGGATTACCTTTGTTTATAAGTTGCGCAACATAAAATGATTTCCTCGCCACTGTAAACACATGATGGTCAAAGGCTAGATTACTATCTGTGTGTGTTCCTAAGTCCCTGATTACTGGCTCAACTCTAAGGTGTGTGTTGTCAGTATGATAGTTACCAGGGATGGATGACTTTCTAAAGGATTCTATTATGCATTTCTTGGCATTTAGTTTTAATCCGTGGCTCTGACACCAGTTGTTTGTCTGTGTCAGCCCCTACTGGAGAACATTAATGTCAGTGTATGATTCAATGACAGCTCCTAATTTGCAATCATCTGCAAATTTAGTCAGCTAGAGATCACGGACATTGGCCTTGACTTCTGAGAAGTAAATGTCAAAAAGGAGCGGTCCAAGGACTGATCCCTGAGGGACTCCACTTGTGACTGGCCTCTTTGTAGAGATGGACTCCCCGATTCTAACTTCTTGGGTCCTGTCTGTGAGCCAATTAGCTATCCACCAAGTGATGTACAGGTTTGCACCTTATCTCTTGAGTTTGTCAACAATGCCCGAGTGGGGTATTGTGTCAAATGCCTTGGCCAGGTCAAGGCAGGCAGTGTGAACCATTTTGCCCTCATCTGTTTCTTTGGTGACCTTTTCAAAGAAGTCCACCGGGTTGAGTAGGTATGATCTGCTCTTGACAAAACCAAACTGGGTTGGTTCCAGTGTCTGGAGGTTTACTATATCTTTGTTGATCATCTCCATGATAATAATGGATGGCGCAGTGTTGCAGTGGTAGCGTTGTCGCCTCACAGCAACAGGTTCTCCAGTTCAATTCTCGGCTGGGGTGCCGTCTGTGTGGAGTTTGCATGTCCTCCCTGCGTTTGTTTGGGTTTCCTCCAGGTGCTCTGGTTGCCTCCCACGTTACAGAGACTTGCATCTGGAGCATTTACCCCAGGCCTCTGCTGAAAATTGGCTTCGTTCCAAGTCAGACTTTCCCAGTAAATAAATGTTAAATAAATAAGTATAATACAAAATCCTTCCCATGGCTTTACATATAAGACTAGTGAGACTTGTGTCTGTAGTTTCCAGGGTCAGTAGATGGCTCACCTTTGTGCAAAGGAATGACTGTTGCCTTTCTCCATTAATGAGGCACGAAGCCTGTTTGGATGCTACAGTTAAATAGTAATTCCAGAACCCCTGATAGATCATGTTTTGTGCTATTTAGAAGGCATCCCGAGATATTGTCTTGGGCCATTAATGCAATGCTGCTCCTTTTAGAGAGAGCATTAAGGACCTGTTCTCTTGTGATAGCAGGGAGAGTTATATTTGATATTTCCTGAGGGAGGGTTGAGGGGGGAGAGAGGGGTAAAGTTGGAGCTGAATTTATCAGCCATGAGGTTTGCTATATCTTCTGCCTCCATATAGGTGGCTCCCTTTTACAGTGAGCTCTGCACACAATTGTGTATTGCCTGTGAGGTTGTGGACATAGCTAAGAATGCTTTGTGGTTGTCCTTGGCCTGTGTGACCAAACGTATCTCAAATTTGGCTTTGGTAGACCATAATACAGAGAGGTTGCCATAGGGTCAGGTTTGCATAGGCATGTCTGGACGGGGGCTCGGCCCTTGTCAGACCAGTCCACTTGATAACAGGTTTGTTTGTGCAGAGAAAGCAATTGACAGACTGGACAAAAAAGGGAAGTAGTTGAAATGTGTCAATAAGTTTTAACTGTCTCCTACTCCCATATACAACAGAAGCTATTCTAGCAGGTCCTTTCCACCCAAACATGAAAAAGGAAGCAACCTGGGGGTGAAGGACCAGACACCTAAAGAAGTGGAGAGCTGAGGCCCATTCAGGACCTGGGGGATTCAAGGATCCTTCCCCTGGGTGAGCATCTGTGACTACACTTGTTGTCCCCCCCCCCCCCCACTCCACCCGCATATCTGAGGAAGACTTTACTTTGTCGCTCGGCGGGAAGAAATACCTCAAGACAAATTGGTTATACAGATCACAAAAAAAGGCTACACCCTCCATTTTCAGAAAGACCCAAGTTTTCTTAGGCATCCCAACCATTTCTCTTAACCAAAGGAAATTCATTCTACCTCTCTCATTCAGGACCTACTACTTCCAGGAGCCAGAGAGGAAATACCCACAGGAGAGGAAGACAGAGTTTTATTCCCACCTCAACTTCAAAATTCAAAATGCTGACTCTAGAAAGGACACTGCCTCTTAAATTTCAAGGAGTGACTCTGCTTGAAAGATGATGTGAAGTTGTTCTATCTCGCTGTTCATTCTTTACCGATGGGTTCGGCTCCGAGTCGGCCAGTTGCAAAGCTCGAGGTCTTCAAATAGCTCGTGGCCAAGTCCCTATCTCATGATGCACCTAGAGTTACCCCAGATCTAGTTTACCGCTGCAACAGATCGGAGGTTCTGCATTAGTTCAGCCCAGTAAAACTGTTTTTTTCATATTTTTCTTGCTTATATTGATATTTAGGTAGTTTTACATAGTTTTGTAAAGCTCTTATAGCTTATTGGTGTATTTACCTGTATTGTATTCCCTTCCCTTAGTGTGCTTTAAATTTCTAGTTGGCCTGTTGTTTTAGGCCTAGTTTAAATATTTTCTGATACTAGAGTGTGTTTAGTCAGTGACCTTTTGTCAGAACTTATTCAAAATAGTTAGATAAGTGTATAGTCAATTTAATAGTTAGTTATTTGCTGTGTGGTGTGATTAGCCTTATTTTCTAAAGGGCTTGGATTTGTTAATTACTGTTGAAGATTTTTGCAGTTGACAGTAATTTTTGTCTAATAGTTATTGTTTAGAGTATATTTAAACTCTTAGATAATGTGTAGTGTGTCTTTATAGCAGCTATCCTCTTTTTCATTATATAGTCTGCTTATCTTTAATGTTGTGTGTTTTAGACAGACTTCTTTTCTGTCACTTAAATATTTAGATTACTATTACTCTGTGTGTGTGTGAGACTCAGCTTGAATTTATAAAGGGCTTTTGTTGATAATTACTGTTAAGAATTTTTTTTTTGAAATTGACAATTATTTTCTGTCTGAGATAATAATGGCTGACCAAGAGAAGCCTCCCAAGTCAGGTTTTAAAAAGTGCCCTAAATGTGGCCAAAAGATGTCTGTAACAAACAGCCATGTAAATTGTGTGTACTGTCTAGCAGCCCTGCATTTACAGGATAGCTGCTCCATATGCCAATCCTTCACCTTCAGAGTCCTACAGAAAAGAAAAAGGAAATTAATAGACAGAGGTTTGTTAAAACCCTCCTTCCAAGAAGCTTTGAGTGACCAAAATGGATCCAACAAGTCCTCAAAGTCTTCTAAGATTTCTGAATCAAAGAAATCTGAGAAATCTTTGACTTCGGCTCCACAGACAGCGGAAGCGACAATCTTTTCTTTTCGGAGCCGGTCCCCAGTCTTGGAACCAGTATCCGAAATTCTTAAGAGTCCTTTATTACAGTCGGTGCCACCTTCGGTCCATTCATCTCGGTCCTCTGTCAGCCTTTCTGATCTGGAAGCTGTTACAGGCACTGGTCTTTGAAAAAATGTTATCGGCTCCAACCCAAATGGCTTCAGAGCAGAAGACCCTTACACCAGCTAAAACTGTTCCTCCTCCGAGCCGTAATGGTCCTTCGGAGCTGGAGGAGTTGGACCTGTTGATTGTGGAACCCTCGGAGCAGACACCTGCTCCAGTGTCTTCAGCTCCGTTCACTCTGACATCCTCGGTGTCAATCAAGGACTCTAGGGCCGACACACTCTGGTCGGGTCCGGGGAGGATAGTCGGACTGACTTGTCAGTTTCGACTCTGCCTCTCGGGGCTTTAGTTCGGATGAGCTCGGCTCTTCCCTCTGGCTTGGCGACATCCTTGACCTCAGGTCTGGCTTCCTCCTCCCCTAAAGCTCCTGTATCTGCTTCTGCCTCACAGATCATGACCAAGCACAGAGACCCAGAGCCTCAGGAAGCCCCACTGGGTGGTCCTTGCTCTTCCAAGACCTCAGCAGAAGCTCCCACTGATGAGGTTCCCAGGAAGAGGGTTTGTAACAAGAAACATGTAGACTCCCCTTCAGGAGTCTCTAACATCTGATACTGACTTGGATGAGTCAGAAGGGTCCCCATGGTCCCCCTCTGAAGATATCTCATTTGCTGAGATACTTAAAATCCTTAGGCAGAAGGGTGACTGGCAGTCCAAAATCCTACTGAGGATGAGTCAGTTCTCCTCCTGAAGGCTTTCGGGTCTCAGCCCTCCACCTCTTGGGTGTCTCCGCCCTTCAATGAGCTGATGCAGCTGGTCTCACAAAGGGAGTGGGAGTCTTCGGATACTATGGAGCCTGTCCCTAGGAGGCCTAATAAGTTAATTTCTGACCCCCTTGTCAAATCATTCTTGATGAAAGGTGTGCCAGTTGATGCCATGGTGGTGGCGGCAGCCACCAAAAAGGAAATGTCTGAAACTTCCTCGTCTATCCATCCTCCTAACAGACTCCAGGATCACGGATAGATATGGGAAGCGCATGTTTAGTTCAGCGACTTTTGCTCTTCGTTTGCTCAACTATTTAACCCATTTTGCCAGACTACAAAGAGATCTCCTTAAAGAGCTGGGAGATGCTCTTCAAGGTACATGAGCTACAGACAAAGTTGCTGCCCAGCTTGCTACCCTCAATTCTATAGTGAATTCATCCATGCGCCTCATTTCATGTGCAACCGATGGAACGTGTAGGGCAGCGGGTACAGGAGTTGTTTTTAGGAGACACTCCTGGATGCGCTTGTGTTCCTTCACGAAGCCCTTCAAGTCATCCTTCATGAATACCCCCTTTGATGGCTCATCCCTTTTCTGACGTAAAGTCAAAGAACCCTTAGCCAGGTGTGAACAGGATGGAAAGAGACTGTGTGCTGTCGGGGTCCATTTTTCCACCCCTACCAGACTCTACCCCAAGTGTCAAAGGGGAGGAAAAATTTGGTTCCGAAAAGCCCAAGGAGCCTTTCAGGACATACGTGGTGAACCCCCCCTCCAGAGGCAAGGAGAGGGCAATAATGGAAGTTTCCGCCTTCGTGGCAGAGGTGGTCCGCAACACCAGGGCAATAGAGATCACTTGTTTGGGAAGCCCTACCAGCGCTCCTGAAAGGAGGCCCGACTGTTCTGCTCTGGAGGCAGTCGGGGGTCGCTGATCTTTGTACCCAGACGCCTGGCTCAAAATAACAAAAGACAGCTGGGTACAAAATATCATTTTCAGAGGATACTTCATCCCATTCGCCACACCCCCTCCATCCATAAGAAAAATCCTGGATGTTCCACCCAGTTACAGGGAGCAAGCAACAGTAGAGGTCCAAATGTTGCTAAGAAAGAGTCATCCAACCAGTCCCAGCAGACCAGACAGGATCCAGAATTTACTCAAGATTAATTTTACTTCCAAAAAAGACAGGGGACTGGAGACCCATATTGGACCTCAGCAGACTGAACTAATCTGTAAAGAAAGAGAAGTTCCGGATGGTCATTCTTCAGTCTATGCTTCCCTTCTTAGGGAAAGACAATTGGATGTGCTCGATAGATCTCCAGGATGCGTAATACCACATAAAAATGGCCAGGCCATCCAGGGATCATCTGTGCTTCCGGCTGGGAGCCAATCATTACCAGTTTCGAGCCCTGCCCTTTAGCCTCACTACAGCCCCCAGAGTGTTCACCAAATGCATGGCCGTGGTCATGACTCAACTGAGGTGTTTAGGATTCCAGGTGTTTCCGTATCTAGACGATAGGCTCCTTACCGCCACCACCAGGCATCAACTCATTCAGGCCAGGGAGTCCACTCTGTTACTCTGCAATCAGCTGGGCATTACATTAAACTCAGAAAAATCTGCCTTGTCGCCATCGCAGCATATTGTCTTTATTGGAGCAGAACTGGACACCAGCACCACCACACTAAGACTTCCAGTAGAAAGAGTCTTTCTTCTCCGTCAGCATGTCCGCATTTTGATATCCAAAAGCAAAGCACCAGCATCAGAAGTTCTGAAATTATTGGGCATGATGGCAGCAGCAATTCTAACCATACCACTAGGTCGTATGCACATGCGGATACTACATTGGCTGTTGCTCACTCAATGGTCTTACCAAGAACTCCCTATGTCTCACATGATAATGATCATGAATTCCTGCAAAAAGGATCTTCAGTGGTGGTTGACCTCACTTCATGTTACGATAAGACGCCCATTTGTGTTGCCCCCTTCAGTGGCCACAGTGACCACTGATGCTTCCCTGATAGAGTGGGAGGGGGGCATTTTCAGGGAAAGACAGCCCAAGGCACATGGACCAATCAAGGGACACATTTGCATGTCAATGTCCTAGAGATGAGAGCAGTACTTTTGGCATTGCAGTACTTCCAGGAATCTCTTCCTCTGGGTATGATTGCAATTCAGACGGACAGCATGTCAGTGGTCTGATACTTGAGCAAACAAGGAGGAACCAGATCTTAACCCCTTTGTCACGAGGCCCTCAGGGTATGGCAGTGGGCTATTTCCACCCAGCACTTTGTTAGCAATGCACATCCCGGAGAAATCCAGTGTGATAGCAGACAAGTTGAGCAGAGCAATTTTGTTACCCCACAAGTGGTCCCTCAAGACAGAAATAGCAGACAGGATATTCCGCAGGTAGGCCCAGCCTTGCTTTGACCTTTTTGCCAGTCACATGAACACCAAATGCAGAAGCTACTTCACCCTGATTCCCACTCCAGGAGAATCCCTAAGGGGCGCACTCATTCATGATTGGCCCCCCGGGTCTGTTCTACACATTCCCACCACTCCCGTTGATACGCAATGTATTACAGAAAGCCAAAGCCCTGGGAAGGACCATCATTCTGTTAGCTCCTTACTGGCCTTGTCAGATTTGGTTCCCCTTCCTTCGACTTCATCTTTTGGAGGACCCCTGGATTCTGGACACAGTTCCAGACCTTCTGACGCACTCGTCGGGGGAACTTCATCCCTCTCTGCAGTCCCTGAAGCTGGCAGCTTGGCTGCTCCAATTCCCATCATAGCCAGATTCCATAACCTTTCAATGAGACAAAGCAAATTCTCCTCTCCTCTCATAAATCTTCTACGAGGAAGCTGTACCTCAACAAATGGAAAAAAATTTCTATATGGGCTTCTAAAAACAATATTGATCTTTACCAAGCCCCTATTCTATTTATTCTGGAATTCTAGAATTCTTAGCCATGATATTCAGTAAAGGAGCTGCATCAGCAACAGTCCGTGTTCAACTGGCTGCCATTTCTAACTTTCATCTGGGATTTGAGGGTTTGAATATTATGTCACACAAGTTATCCATAGCTTTTCGCAAAGGGAACTTTCATATTAGACCACCTGTGAAATCTCTCTATTCTCCATGGAATCTAAATTTTATGCTTTCCCGCATAATTCTTTCACCATTTGAACCAGCTTCCTCATGTGACCTCATATTTTTGTCATGGAAAATCATCTTTTTAGTGGCTATTACTTCTGCTTGCAGTGCCAGAGACTCAGGCTTTATCCATCAAGCATCCTTATTTGATATTCCATGCTGACAGAGTCTCTCTTCGAACCATCCCCTCTTTCTTGCCTAAAGTTTGCACTGAAACTAATTTCAACCAAATTATTGATTTGCCTTTTCTCTTCCCCAACTGTTCAAACAATTTAGAGTACATGCTGCACAAACTTGATGTTCACAGGCAGCTCAGACTTTATTTGGATAGAACAAAAGATTTCAGGAAATCAGACTAACTTTTTGTTTCATTTTCAGTCCCCAGGAAGCATAGACCAGTGGCTTAAACAACTCTGTCTAAATGGTTATCTGATTTTATCATCTTTGCTTATTCAGCTGCCAATATCCCCTTACAACATAAACTTAAGGCTCACTCAACCAGAGCTGTTTCTACATCCTCTGCCTTTTCTGCCAGACTTTCTATTGATAATATTTGCGCAGCAGCCACTTGGTCAAAACTTCATACCTTTATCACTCAAAGTTGACAGGGCCTCCTTTGGCTCCACGGTCCTGAGAAATATACTCCCGTGAGCCACCCGAGGTTGATGGTGCTTGGGACGCTACCCATCAGTAAAGAATGAACAGCGAGATAGAACAACTTCACATAAAGAAGTTATGTACTTACCATAACGTTCCATGTGAGTTGTTCATCTTGCCTTCATTCTTACGTCCCTCCCTCCTACCCCCTCCCTGGGCTTTAAGATGACCGAGATGCTGGATCCATCCTGGTTGCTCAATCCTTCTATACCTTCTCTTGGGAGTGATAGAATGACATATGGTATTGTTATATGCAGCAAACAAGATTTGAGGTAACTCTAGGTGCATCAAGGGATAGGGACTTGGCCTCGAGCTGTTTGAAGACCTCGAGCTTAGCAATTGGCCGACTCTGAGCCGACTGATCGGCTCCGAACCCATCAGTAAAGAATGAAGGTGAGTCACATAGAACGTTATGGTAAGTACATAACTTCTTTTTTACATTTATTTGCCAGTTCTGCAGCAACGCTGAAGATTCTTAAGCTTTCAGACAGGGGGATTAGACTACCAGTTTTGTGCTTTACCATTTGGATTATCTAATGCACATAGATTTACCAAATGTTTGGCACTGGATGTTATGTGATCCTATCTCGCCTACATTCTGTACTGATGGGCTCTGAGCCGATCCTCTGCTCCGACTCGGCACGCTATGCTATAGAGCGAAGCCTCTTATTGGCTGAGCTATTCTATATCCCAGGATGCACCACCACTACTTCCCCAGATCTCGTTTGCCGCTTACAAGCTAGGACGTGGTCTCGAACTTGGCTGAGCTAAGTGCTTTTTTTCTGAAAGTTTTTCTGTCAGGAAATTCTTTAATCTTTACCCAAAAGCTGTTTTAACAGCTATCGTTGTGTATAAGTGTGTTTTTGTGAATTTTTTGTGGTAAATTTGTGTGACTGGACAGGGAAAGGTTTCCGTTTAAGTTAGAGGGGCCTTTCCCTAGTTCTTAGTGAGTCTTCTTGTTATTTCGGAGAGGTCAAGTACCTGTTTGAGTTAGAGGGTTCCTGGCCCTCTTTTTGGTGTATTTGTATTTGTTTAGGTTTCTTGGGCTTTCGCCTCTCGTTAAAAAAAAAAAAAAAAAGTTTTTATTGTTGTGAAAATCTTTGTGCTGAGTTACATACATTGTGTTTTTCTCTGTTATAGTGAGTAGTCTACAGGCATTATGTCTAAGGAGCATAGACCCTCAGGATTTAAGAAGTGCACAAGATGCAACTATAAAATGTCCATCACTGATGATCACTCCTTATGCGTGTACTGTTTAGGTGCCAAACACCTTCAGGAGTCCTGCAGCGTGTGTCACGCTTTTTCCTCTAGGGTCCTCCAAGAGAGGAAGAATAAATTGATCTTAAAAGGGCTTATCAAACCCTCCTTCGAAGAGGCCTTATCTTCCTCTTCCTCTCCAGCTAAGAAAAAGAAATCGTCGGTTCCGACCAGCCCGTCGGAACCGACCACTAAGAAATCTAGGCAGGCTTCTCCGTCGGCTCCACGGACTTCGGAGCCGAGGGCGGAACGATCTGCCTCGATGCCTCCAGCCTCGACTCCTCAGGTTTCGGAGCCGATGGCTGGGGCTTCGAGAGACGGGTCACCTTCATCGGCTCCACTGATTTTGGAGCCGATGAGGGTTGCCGGCTCAGACTCTTCCCCTTCGGCGCCGAAGCCCTCTTCGGCACAGAGGGAAATTGCTATGGGATCTCCCTCGGCACCGATACTGATCGACTCTATTCGGAGCCGGTCCCCCAGTCCTTCGGAGCCAATGGAGAAGTCTGCTCAAACCCGGTCGGTCTCCTTCCGATCTTCCAAGATGTCGGATTCGGACATCGACAGGGTGCTCCTAAGACATTTTCAGTCTCCTGTATTCCAGAAATTAGTTTCGGCTCCAGCCCATTCGGCTTAGGAGCCGATGGCCCACCCTGTAGTTCTGGTTCCTCCTCCAACAGCCTCGTTGGAGCTGGTACTGGTGGAGCCGATGGAGGTTTTCGGGTCGCCTCCGACCCTTACTCCAACCCCGGCTCTCGAGTCGGAGTTCGGTACACGGACTTCCTCGGTTGGCCCCGGGGGGGACGCTTCTGGACCGATGTTTTTGGTTCCTAGCCTTCCTCTCGGTGCGTCGGCTGCGGGGGTGCCGTCTACTGTTGTGGCCCCGGGGGTTGGACCTTCCCAGGACTCTGGCGGTCCGGCCTTCAGGGCCATGAGGAGTGCTTTGGCCAAATCTTCTTTGGCTACCTCCACGGTCTCACCGGCACCTTCCCTACACACGGAGACTGGGTCTTTTGTAGTCCTCCTGTCGCTAGACAGCGGAGCCCCGGGGCCTGAGGTCACCCCCAGTGGGGTTTCCCCCCCTCCTGGAGGTCCCTCTGAAGTTTCTTCGGAGGAACCCCCAAGGAAAAGACTGTGCAAGAGGAAGCATGTCGACTCCCCCGATGAGTCTCTCACGTCGGACACCGATCTTGATGATGCGGAGGGGTCCACTAAGTCATCCTCAGATGATGTCTCCTTTGCAGACATCTTGGAAGCCCTCAAACAACGAGGCGGCTGGCATTCCAAACCCCCTTCCGCTGATGAGTCGGTGTTCCTCAAGGCCTTCGGGGCTCAGCCCTCCGCCTCCTGGGTGTCTCCGCCCTTCGACGAGCTCCTAGATTTGATCTGTCGAAGGGCGTGGGAGCATCCAGACTCTGTGGAACCGGTGCCGGCTCGCCCAAATAAATTCTTATCAGCACCCCCGGAGAAGGAGTTTCTGACCAAAGGTGTGGCTGTAGATGCCCTGGTGGTGGCATCTGCTACCCAACAAGATGTAGCAGAGGCTTCGACGTCTGTCCATCCTCCTAATAAGGAGTCGAGGAGCATGGACCGGTATGGGAAGCGCACCCTCAGTTCAGCGGCCTTTACTTTAAGGTCCCTGAACTATTTGACGCACTTCACTAGATTTCAGAGGGATCTGATCAAGGAGCTTTCAGATACCCTCTTGGGTAACCTACCTGAGCAGCTGGCCCAGACGGTTGGCTCTCAGTTGGCTACTCTGTCATCGATATCAAACTCGTCCATGAGGCTCATTTCATATGCAGCCGAGGGGGCGAGTAGAGCGGCGGGTACGGGTGTTGCTCTACGGAGGCAAGCCTGGCTCCGCCTGTGTCATTTTGCGGAAGCCTTTAAGTCTTCCTTTGCCGACGCTCCCTTTGATGGGTCCTCTTTGTTTGGACCCAAGGTAAAGGACACATTGACCCGCTGTGAGCAGGAAGGTAAGACTTTGACTGCCGTAGGGGCACGGTTTTCCACTCCCTTTCGGCCTTACCCCAAGGCTAAAAGAGGAGGGAAAATGTGGTTCCGTAAATCACAGAAGTCTTATCCCTCGCAGCAGGACGATCCCCCTTCTAGAGGCAGAGGAGGGGGAAATTTTTCTGGAAGACGCCGTCCCAGAGGCGGCAGAGGCCCCCGCAACACTGGAGACCGCAAGTCCTTTCGTGGCTCTTCAGCCTTCCACAATCCCTGAAGGATTGCCCGAGTGTGCAGCTCGAGCCAGTCGGGGTCGCTTTCGAGGCACCTAAAAGCCCGGGAGGGTATCACTCAGGACCGATGGGTGCTTCGAATCATCGCCGGAGGTTACGCCATCCCCTTTTCACACCCCCCCTCCGCCGTCCAGGAAAATCCCGGACCCGCCACCCAGTCAGCGGGAAATCGCAGCCTTCGAAATCTCAAAGCTGCTTCAAAAAGGAGTCATCCAACAGGTCCCCGCAGACCAGATCGGATTAGGGACTTACTCAAGATTCTTTTTGGTGCCGAAAAAGACCGGGGACTTGAGGCCCATTTTGGATCTCAGCAACCTAAATCGTTCGGTCAAGAAGTCCAAGTTCCGAATGGTCACCTTACAATCCATTCTCCCACTGCTGGAGAAAGGTGTTTGGATGTGCTCCATAGATCTCAAGGACGCCTATTATCACATCCTGATAGATCAGGCGTCCAGGAGACACTTGCGCTTCAGCCTGGGAGACAGTCATTTTCAGTTCTGCGCACTGCCCTTTGGTCTCACCACAGCCCCCAGGGTGTTCACCAAATGTTTGGCGGTCGTGACTGCTCACCTGAGGAGTCTAGGATTCCAGGTGTTTCCGTATCTGGACGACTGGCTCCTGACTGCCACCTCCAGGCATCTACTATTGCAGAACCTAGAAGCCACCATATCACTAGGCACTTCCCTTGGAATCACCTTCAATTGGCCAAAGTCTGTGTTGCTGCCATCTCGGCGCATAAGGTTCATCGGAGTAGAGATAGACTCAAACCAAATGCGGGTCTATCTTCCTACAGAAAGCATACAGACTATACAGGCTCAAGTCCAAGCCTTGCTTCTCAAATCCAAAGCCCCAGCCAGGATGGTCCTACAGCTATTAGGCTCCATGTCGGCCACTGTTCTAGTCCCCTTAGCAAGATTGCATATGAGAATCCTCCAGTGGCTCCTATCGACCCAGTGGTCCTTTCAGGATCTCCCTCTCAGTCACCTCCTACGGATCACGGAAACCTGCAAACAGGACCTCCGCTGGTGGCTGGTGTCCTCCAATCTGGATCAGGGACGACACTTTGTTCCACCTCCTCCTATGGCCACATTGACGACGGACGCCTCCCAGACTGGTGGGGGGGGGGGGCATTACCTGGGCAGGTCAGTCCAAGGCAGTTGGCATTCCGACGAGAGTCTCCTTCACATCACCATTCTAGAAATGAGAGCGGTGCTTCTATCTCTACAAGCCCTCCACGATTACCTCCCTCAGGGCGTAATCGCCATTCAGTCCGACAACATGTCACCTGTCTGGTATCTGAACAAACAGGGAGGGACCAGATCCTACCCCCTTTGCAGAGAGGCCATGAGAGTTTGGGAATGGGCAGTGGCGACCAGACGTTTTCTGGTAGCGAATCATATCCCTGGGAAAATCCAACGTGATAGCCGACAGACTAAGCAGAACTATTCTCTCTCCTCACGAGTGGTCTCTGAACGATGCAGTGGCAACTCAGATCTTCAGCAGATGGGGAACTCCTTGTTGCGACCTTTTCGCAACCCTGCTGAACGCAAAGTGCAGAAAATTCGTCTCTCTCACTCCAGCTCCGGGGGAGATTCCCATGGATGCCCTAGCCCATCCTTGGCCCACCGGCTTGCTATACGCCTTCCCTCCGGTTCCCCTCCTTCCCAGAGTAATCCAAAAGGCGACTCACTCAGGGAGCAAAATGATTCTAGTTGCCCCTTACTGGCCTCGTCAGGTATGGTTTCCCTATCTTCGGAAATATGCTCTGGACAGTCCATGGTTCCTGGATCAGATCCCGGACCTATTAATTCATCAGTCGGGACAACTCCATCGGTCGCTTCACTCTTTGAAGTTAACAGCTTGGCTCCTCCTCTTCCGACTATAGTCAGAAATCATACTTTAGACCCGGAAGTCATACGTATCTTATTCTCGGCCCACAAGTCTGCCACTAGGAAATTGTATACTAGCAAATGGAAGAGATTTGCTATTTGGGCTCAACTCCAGGGTCTAGATCCCATCACTGTCCCGGTGTCAGAAGTCCTGAAATTTCTAACTTCCCTATTCAATCAAGGTTCTTCAGTCTCTACCATCAAGGTCCAATTGGCAGCTATTTCCAATTTTCATGAATCTATAAACCCACCTTTGATGAGCAACAGATTGTGTAAAACCTTCATAAAAGGTGCTGCGCTTTTACGACCTCCGATTTCTCATCCTGCTCCTCCATGGGATCTCGATGTGGTATTACGTGCCTTAACCTCCTTCCCCTTCGAACTGGCAGCAACCTGTGATTTTAAATTTCTTTCTTGGAAAACTGCCTTTCTGGTCGCGATTACTTCAGCCAGAAGGGTTTCAGAGCTTCAAGCTCTATCTGTCAAACCACCATACCTGTTTTTTCACAAAGATAAAGTATCCCTCAGGCTTAATCCATCCTTTGTCCCTAAAGTTTGTTCCAGTTTTTGCCTGCAACAGTCATTAGAACTGCCAGTTTTCTTCCCAAAGTACTCAAACAAAGCAGAATACATCTTCCACACATTGGATGTTCACAGACAATTGCGATTTTATTTAGATAGGACCCAACAAACACGGAAAACAGATCAATTGTTTGTGTCCTTTTCGGACAATAAATTGGGCAAAGCCGTCACAAAGGTCACTATTGCCAAGTGGATCAGGGACTGTATTAGTCAGGCTTATTCCTCTTCTAATAAAGAGCTTACGACCTCTGTCAAAGCTCACTCTACAAGAGCTATGGCTACTTCAATAGCATTCCATTCTAAGCTTGCCATTAGCGACATTTGTGCTGTGGCTACGTGGTCTTCTCCGCACACCTTCATTTCCCACTA
Organism: Protopterus annectens; assembly: GCF_019279795.1. Taxonomy (NCBI): domain Eukaryota; kingdom Metazoa; phylum Chordata; order Ceratodontiformes; family Protopteridae; genus Protopterus; species Protopterus annectens. Next base: position 433,660,493 of record NC_056728.1, read on the forward strand.
CAAATTGGATGTGGCATCTCGGGGGCGAGCTTCATTTGGTTCCACAGTTCTCAGGAATGTTTTCCAGTGAGCCACCCAGGAATCAGGTGCTAGGGACGCTGTCCCATCAGTACAGAATGTAGGCGAGATAGGATCACATAACATCTTTTAGTTATGTACTTATCATACCTTTAGATGTTTGGGATCCATCTCGCCTACATTCCTAATGACCCACCCTCCTTCCCCCTGCCTTGGAGATCAGAAGAGATCGGACGGTCCGAGTACTATCGTTTCATCTTGAAACATCTGGCAATGTCATATAAATAGTTATGTGTGTGTGCATGAGTGCGGACAAACAAGATCTGGGGAAGTAGTCGTGGTGCATCCTGGGATATAGAATAGCTCAGCCAATAAGAGGCTTCGCTCTATAGCATAGCGTGCCGAGTCGGAGCCGAGGATTGGCTCCGAGCCCATCAGTACAGAATGTAGGCAAGATGGATCCCAAACATCTAAAGTTATGGTAAGTACATAACTAAAAGTTATTGTCTATTGCAGAGGGTTCCACATTTACCCTTAGCTGACAACCATACAAATTACCATGGATTGCTTTTAGAAGGTTGAAATAACCATCAGTGTCCAGAAGTCACAGCTGTCCCCATTACCAGGACTACCTTCCTGATGGCAGTCATATCATAGACTCCTGTTTCGAAGACAGCATTCCTCCCAGAGAGCAAAATCTCCTTTCAGATTAACCCAGGAACCTCCACAGCAAGCAAACTATTACTGCCAGAGAATTCCTTAGACTCCTAGGTTATATGGCATTTTGCATCCTAATGATTCCATTGGCAAAACTGCACATGAGAAAGATCTAGTCATTTCTCTGAGACTGTTGATCACAGCACCAGAAATCCGTAGAGATAAATACCACTCCTGTGTTTCCTAAAGAAATGGATCTAGTGGTAGGAAGGCACTGTTAAAAACAACCCAAGGGCTCCTTCAAGCTCCCAGACAAGTGCATACATTGAAAACAGACAGCTCTGACTTAGTCTGAGGAGCTCACTTATATAAGTCCAGGGTTCAGGGGACCTGGGACAGGCTTTAGGTAAAACAGCATATCTGTGTAAAAGAGATGTTTCTAGCATTAAAAGCATTACAAGAAAAGTTAAGTCCAGCACCTATAAAGATTCTGGAAGAAAACACTGAAGCAGTATATAAACACAGAGGGGGTAACACATTCATACCCTCTGTGCACACTGGCTATGGAACTTTGTCTTGTGGCACAGCAACTAAGATCACACCTGTAGCATCAAACCTACCAGGCGGGACAGTCCAATAGCAGACTTGCTCAGCAGAACCCACCTAGAACATGAAGAATGGATGTTAAAAAGAAAGTTTTTTTTTTCTGGATCTGACACAAAATTAGTGCGTGACAGAAACAGACCTATTTAGTTCACCAGAAAGCAAGTAACTCATCAAATTCTGCCCAGCGACCCCTCAGAGAGGGTTGTGGAATGTGGATACCTTCTCCTTCAAGTGGAAGAATCTTTTTTTTCTTTATGCTTTTCCACAGATATCCCCTCATGCCCAGGGTATTGCAGAAGGTATGTCAGAGAGGCCAAAAATGATTCTGGCCCAGGCAACACTGTTTTTTCTTCCTCCTGGCATTCACCAAAGGAAAAAGACACACCACTACCCTCTTCATGGTCTTAATAATCCAGGAAAAGGGTTGTGTTGTTCATCCCTTCCTGAAAACTTCCAAATTTACAGTTTGGATGATTGGCTTCTAATTCTCTCCAGGCAGTCTTTTTCCCAGGTTGTCCTGCCTATCTTGAAAGAAACTAAGAAATGGTATCAGAATGTCATGTGTGGCTAAGTGAAAAAAGTTCTTAGTCTGTTGCAAAGCTAATGAGGTGACAGCCAGTCAAGCAGCTTTGCAGCAGGTTCTAGAATTACACTTTCTTCACTGTATAAACAAGGGCTGTCCTTCTCTAATATAGCAGTCATTTCTACATGTCTACCCTTGTCCCTCCAGTCTGTGCCCACTTCCACATGAAACAATTCCTGAAAGGGGTGATGCATCTCAGACAATGAAGAAGGGAAGTGTTTCCCACCTGGGATTTGAACTATGTGCTTGAAGACTTGCCTTACTTCCCTTCGAACCTGGGACTTCAACCCCTATCACACCATTGCTATGAAAACCAGCACTGCTGCTAGCGCTAAATTTAGCAAGGCATATGTGTGTTACAAGCACTGCTGTGCAAGGAACCATTCTTGATTTTTCATAAAGGCAGAGTTGCTGTGAGAGCCAGTCTCTCATTCATGCCCAATGTGGTGTCAGAGATTTCTTTGAATGGTATCATCCATCTCCCTGTGTGCTTTCCAGTCTCTCAAAACAAGGGGAGGGAAGAATCCTTCATTCTACATTCACAGAACAAATTTTCCAGGTAGATCTGACCAGGGTTTCATGGCATTTGCAAAAAAAAAAAAAAAAAGGGGGGAAAACCAGTAGGCTAACTCCATCTCCTTTTGTGTTATTCACAGCATGACAAGCAACTCCTGGGCATAATTATTGGCCACTCCACTTGGGCCAAAGCCACGATTACTGGTTTCCTAAAAGGAGTCCCTATTCAGACTATTTTTGGAAGCAGCCACCTGGTCCTCTATACACAAGTTCACCAAGCACTACAATCTTGAGGCCATATCCAGGACTAGGGAAGGGTTTGCCTTGGCCATCTTGCACAGCCTGCTTTACCACAAGAGTCCCTTATCACCTGTCCAGGCAAGAAGCTTTGCTAATCTTCCCAAGACTTAGTACTACAACACTGACTAAAATGAGCATAGTACAGTCCTATAGATATCTTAACACAGTTATAGATGTTAGAGTATATCATTGTTGCAGTACCCTTTCCCACCCTCCTTCCCCTCTCTTGATTATTTTTTCTCGACTTGGGGTTGGTGTGGGTCCCCTTCTCTCCATCATTCTCACTCACCCATTCCTCTTCTTCTTCCTTACCAGAGCCCTAGGTGTCTGTAGGGCTAGTTGGGCAGATTGTGCTCCATCCAAGTACCTCTGAACCGCAGACACTCAGGCAAGAAAGACCTAAAAATGGCATCGACTGACATCTCTCTTATACCACTGAGGGATGTTGAAGGACTGTGGTATTCAGGCCAGCCACAGGCTTCTGCATAGCTGGAAGTCCCAAGACTTAGGTCTGCAGCATTTATCTACTCTAACATGTACAGTTGTAGTAAGTTGTCTGCACAGCTGTACTTTCCCTCTTCTCGTTTGCTAAATAGAAGTCATTGCAGACATAATTGCATGTATCATTGTAAACAGCTGAATTAGGCTTTCTTTCAGTCATTTACAGTGAATTCAAGCATTTTCCATGTAGAAGTCTTTTTTTTTGCCAGTAAATTGTTGATGTTCTTTTTATCATCTTTTTGGGGGGTTTTTTCCACTTAAGCATGAGGAATGTTTTAAAGGAGGTTACAAGGATGAAGGTTAGGTTGTCTTTCATGTGTTGTATATTGTGAAAATACTCCACATACTGACAACATTTCTAGAAAACGTGCTATTTAGGTTTTCTAAACCCTGACATGTACTATTGCCACACAGTTGCAAGCAATATATGTGGTTGAGTTGAGGTATTAAAACTGTCATGTAAAGAACTGAGCTGAATATCTTTTATTTATGGTAAAATATATATACTTTTTAAAGACAGCGTTTCATCTTCTGGAGTGTGCTCTGTATGTTAAATCCTTTCTTCTGTAGCCTGGTGTTATAGCAGGTTTTCACTAGCCAGTCCCTTGCGCACTTGTAGTGCTGGCCTACTGTGTGTCATGTTAGGTGCTTTGGTCTTGGATTTGTGTAGTGTAAAGTACTGGTAGACTGATACCAGATTTAATAAGTAGTTGTTACTGTTTAAAACTGCTAATTTAATACTGATAACCATATTTGACCTACCTTTGGTCAGGTGTTCCTTCACCACCAATCAGAATTTAAGCATCTTTTCTCAGCAAACTGTGTAATTTTGAGGGGCTTACTTACCTGTACTGATGCAAATCATGATATAATTCTGAGTTGATGCAAATGCACATACACCCAGAGCCTGTTCTTTGTTGCTGCTCACACAGATTGGATCACAGCATTGTTTATTATAATCAGTTCCCTCCCTCTGTCCTTTATCCCTTTGATCTGATGTCTGCTTCATTCCATTAACCTGTGGGAATATGGTTCTGGCGTGCAGAACCAACCGTCCACCTTCTTCCAGCTCAAGACTCAAGGCTTGAGCCCCTCCTGCCTACCCGTAATGCCCCACTCCCCCCATATTACCTTAGTTCTCGTTTTCCACATTTTGTGTTAGCAGTGAGTTCTGGTTTGAGCTTCTCCTTTGGCGATTTTTGGGTGAGTTTTTCTTTCCTTTTTTGAGCTTTCTCATCTTTTGCCTTCCGCTCCTATCTAGTCTGCAGGTTCTGTCCATTAAGCATTTTTTTTTCTTATTCAAAAAAAGAAAAGCTTTTCTTCTCTTCTTTTTATTATTCTCACCTTGATTGTCCATGGCTGACCAAAAGCCATTAGACTTTAAAAAGTGCACTTCCTATGGGCGGGAGATTCCCTTATCTGATGCCTATGGGGGAGTACTGTTTGGGGCCTGTCTACTTGGATATCCCCTGTGATAGTTGCAGGGCTTTTCACCCCCGGGCTCTGGCAGATAGGAAAAGCAAACTCTTTTTAAAGGGGTTGCTTCCTCCTCCTGCCACCTCGGGGACTCCTTCCCAATCAGGGGCTCAAACCCTGGATAAGAAACCGAAGGATTCCTGGGAGCCCATGAGGCCGTCTCCCACACTGTTCTCCACAGAAAAAAATCCAGATCTTCGGAACCGACATGTTCAGCTCTGAAGTCTCTTACTTTTACCTCTCATCCACCCAGTTTCCCCTCTGCCGAGTGTCATTCCCTTTGCATCATCTCTGGCTGTGTTGGGCCCAGAGTCTTTTTTGCCAGTGCCTCCCAGGAGGTCTCCATCCTGTTCCCCACAGAGATCCCCCCAACCCCCCTCATCAGCTTCATCTAGATCTTCCCAAACCTTGACCTCTAGGGATGTTGGTAAGCTCCTGAGGCAGTTCCTTGAGACACAGATCCAGATGGGGCTTGTATCTGTCCCATATGCTTCCATTCCAGCCAGTAGCTCTTTCTCCAGTTCGTCTCATGGTTTCGGAGATGTCTGTTCCACTGGGTCCCGGTGCCACGGTGTTGGAGCCGATAGAGATTTTTTCTTCACCTCTGACTTTCTCCCCGACTTGCTTGGCTCCGGCTGCTTTGTTTCCAACCATGTCTCGGAGTCATAGCGTCGAGGTTGGTTCCAGAGAGTTGACTTCGACTATGAAGCTTTTCAAGCAGTCTCTTCCCCTTGGGGCCTTGGCCTTTGACAGCTCGGCTCCGACTCGCTTCTCGGAGCTGGAGGCCTGTTCTCTCTGTGAGGTGTCTGTCCCAGTCGCTTCAGCTTTGGGAGACAGCTCCAGGTGGTTTGGAGTCATTCTGCATTCAAGGTTGTGGAGAGGGTCCTCTCCATTCTTAGGAGACCCTTGGCACTTACTGCAATGGAACTCTCCCCGCTCCACTCTGGAACTGTGCCTGAGACCTCTGAGCTACTGCATGGACAGCCGGTCCCGGAAAGCCTCCACACCATTCCCCCAGTGAATCCCCAAGCTTTTTCTGACATCTCCCCAGAATGTCCCCCCAAGGACGTTCCTCGGGAGAGACCATGTAAAAGGAGGTACTTGGATTCCCCTACGGAATCCCTCACCACAGATACTGATTTCAGTGAAGGTCAAGGGTCTCCCAAATCACCGCCTGACAAGGTCTCCTTTGGAGGCTTCCTTGAAATCGTTTGCCGGAAGGGTGGATGGTCCTCCCAAACCCCTTTCCCTGAGAATGAGTATTGTGGGAGGCTTTCAAGACCGGCCCCTCTACTACCTTGGTGTCTCCCCCACCCCCCCCCACCCCCCCGGCTGATCCAGCTGGTGTCATTGAGGGCTTGAAAGGAACTGGATACAGTAGAACCCATTCCTAAATGTGCTGATAAAATTGTAAGTGCCCCAGCCGACAAAGGGTTTTGGACCAAAGGAATCTCTGTAGGTGCCTTGGTTGTGGCGGCAACCACCAAGAAGCAGCTCACTCAGGAAAGTTCCTCTGTCCACTCCCTGAATAAAAAATCCCGGGCACTGGACAGTGGCAAGAGTGTCTATGCCACATCTACCTTTGCTCTTCAAGCATTGAATTACTTGTCATTTTACCCGGCTATAAAGGGACTTGGTTAAGGAACTTTCCAGCTTGGTCCTGGGGCCTATGCACAAGTTTCCTCTAGGCTGGCCACCCTACATTCCCTAGCCAATGCGTGCATTAGGCTTATTTTTCAGGCTGCAGAGGGTACCTCAAGGGTGGCCCATAAGGTGTCATGCCTGGAAGAGGCTGTGCAATTTTGCTGAGCCCTTCAAACAGTCCTTCATTAATGCCCCCTTTGATGGCTCCACCTTGTTTGGGCCCATGGTACATGACACTTTGACCAGAGTGAGAAAGATGGTAGGACCCTGTCTGCCGTCGGGATCCGTTTTTCTACTGCACAGTGAACCTTCTCAAGGAACCAGCTTGGTAGTAACAAAATGTAGTTTCAGAAGTTGCAGAGTCTTTTGCAGGACACTCAGGGAGACCTTTCACCCTGAGGCAAAGGGGGATATGGTCAGAAAGGCCGCCCTCGAGGCTGAGGGGGTTTGCAAAATCAAGGGTTACAGGAACTCACTCCGGACTAGCCTTTCCAGCGATTGTGAATGGTTACCCGACTGCTGTGCTCCAGAAGCAGTCGGAGGACATTTCTCCTTACACCGAGAAGCCTGGGAGGCCATCAGAGATGACAAATGGGTGCTGAGGATCATATCCAGAGGATACTCCATTCACTTTTCCGACACACTCAAACAAAAATTTCGTCTCCCCAATTTTCCACCCAGTCAAAAGGAGAACGCCATCCAAGAAATAAGAAAGTTACTGCAAAAAGAGTCATCCAAGAAGTTCCTCCCTATCAAGTTGCATCAGGCATTTACTTCAGATTCTTTTTGGTACCCAAAAAGACAGGGGAACTCTGGCCTGTTTTGGATCTAACTGACATTAACAAGTCAGTGAAACACACAAAGTTCAGGATGGTCACGATTCAGTTCATCTTACCTCTTCTAAAGATGGGTGATTGGATGTGCTCTATAGACCTCAAGGGTATGTGCTGCCATATCAAAATGGACAGGCGCTCCACTTTTTTTCTACTTTTCAGGCTGGGAGCCACTCATTACCAGTTTCTTGTGCCTCCATTTGGCCTCACTACAGCCCCCAGGGTGTTCACCAAATGTCTAGCAGTAGTGGCAGCTTACCTCTGACTGCAAGGCTTTCAGATATTTTCGTATCTCTATGACTGGCTCCTGACTGCCCCAACCAGGCATCTACTCCTTCAGGCCAGGGATTACTTCCTCAGCCTAGCTTCTACACTGGGCATAACTATAAACTTGCAGAAGTCTCATCTGGAACCATTTCAAAACTTAGATTTTATAAGGGCACATCTAGACACAGCGATGGCTCATGTTTACCTTACATCAGACAGGCTGGTAAATGTGAGATCCCATGTCAGCCAGATCTTGACTGTTCAAACTGCCCGACCTCTATTAATTCTACGAGTTTTAGGCTGCATGGCAGCAACCATAACTCTTCTTCCAATGGCATGCTTCCAGTGCGTATTCTACAGTGGACCCCAGCGGTACAGTGGTCTTTTCTCAGAAATCCCTTGAACCTTCCCATCAACCTGTCTCTTGTGTGCAAGGATTCTGCCCTTTGGTGGTTGCATTCTCCAAGATTACCCAGGGATAACTGTTCGTTTTCCTTTCCCCAGCCACTACGTTGACCACATATTCCTCCCAGTTCAGGTGGGGGGAGCATTGTCTGGGCCGGATGGTCCAAGGCATGTGGACGCCCCCAGGAGACCAAGTTGCATATCAGTGTTCTCGAGATGAGTGATTCTTCTAGCATTGCAAGAACTAAACCACTTTCTTCTTCAGGGGACTATTGCTATCCAAGCAGATAATACATCAGTGGTTTGGTACATCAACAAACAGGGAGGAACCAGGTCTTACCCCCTTCGTCGAGAAACGATGAGGGTTTGCTAGTGGGCGATTTCTTCCAACCACGTTCGGGTAGCAATGCAGATTCCGGGAGAATCCAACATCCTAGCTGACACTCAGCAGAGTACTACTTATGCCTCATGAGTGGTGTATGAATTAGTCCATGGCAGATGCATTCTTCCAGAAATGGTGTTCTCCTTGCTGTGACCTCTGTGTCCCTATCAACAACAAATGCAGAAAGTATTTTGCCTTGATCCCTCCTCCGGGACAGGCCCCAGGGACACTGAAGCATGCCTGGCTCTCCAGTCTGCTATACCCCTTTTCCCATCTTCCATTGATTCTCAAGTTCCTGCAGAAAGCTCTCAGGTTGAGAAGCAAAGTGATCCTCATTGCTCCTTTTTGGCTTTGGTAAACCTTGTTCACCTTTCTTTGGTCTTATCTGGTTTGCCCCCGATGAAGTTGGGTCTGAGTCCCGATCTACTTTCTTATCTGTCGGGGCATCCACATCCCAACATTCAGGCCTTGAAATTGACCACATGGTTTCAACACTTCTGATAATGGCTAAATCTTCCAGGCTGTCTTCTCCAGTCCGAGAAAATTTGATTTCATTACATATGGCTTGCACTCGCAAGATTTACTAATGTAAGTGGAAAGATTCTCCTTTTGGGTGGAACAGAACCAGATAGATCCTTTTACAGCCCTAGTTTCAATAGTACTAGACTTTCTGGCTTCCCTTTTTAAGGATGGTGCTAGTTATTCTACAGTCAAGGTTCAGCTTGCTGCCATTTCTAACTTCCAAATTGGTTTTGATTCACTGTCTTTAGCTTCATCAAAGTTATGTAAGTCCTTTCTTAGGGGCACCTTTCTGCTACGACCTCCAGTCAAGGACCCTATGCTTCCCTGGGATCTTACTATGATTCTGCAAGCTTTAGTCTATCCCCCGTTTGAATCCGTGGCCACTGTAGATCTGAAATTCCTCTCCTGGAAAACCTTTTTCCTAGTGGCGATTACGTCAGCCAGGAGAGTGTCTGAATTGCAGGCTCTTTCCGCAAAATTTCCATACTTCGTTTTTCATAAAGACAGTTACCCTACGTATGAATCCCTCTTTTTTACCCAAGGTGACTAGAGACCAACATTAACCAGTCAGTTAATCTTCCAGTATTCTTTCCTCAGTATCAGAACAAAGGGGGAGTACATATTGCACATGCTTGATGTACATAGACAACTTTGTTTTTACAGCCATAGAACTAAATCCTTCAGGAAGTGCGATCAGCTGTTTGTCTCCTTTTTGAACGCTAAAAAAGGTAAACCAGTGACCAAAGTTACTCTGGTCAGATGGTTGATTGACTGTATTATGTTTATTTGCTCTTCTAAAGGTCCGGTAAGAGCACACTCTGCAAGGTTCATGGCCATGTCTCAAGCCTTTTGGTCCAGAGTTTCTATTGAGGACATTTGTGCTGCTGCTTCTTGGTCAGACTGTCATACTTTTGTCACTCATTACAAACTGGATATTGCATCCAGGAGTAGAAGTGCTTTTGGTTCTGCTGTACACCGGAATATCCTTCCTTGATGAACCCCCCCCCCCCGGATTATTGTAGCTGGGGACTCTGTTTCACAGGTTAATGGAATGAACTGGACATCAGATAAAAAAGTTATGTTCTTACCATAACATTCTATCTGTGTTGTCCAACTTTGTTCCATTAACCTTCTCACCCCCCTTCCCCCTATCCAAAAGTTTATTCGAGAAGCCTAGTAGAAATTACCAGGAATGTTATTCTTTCGGTTGGGTTCCTGATGTTCTGTTAATGTGAGATCTGTTTGTATTTTGAACTTCTTACCTTTGTATTATAGTTAATGTTTTACGAACACTATGTTCTTGTTGGCAAATTCGATGTGAGGTAACGGGGGAGCGGGGCATTATTGGTAGGTAGGAGGAGCTGACGTCTGGAGTCTCGAGCTGGAAGAAGGTGGCCAGTTGGTTATGAGCATTGGAACCATATTCCCACAGGTTAATGGAATGAAGTTGGACAACACAGATGGAATGTTATGGTAAGAACATAACTTCTGTATCTGATGTTGTTAATCTTCGTTCATTCCTTACTGATGGGTTATCGGTTCCATCCTCGGAACCAAGCCAACCAAAAACTCTCGAGCCAAGGTCCTACCCAGAATGCTCTTGTCCCCATTACCTCATATCTCGTTTGCTGCATTGCTGTACAGCCGTGTCAAGCCACTCTCTTCAGCTAAGTGTCTAATGTTTTGAAAGTTTTATACAACGTTCTTACTTTAAAGTTTTTCAAACAATTTCTACTAATATTTTCCTACCCTATCATATACTTAAGATTCTCTCCCTTTAGTCTTTTTCCTTTATTACCCTTTTCTTACCTTTGAGGTAATTCTTCATTACCATCATTGGTAGTCCTTCCTTCTCTCTTCGTACTCCTTTGGGTAGCCTTTCGTCTTCTTTTTGGTACTGTTCTTCTTTCCATATCATTGTGTCGGATAAGAAAAGTAGTGTTGGTTTTAAGCAGTGTAAGGATTGTGGCAGTAAGTTACCGCTTTCTGATGGCCATGACTTGTGTCTACTGTCTGAATGTCTCCCACCTTACTGTGGATCCCCCATGTGGGATTTGTAAAAACTTTTCAACCAGGACTCTTTTAACAATAGAAAGAATAAAGTAATATTGAAAGGTCTTCTCAAATCTCCTTGCTGTGAGACTGTTTCTGGGTCGGAGGGCTCACCCCCTCCTGCTAAACCCCATAAGATGCGTTCTTCTTCATCGAGGTCGCTCCCTTCTTCTTCCTCTGGAGATCGTAGGGAGTCGATTAATAAGAACGTGAAATTGATTTCTGCTTTGGTGCTGCCACCTGTGACCCTGTCGGCTCCAGGCTCGGCACCGCCCCAAATGAGTCTGGCTCCAGCCATGTCTTCCTTATCGACACCGGCACCGGAGTTCCCGGTGCAGACAATTACGGCTCCGACGGTTCTGTTGCAGCCCTTACCAGCACCGTCCATGCAGGTACAGTCCCCTTCGGCACCGTTGGTACAATCCCCTTCGGCTCGGAGTATGACGTTACTCTCCTCTGTGTGCACAGACATTTTCGGCACCGACATGTTCTTTGGTGCAGTCCTTCTCGGCACCGTCCTTGTTACCAGTGCAGATACTTTCCTCGACGGCACCTTACCCATCGGGGCAGACTTTTGCCTTTACGGTGCAGACACCTTCAATTTCTATGGTGCAGACTACTTTCACACCATTTTCTTCGGTGCAGACATCCTCAGTTCCAGGCTGTGCACCTCTCGAATTAGCAAGGACCAAGTGTTCTCTTTCCTTGGATCCATTCATTGGTAGCCAATATAGTCCTTTTCTAGAAAGGCCAGAATCGCCATCAGGTCTCTCTATGATGTTAACCAGGAGCCTCTCTGAGCAAGATGTGTTGTGACTTGTTGACCAGTTGCTTGTGGCCAGAGGTCTCTCTCACCTGTCAAGTCCATGTTCCCTCCTTCAGGTGAACGTATCTCCTCAAACTCCAATGTACACTCCTCCTTCAACTTCCACCCAAGTATTGAAGCCTATTACTCCAACAGCAGCTTCCCTTTCTCCGACTCCAGTAGTAAATCTCACTTTGGAACCGGAGTTGTCCTTGTGGACCTTGGTGCACTGGGCTTCGGGCTCTTCTCAGGCCAGGGGCTGTGCAGTGAGGGAGGGCATTCCTGGTTCCATGCCAATTTTTTTCTATGGCACCCTCCAGGAATCCTCCCTCTCTCACGGTTCACAGTCTCGACTCCTGGTCTGGGGGTCGGCTGGTCGAGGCAGGGTGTGACCCCGGTTCCGAAGTTGTCCTGCTGGGTTCCAGGCTTACATCCCTCCTTGGGCGAGCCAGTCTTCCAGGCCATGGAGAGGGTGCTTGCCTCTGCTGGCAAACCTCACATATCGGAGTAATTTCCTCCCTCTGTGCCACAACTGTCACAAGCCACGACCACTGGGCACAAGAGCCTCAGGTTTCTTCTCCTCAGGAGACCTCCCTCTTTGCAATCTTCCCCAGAACCTCCCACTGAGGAAGTACCCCGCAAAATATTGTGCAAGCAGAAGCACATGGACTCCACTGAGGAGTTGTTAACTGAAGATACGGGTTTTGATGATGGGGAAGGGTCCCTACGGTCACCCTCTTATGAGGTGTCATTTGGTGACATCCTCGAGATTATTAGACAGAGGGGTGACTGGAAGTCCTCTAATCCTTCCTCTGAGGAGTCTGTATTCCTGCAGGCCTTTTGTGCCCAGTCCCCTACCTCCTGGGTCACCCCGCCAGCCGATGGGCTCATCCAGCACGCATGGAAGGCTCCTGACACCATGGAAGCGATACCAAGGAGACCGGATAAAATATTATTACCCCCAGCTGAGCACCCACATTGGTCACTAGGGCTTCCAGTAGATGCGATGGTGGTGATGGTTGCAACTAAAGGATTTGGCAGAAGAGAGCCAAACTGTCCATCTGCCCAACAACAAGTCCCGGGTGATAGACAGACTAGGGAAGTGTGTGTTTGCTTCATTGACCTTCACTGTAAGGTCTTTGAACTATTTAGCACACTTTACTAGGCTTCAGAGGAATCTTATCTACCAGCTGTCTGAAACCTTGGCAGGAGCTGTTTCTGATGAGGTCTGTGACAACGAGGCTTCTCAGATAGCCACTTTAGAGTCCATTTCCAATTCTTCCATGCATCTTATTTCTCATGCAATGGAAGGAATAGCTAGAGCGGCAGGGGCAGGTATATCACCAGCCGGCATGCCTGGATGCGACTTTGCGGCCTCCTTTAAGGCTTCCTTCATGAACGCCCCCATTGAGGCCGCTTCTTTGTTTGGCCCTAAAGTGAAAGATACGCTGGCAAGGTGTGAACAAGATGGCAAGACCCTATCTGCTGTTGGTGTCAGACACTCCACTCCTCAACTATTCTACTCCAGAAATCAGAGGAGTGGGAAGATGTGGCACAGGAAATCACAGGTCTCTTTCCGTGACATACGTGCCAAGTTCTCCCCTAGATGCAGAGGGGGAAACTCCAATGGAAGAAGCCTCTTTCATGGCAGAGGACGTCTGCAAAACCAGCGTTCCAGAGATTCGTTCTCTGACCAACCCTATTAGCGCTCCTAAAGCGTTGCCCAACTGCTCACCTCTGGAAGCAGTCGGGGATCATTTTTCCTTGTACCCCACTGCCTGGCAAAATATAACCACTGACTCTTGGGTGCAACGGATAATATCCAGGGGTTATCGCATCCCCTTCCTTTTTTGTCCAGTCTCATGCAGAGTATTACCAGACCTTCCACCCAGCAAATGGAAGCAGCAGCACATGAAATCCAAAAGTTGCTACAAAAGAGAGTCATTCAGATGGTCCCCCCAGACCAGATAGGATCCGTTTTTTAAAAAGATTCTTTTTAGTGCCAAAAAAGAACGGGGACTGGAGACCAATTCTGGATCTCAGCACACTGAACAAATTTGTAAAAACAGAGAAATTCCGGATGGTCACAGTTCAGTTTATCCTTCCTCTCCTGGAAGAAGATGATTGGATGTGCTCTGTAGATCTTCAAGATGCGTATTACCACATAAAAATGGACAAAACTCTCAAGAAGATACCCCCGCTTCTGCAGGAACCAGTCACTACCCATTTCGAGCTCTGCCCTCTGGTCTGTCTACAGCCCCCAGAGTGTTCAAATGCGTGGCAGTGGTTATCGCTCACTTGCGACTTCAAGGATTCCAGGCATTTCCATATCTAGATGACTGTCTCCTCACCGCCCCCACCAAGCATCTACTGGAAGAAAACCTGCACTACACTCTCCTCACAGCACAAAGCCTGGGAATCGCTATAAGCTGGGAGAACTCCAACACAACCAGAGCTCAGTCTCTGGAATTCATAGGGGTTCTGTTGGACACGAGAAATTGCACTGCATCTCTTCCGGACCGCAGGCTTTAAAGAATAAGGCAACAGGTTCAACTGCTGCTCTGTCACCACAAACCTCCCTCTCTATCTATACTCTCAAGTCTTGGTGTCAGTGGCAGCCTCGATCATCATTGTTCCTCTAGCCAGATTCCACATGAGGTTCCTTCAGTGGTTACCTCTCACTCAGTGGTACCCTCTACAACAGAAAAAAAAAATAAGCTTGTTTCCTGCCTTTCCTGTAAGTGGTCTAGACTGTTTGTAGGCTTCTGAGCCCCCAAGCCTTTCTGTGTTGGAGGGAAGCCTTCAAGCTTAATTTTGTTTCTTAGAACTAGCCAGTTTTCTAGTTTCAGCACTCAAATCTGTTTCTTTGAACTGAGCACTTGTTCAGAACTTGTTGTAAGCACTAAATAAGTGGCAAATTACTACAGCACTCAACTTTCCTCACTTGTCTAGAGGATAGCAGTTTTTAGTACTTAATAAATAACCACCTATCCAGGCATGTCTAAGGGTCAGCTGCCGGTGATTTCTCCTGTCTACCTGTTGAATCTGGGCATCTTGGGGCAATGCAGCAATTGCCTCATGTACACAGACAACCCTCTCCTCCTACCACCCAACACTACAGCCTACGAGAGATGCACTTATATAGCCAAACTGGAAGCAAAGCTCTCTTGACCCAAGACTGGATTAGACAGTGAAGAGGAGAAGGTAAACACTTGCACCATACCACACTCATCACATAGTCCCTCAAAACCTGCACCACCAAAACACACACATAGAAACACAAAACACACACCTACATTCACGGAGGCTCTCAATAAAAACCTGCCCAAGCATCAGGCACCTCCAAAGCAGAAACGCAAATAAACTCCACCCCCCCCCCCCCAACACAACCCAAATAACACATAGCCCACAAACTCAGTGTGCCACTCAACCACAGCCCATAAGGCATAACAACGTATCCAACACTCTAGCCATAGGTGACTCTGTAGTCAGGCACACTGATGTTCCACTCACCAGGCTAAACAAGGAGAAAGTTACTGTCAGCTGCCTGTCAGGTGCCAGGATCTGCCACATAATGCACGCACTCAGGTCACTCCACAACAAGTACAAATATGACACTGACATTGTCCATGTTGGTGTGAATGACCTGAGGCATACCTCCCTGGACTACATGAAAAGAGACATGGAGGAGCTCTCCGATCTTGTAGCCCAGGCAGGTATGACCCTAGCCCTGGGTATCATCCTACCATCACCCAGAATGATACCACAGTAAAAGGACAAAATGATTGACTTAAACAATTCGCTAAACTTCTGGTGTCATTCTAAGGGGATCCAGCGTTTGTCTGCCTGAGACGACATGATCGACAGACCACGATGTTTTTCCAAAGATGGCCTGCACCTGTCGCCCTTGGGATTCCAGATACTGGCTAAGGCTCTTGCCACCCCTATAGTGCCTTTTTTAGGCAAGGTTCAAATGACAAATTCACAACCGTAACAAGTACAGGCAAGCAAAATCTGAGGGTATTGCTACTCAGTGCTAGAAGTCTAAACCTCAAAATGCTCTCACTCGAGGCACTCCTTAAAATGGAGAATATCGACATCTGTGCAGTGACAAAGACCTGGTTCAAAGCTCCAGAGAGCACCCCTGTGTTACCAGGCTATAATTCATACCACACCTTTCAGCCACCTAACCCGGAACGAAGCACTAAAGGTGGAGCGTGTCTATATTCATTAAGGATATCCACACCTCCAGGCTAGTTGCACAGCATAATGCATCTGAGACTATCCAAGTGCAACTAACTCTGGGCAAGACCGCAATTCAAATTGTAGCTTGCTACAGACCCCCCTCCATGCCCCAGGATTCCCACTCCTCATTTCTTGATACACTGCAAAGTATGAGTACAACTCAACATCCTAATAATGGGCGATTTCAACTACCCCACCATTAACTGGGGAAACTACTCGTGTACCAACTCTTCTGCTCAACGTTTTCTGGAATTCATAAATTCTAACGCCTTGGATCAACTTATTCACACCCCTACCAGGGGCAGCAATATCCTAGACCTGGTCATTACCAACATGGCCAACCGGTGTTCCACACCAGAGGTCAATTCCTTGTTAGTCAGATCCGACCACAAGCTAATCACCCTAGACATCCCACCCCCACCCCCAGTTAGGGAAACCACCGTAAAAAATTTCTCCAAAGCCAACTTCACACTTCTTAAGACAGAAGTGGCAAACTTCATGACACCCATTCAGACGGACAATAGAGGTACGACTGCTGAATCCTACACAAATGCACTTTATAAGCACTTAGAGTGCATGGATCATGCTATCCCTAATAGAACCAAGATGCTATCCTTCAAAAAAGGAAGCCAATCTGGTGGTCCTATGCCATAAAAAAAACTCTACAACAGAAGAAAGAAACTGTTGCAAAAAAGAGTAAAATCCCATGACTGGAGGAACTCCCTGATCAACCTCAGTAAGAAGCTTAGATCCCTCATAAAATCCTCCAAAGCTAGTTACAAAAACAAAATTGCCACTGACTCTAAAGACAACCACAAAGCTTTCCTTAGCTATGTCAAGAATCTCAATGGCAACACTCAGATCTGCTCTGAGTTGCAGCACAATGGCACTAAATATACAGAACCAACTGATATTGCCAACATCCTGGCAGATAGGTTCAGTGCTAACTTAACCCTCCTCTTACCCCTTAGAGGGCCCATCTCTATACCGGTAGAATGCAAAGTTCCTGTAATCACGGCTGCAGAGGTC
This sequence comes from Protopterus annectens, assembly GCF_019279795.1. Taxonomy (NCBI): domain Eukaryota; kingdom Metazoa; phylum Chordata; order Ceratodontiformes; family Protopteridae; genus Protopterus; species Protopterus annectens. The sequence continues at coordinate 433,677,334 of NC_056728.1, forward strand.
AAAAGCACTCTCTCCAAAGCCAAGAACACAGCATCCATGGGACCTGACAATATCACTGGCTGCGTTCTTCACGAACTACAGAATGAACTGGCCCCCTTCCTAAGTACCATGTTCAGTCATAGCCTCACCTCAGGCTTTCCACCCACTAAATGGCGCACCATTACGATTATCCCACTCCACAAAGGGGGAGCCATGACGGACCCCGGGAGCTACCACCCCATTAGCCTGACGAGCCTGGTCTGCAAGACCATGGAACGTATCCTCACGGAACTCATAACCAAAGACATTGGTGATCTCCAAACTCTGGACCCTACCCAGTTCGGGTTTGTAAAAGGCAGATCATGTCTCCTAAACCTGATTGACTTCTTTGAAGCAGTCACCAAAGCCATAGATGAGGGTAAGATGGTTCACACAGTTTATGTAGATCTCGTCAAGGCTTTCGACACCATCCCCCACTCTGGAATCATAGATAAGCTCACTAAACTAGGTATAAATCCCTATGTCACAAGATGGGTTGCCAACTGGCTTATGGACAGAACCCACACTGTGAAAGTAGCAGACCCAAATCCGACTTCAGACCAGTGACAAGTGAAGTACCACAGCAGGGTTCAATCCTGGGTCCTCTTCTGTTTGGTATCTACTTCTCTGAAGTACAGGCTAACACAGAAGGCCTTTGGCTAACAAAGGTTGCAGATGACTGCAAACTAGGAGCCATAATTGAAACTCCTAACAATGTGGACATCCTACAAAAAGGCTTCACTGAGACAGATGCATGGTGTCAAAGCCATGGCCTGAAGCTCGATGCCAAAAAGTGTATTGCCATCCCCTTTGGTAAAACCTCTGTACCCATGAACTACCACATAAGTGGTAGTCTACTTAATGCAGAAAGTATAATGAGACCTTGGGACACAGGTGGACAGTAGTCTCTCATTTGATAATCACATCGCCACAGTGGTCAGGAAATCCTTCTATGTGGCTCACCTCATCACAAAAGGTTTCTCATCCAGGTAGAAAAGAGGTCATTGTTCCCCTCTACTCATCACTCATTAGACCCATTATAGAGTACAATACCCCTTTTTGTATGTATCTCACAAGACCTCTACAACAGCTGGAAAGGCCACAGAAATACCTCACAAAGAGGATTACTGGCCTCAAACAGATACCCTGTGCAGACAGTCTCAAAAAACACCAGCTTTACTCCGCCGCATATCGCCTACTCAGAGGCAATCTCTGCCTAACATACAGAGCTATGTCAAACCCAGAGCTGTTGGACATGCTCCACTTAAAGAAATCCCAATCCCTCTGAGCTGCACGCTCTAGAGACCTAAACCTTGTCACCACAGTAAACAGAACATGCTGGAGGGATAGATTCCTGTCCTAGAGACTTCCCATACTCTGGAACAGACTACCTATGTATGTCAAACAGAGCTACTCATTAGCACTCTTCAAGAAAAATCTTGATTGGATGGGAAATAGGAAATTCACCCCAGGGATCACTTCTGTGGCTCTGCTCGACAGGGGCACAGGAAAATTATTTTCTCGGGTGGCGAAAGCCAGGGTACCTTTTTGGCTAGGCTTATATAAGCCGTAGGGCTACTAGCCTAGTACCTACCTATGAACCTGTGAACATCCTTTGTCTTTTCAGATAAGTATAACTCAGAGATGCAAGCAACATTTACTGTGGTGGATGTCTCGAAATCCCCAACAGTGGTCTTGCCCCTTCAGCCCCCATCAACCAAAAGCCACGGTGACCACGGACTCCTCCCTGATTGGTGGGGGGGGGGCTGTGTCAGGGAAACTCTGTCCAAGGTACCTGGTCGGAGACTGAGGCCCTTTTGCATGTCAATGTCCTGGATTTGAGGGCGGTGCTACTAGTGTTGCAAGCATTTCATTCCAGCCTTCCGTCAGGGACTATTGCAATCCAATCCGACAACATGTCAATTGTCTGGTACATCAGCAAGCAAGGGGGCACCAGATCTTACTCATTATGCCGAGAGGCCTTGAGAATATAGCAATGGGCAATAGCTTCCAACTGCTTTCTAACTACAACACACATTCCCGGGAGCTCCAACGTGATAGCAGACAAATTGAGCAGGTGCATTCTGCAACCTCATGAGTGGTCCCTCAATCCTGTGATAGTGGCAAGAATCTTCAACCGCTGGGGCCAGCCTTGCTGCGACCTATTTGCCTCGCCAACCAACTACAAGTGCAGCAGCTATTTTGCCCTGATCCCCCCTCGGGGACAGTCACCGCTTGGCCCTCGGGTCTACTTTATGCTTATACTCCTGTTCCCCTCATCTCCCAATTTCTGAAGAAAGCACGACACTTGAAGAGCAAAGTGATCCTCATTGCTCTATATTGACCTCGACAAGTCTGGCTCCCTTTTTTCTGGTCTCACCAGCTAGATCAACCATGGATCCTCAATCCATCCCCAACGTTGATCTCCCATCTGCAGGGTGCGACTCTGGTCTGACTCACCCCAATCTAACAACCCTGAAACTGACAGCTTGGTTTCTCCACTTCCAATGATTTCCAGGCAGGAAAGCTTCTCGTCCTCTGTGCGCAATATTCTTATTGCATCTCATAAATCGTCCACCAGACTAATCTATCTTAAATGGAAAAGGTTCTCTCTGTGGGCAGCGAATAAACAGTTAGACCCCTTGTCAGCCCCAGTTTTGGTGGTTTCGGATTACTTATCACATCTTTTCCACTCTGGGGTGTCTGCCTCTACTATTCATGTGCATTTAGCTGCCATCTCAAATTTCCACATTGCTTTTCAGGATTCTTCACTTATGTCACATAGACTCTGTAAAACTTTCTTGAAGGGAGTTATCCACTTAAAACCTCCCTTTAGAGAACCGATACAACCTTGGGATTTGGCATTGGTTCTGCAAGCTCTAACAGCTCCCCCCTTTGAACCTGCATCTTCATGTGATGTGAAACATCTCTCTTGGAAAACTTTGTTTCTGATTGCCATCACATCGGCTAGACGCCTGTCAGAACTTCAACCCTTATGCATTAAACCTTCCTGTCTTATCTTCCATAAGGATAGGGTATCGCTGAGAACTAATACTTCCTTTTTACGAAAAGTGGTGTCAGAGTGGTCTATCAACCAATCTATTGATCGCACAGTGTTTTTTCCTAACCACTCTGACAAGGGAAAGTATTGCCTGCACTCCTTGGATGTTCATAGACAATTATGATTTTATCTGTACAGAACAAAATCTACCCGTAAATCAGACCAACTGTTTCTGGCCTTTTCTGGACCTAGACGAGGTCATCCTGTCTCAAAATTTGCATTGGCTTCATGGTTGAGAAATTGCATTACCTTTATCTACAACAAAAACAATATCACTTTGCCTCATAGAGTCAAAGCACATTCTACAAGGTCTATAGCAACTTCAGCAGCTTTCCATGCTAAGGCTTCCCTCAATAATATTTGCTCAGCTGCGACTTGGCCAAACTTCATAACTTTATTCTTCATTACAAATTGGACTTGGCCTCCAGAAGTAGAGCTTCCTTTGGCTCCATGATGCTCAGTAATGTCCTTCCATGAGGGTCATCCAGGGATACAGGTAGCTGGGGACTCTGCCCCATCAGTAAGGAATGAACGAAGATTAACAACATCAGATAAAGAAGTTATATCTTACCATAACGTTCCGTCTGTGTTGTTGATCTTCATTCATTCATTACTTCCCACCCTCCATCCTCCTCCGGAGGTTCCTGGTTGATATCATATACTCCTTTATTGTAGGTCTGTTATGACCAGAGGTAGCCTCTACTTTTATCTGTCAACTTGCAAACCCGATCTGAGGTAACAGGGAGCAGAGCATTCTTTGTAGGACCTTGGCTCGAGAGTTTTTGGCTGACACAAGCTTGATATTTGGCCGGCTCGGTTCCGAGGACGGAACTGATAACCCATCAGTAATGAATGAACGAATGAAGATCAACAACACAGATGGAACGTTATGGTAAGACATAAATTCTTTTTTGTAAAACAGTAATCCTAAAAAGTTTAAATTCCTCTCAAGTATTGAAATGACATGGTCTTAATATTTTGTGAAATGTTAGTGCTTATTCGAATTCTGCATTAACTGTTGTACTACCAAGTCTCATTTACAATGTAATTATTTTTTGTTGCTTTGCTGTATATTATTTATTTGCTTTTAATTTGTATTCAGTGTGCTTGCTTTAATTATTGTCATTGTGCTACTGTAGCTAGGTTGTGACTGAAAAGGGTCATTTGACTAGCTCACCTACCCAGTTTTCAAATTACAAAACAAATAAGCAAATATTGTATTACAAAACTAGCATTAATGGACATACTGTACATTTGTCCTGCTTAGTACACTTTAGTCAGTATATACTGGTTGTGGTTGCTGGTACATAAATTCAGCTGCATTTGTTTGACACATTTTATAGCTGTTTGTCTTTCTTCTCATCAGTGTTTATAATATGTTGGGTCGGTATCTCTGTTTTCATGAGTGTATAGAACACAGGTTATTTTCCAACTTAGCTACATGTCTAGCTGTTTCTCTTCTTTTGTATTTGTATAACTAAACTTTTACAATGACTAGTCATAATTTTGATATAGATGAATAATTATACTGTAGCTGGGATCAGCAAATAGAGACATTTACACACATTTATAACCTACTACATTCAGTTTGTGTTCCGTATGTTCCTAAGTATCACTTGTATAGCATTAGTCCTAACTGTTTCATGTAGTAATCAGTCTCTTTCTCTAATCCTTCCTCAACTCCGTCTCTTTATTTTTTTTCCATTATTACCTTAATTTCAGCTGTTGGTTTGTCTTTAGACTTCTACTTTCTTGTGATCATTTTCTTTGCAACTATCATTAACAGAGAAAACATTAGTTTTATGCACTTTGGCTGTGCCATCTTGCATCAACTGAAAAGTATAAACTCTTTACTCCGGTTTAGCTCTTCCTGTAGTACCTGATTCAGAACTACCTGTAGTTCAAATTTAAATTAAGTTTCAGAAATTCATAAAATATTATGTTCTCGTGACCCTCTTAGTTATCACATTTCCAATGTAAACCATTTGTCTATGGGAACATTTTTTTGAATTGCAGTTTGTGTATCTCTGTAGGCATTTCCAGATGAAGATTTAGCAGTGTTTGGATTTTGTAGCATATCTATGCACCAAATAAACTTCCAGTCTTTACTGGTGACTTGTTTTCATAATCTCCCATTCTATTCCATTCACGCTTGAGCTTTGCTGGCATTGATGAGCTGTTTATTAACTTCTTCCTAACGGCAGTGTCTCTTCTAGCTATTGTTATAAGACCTACTTTAGCTGGCTTTGACTGCTGCTGTTGTCCCTGTCTCTTGGTGCCTTTTTTAGCTCTCAAAAGTTAACCTTGTATAAAAAAGTTTTAAAAAAAAAAAGTTAATCCCATATATCCCAGTTTTTGTAGTCCAGAAAGCTGTTTAACTTCCACCCAATTCCTTATCTCGTCTCCTGTTATTTCTCTCTCCAAATATCTACTGCACTGTCCTCATTTCCTTTTAGTTTACATATAACATATCACCATTATTATGCAAACTCCAGTTTCATACCTGTTTTTGATCTTCCATTTGTTTTATGACCTGCTTACATATACCATGCGATTCAGAAACATTATTATCAGCCATAAGCCCTGTGTACCACTGGTGGTAACCATTTCTATTTCACAGACAGCCCTACTGCTGTGCATTTATTCAAGGAGCTGCAACATTGTAGAGGTCTGTCCCTCTGGCGTACCACAAATGTAAATGAGGCATTCTGGGAGAGGCAGATGATGAGTCATGTGCTTTTCCACAGGCATGCCTGTAGTAAGTCATTTAGGTAGCCAAGCAATTCAGATAACTACTCTACATCAGGAGCGGCCTTAGGTCAACTGGTGCCCTAGGCAAAAGGGCTCTATGGCGCCCCCGCCACACCACCTGGTGCCACATCCTGGTCTACCTACACCAACTAAATACTGGAAAAGTGCCGCTGCTAGAGCAGCGCCCTAGGCGGCCACCTAGTTGGCCTATGCCTAAGGCCGGCTATGCTCTACATAAGTCAACACAGCCAGCCACACTGATTAACACAGCTAGAAGTTTACCTTTGCCTATTACCCCTAGTGGGAGAGACTGTGTTAGAGGTAAGTGTTGGGAAGTTTAGCTGCCAGATAGTGATATGGGGGGGTGTACATGTGTGTGTGTGGCTATGTATGTGAGGGTTCGCAGAGATACAAGTGGTCACAGCTGTGTGTGTGTGTGTGTATGTGATTGGATGAGGGGGATGTGTTTGCTGAATGGTGTGTGCACTTGTGTGGAAGAGAGAGAGGATGGGAGGATTAAATACCTCTGACTTCTTCCTAGACTAACAAGAACTGGCTGAAATATGGGGGGATGACACCAGGACATGCAAGTATTACCTGACCTCACTGAAAAGTTAATAGAGCAACAGATTTTGCAGCAAGAAGATGCAAATGAAGAGTAAGAATGACAAAACTGTAATGTCTAGTATTATTGATTGTCTGCATTAGTCCATGTTAAGGATATGGAGATTGAGAGGCACAATCATAAGTGTGTTTTTCAGCTGGAGCAGTTAAAAGATAAGAGGATGTGTTTGTATGTATTTGAATGCGTGTAGGTTTGCATAGTGGGTGAAGGAGGGGGTACCTGTACCAGCAGCCGCAAGTGGGGATTACTACAGCAAAGTGCTTGTTAGTACTTGTGATAATCATCACCAATGTCAGAGACATGGAAGTTAGCTGATAACGAGGGCTTTCTTCATTGCAACTAATGTGTCTCTGAATAGCTTTTTCTATATATACCCCTGGTCAGTATGTTCTGTCTTAAATACTCCCTTGTCTTAGCATCATAATCTTCCCATCTAGGAATGTAGGAATGAATTTAAGCCAAGTACATTAGTCTTAACTATGATGCCTTGTGTGATCCATTCATATCAGGTAATCTCAGTTCTCTACACCCCCACCACCCCTGTGCCTTAGGCAGTATCAGTTTTTTCCCACTGGTACTCTTCATTTTCTCAAAAGAACTTGCTCATTTCCATGTTGATACTAAGACACATTTCTTCTCTTAATTAGTAAAAGTAGGCCTCTCCTACATAAAGCATTGGAGAGCCAAATACATTTCTTGCTTGTGTCTTATTGCCTTTGTCCTAGACCACATCTTCTGCTGTTTTATCTTTTTGATAATCTTTTATTCCTAAAGACCTTATTTTGTCATTTTCCCAAAGAAAAATGTACTTCTGTACTAAAACTATACGTATGTAGAATTGTAGTTTAAAACAGTTTTTGTTTTGGGTTAATTTTTCACATCCTTCTGTTCTTTCAACAACATTCTGTTAGAAATCACATTGATCCATATATAGTATTTTCAGGAAATATTTTGCCCTTCTTTTGCCTAGAGTTGTCATGAAAGCTTTAAAGTCATGATTCAAGATTCAGATGGGTCTATAACACCCAGGAATAGATGGGTCATTCTCTTCATTTGATATGATCACCATCACAGTTTTACTCCACAAAGTTAGCACTTCTCCAGCCAATAAGGTATTGATATTGTTAAATAGTTCTTTTCAAATCTCATTTCTTTCTTTCTTTTGTCTCCCAAGTTTCTTTTGGTGTACCACCTAAATCTGATACTTTCCTGTATTCTGCTTTTAATTGCTTCTTATATTTCACTGTCCTGCATTTTTCTCATTAAACTACTTTTATCATCTATCACTTGAGTATTTAAGAAAACATCACCTGCCTGATTTCTAGTGTTTGAGTCTCCACTTTCAAGTCCTGGTGGCATAAATCCCCATAGTATTTTGCCATTATTTGTATAATTTCCTTTATGTCTGTTAGAAGTTTCCCATTATCTTGAGTTCTTATTTTTGTGATGGTTCTTTTTACTTTTTGCTGTTTTAATGTTTGCATCAACAATTTTGTTACTCTGGCATTAGTACCAAAATTGACTATTTCAGTGCCCTTGCTCTGTATTCTTTCAAATTATCCAGGGATTCTGTCAGAGTTATCTGCTGTAATTTGCTTCTCATCTGGTTCATCCATTTGTGTATTCCTGTCTTTGTAATTCTTTCACTTTCTACTTCTGCATATTTACTATGGTTTCTCTTACATATTTCTTTTGCCTTCATGGTAACTAGATTTCTTCATGAGAAATCTTGTGTGTTCCATAGCTAAGCAGCATAGTAAATGTCATCCTGGTTGTCAAAATAAACGTTGAAGGCTTGCACTGACATTGCCTGCACTATTGTAGGGAAGAGCACAACACTGACAGTGTCTGCAATTGCCAGCAAGTCCATCTTGGCTACCAAGTGACAGATGAAGAATCTCATCTTGCATTATCTTGTCCTTGTGCATCCACTAATGAAAAGTACTGCTGTCAGGCATATCTGACACAGCAAGACACTTCAAGCTCCTTCCCTGCTCCCGTGATGTATGTGCACTTTCTGAATCCCTATGCCTTTTGTGCCATAGCTATCAGTTGTATCTCTAGTGCTTAGATAAGTTCTTATATTTTTGTGAGAAATTCACTGTTAAAACTTCTAATTTTCTCAGTTTCTCTTTTTTTTCTTTTTATTTATAATCTAGCGTTGAAAGCAAAAAAAAAAAAAAAAACTTTCTTTCTTACTCTTGTGATTTAAGTGTTTTGGGCCTAGCTGAAGATTTTCAGGTCTTTCCTCATGATACTGTTCTTGTTATTTTATTATTTAGTTATTAGTGCAGTAGTTTATCTGGGTAGTAAAAGTAATTGTTCTAATAAATTGTAGTGAATTTCTGGTTCTGTTAGCACGGGTAAAGGTTTCATGAAGTGTGCTCACTATAGGCACAGACTCCCACCTTAGGATAACCATGATTTGTATGTTGTATGCCTTGGGTGAGAGCCTCTTTCTGCCTCCTGTGACATATGTAAGAGCTTTGTTCCTTGCTCGTCACTGGAGTGCAAGAATAAGTGAACGTTGAAGAGTCTTTTACCTTCTGCTTCACAGGGTAAAGACAAGGAAAATAACAGAGAGAATAGAGAATGTTCCATCTTTATCTCCTCCTCTAGCAAAACCTTCATTTTCTGATTTGACATAGAAGGCCCAGGATCCACCAGTTTCAGAACTTCCTCCTCTCCAGTACTAGAACTTTTCCATGCTGAGACTGTTACAATCACAGATGCCTTCTCCAGAAGGATGGTCAAGAGCCACTCTTCTGAGTTGGTGCTGCCCAAAGTTCTTCTCTCCAGATGTTCTTCGTATTTCACTGTTGCAGTCCTCACATTTGGGTTATCTGCCTGCAGGTAGCCCTCAGCCAGCCTCAATACCAGAGTCTTGGGATTTCTGCATCAGTTGCTGTCACTTCTTCCATGACGTCAGGTCGTCAGGGGTACAAAACATGCAGCCGATGCCATTACATCAGTCTTTCTTGCCATGCAGAGCCCGAAGCAGAAGCATTTTGCAAGTTCCGGTCGGCAGACTCCTGAAATTTTCGTTTTCGAGTTTCCGACCTGAAGTCATCTAAAAGATAAGTACCCTGTTGGGGATCCTTTTTTCTTGCTCTAACCGATGTCAGAAAAAAATAGTAATTGTCTTGCCTGTGGAAAGCAAATATCTCAGAGACTTTCGTTCTTACTGCATCACCTGTTTAGGCCCAGACCACGACGTCCCTCACTATCGGTTTTGTGCCTTGTTCAACTCCCGAACTATCCATCATCGGGCAATTTTTGTAGCTAAATACTTTCACCCTCGATCTCCATATTCCGAAATGGCGTCAGTAAGCCATCCGACTACTGATCTTCCGAAAAAACATAAGGATAAAGACAGAGACGGCAGAGACAGACTGCATAGATCCAAAACTGCCGATGATACTATTATTAAGCTAGTCGCCAGTCCACCGTTACTCAGTAAGGCGCTTTCGCAACCCCTGATAAACACTTCTATAGATTCGCAGGCCACTACTGACACCCATTCGGAGTCCGGTATGCTGTGAGATGCTCCTTCAACCATGGAATCTGCGGATGTCTCTAGCTTGGTTGGGTCCGGATCCACTGTGCAGGCACCAGCTTCTGAGGGTGTATTCAGGCCTACCGATTTTCATGTTAAACAGACGACTTTGTTTCAAGCCAAAAATACTGAATTTCTCAGGCCTAAAGTTCACACAACTCCTAGGAAACAGACGACCAAAGCACATTCTCAGGCCCACAGGCCTCAAAAACAAATGATTAGAATGGCTGAAGACCTTATTACCTTAATTAGGGGAAGCCAGCCTTCCCCCTCAGACACCTAGAACTGATTTTCCTTCTGATTCTTCTGATCAGGAATCTGATATCTCTGTTCCTTCTGACTACCAGGGCATACCCTTATCTACCTTTGAGGATTCTGATGCAGAGGATTCCATTCCCTCTGCTTCCCCTCCAGAAGATTTTTCTTTTGGTGAAACCCTGCATACCCTTAGGGAGCATTTCCGCTGGGAAAGCCAGAACTACTCTGTCCAAAAAGAGACTCGGGGAATTTTTAAACCTGCCTCAGCACAGGCCTCTAGCTATCCTTCCGGTTCCCAAGAGATTGTAGGTGATATTTTCTTGGAATCCAGCCATACCCCGGATACTTTGCCTCCAGCTCCCAGGAAACCTGACAGGTGCTGTAGAGTACCTGACTCTCTCAAATTCATTTTCAAGAATCCTACTGCGGATCTAGAGACCATTTCCCAAGGATTAAAAGGCATTAAGGCTACTACTGCCAAGAATCCTACCTCTTCTGACAGGGACTCTAGGGCTTTAGACAGATGGGGTAAGAAGGTATACACCTCTGCTACTCTGGCCATTAGGGCTTTAAATTGCTAGTTTCATATGTTAAAGTATCAACAGCATATTATGGGATAATTAATGAGAAAATGATGCTGATTCCTGACTTTGCACAACACAAAGATTTACAAGAGTTAATGCATTCTGCTGACCAAGTTGGTAAACATACTTTGCAATGTGGTTTTGATGCTTTAGAAGCATCTTGTAGAGCTGCTGTCACTGGGTCTGTTCTTAGAAGGCATGCTTGGCTTAAGGAACAAAACTTGCGAGACCATGTCAAAGCAAAATTACTGGATACACCCTTAAACCAAGAGCGCCTTTTTGGCAATAAAGCAGAAGAAGTTCTCAAAAGGATGGAGGAGAAAGCTAAATCTATGCAAACTGTTAAATATTTCTTACAAGTACAAGCAGCTAGATTCACTAGGCATTGACCTTCAAAGAACTGGTCCTTTCCGGTCCCTTCCAGGCCTTCTCAGTCCAGTCCCAGGGGCAGTAGACCCCAAGACTTTAGTCTGAGGATATGCACAGATCCAAGCAGTGGGGTGCTCCCATGTCCAAAACAGGGAGTAGTAAGCCACCCCCTAGGGTAAACTTGCACAGTGATTTATTCTCAACTCCCCCAAGCCTTGTTCAAGTACTTGCACCTTTAGGAGGAAAACCCGCCCTGCATGCGAAAAACTGGGAATACGTTACCCAAGACAAATGGGTTTTTAAACATTGTTTCCCTAGGATACAGATTCCACTTCCACTCACTCCCAACCCTAAGTGGATGGCCAGACCTGCCCCCAAACCAGTGGGCAGAAGCCCAAGAGCAAGTACTTTCTCTCCTCAGCATCAAGGCTATTCAACCTGTCCCAGCAGAACAAAGGGGACAAGGCTTTTATTCAAGACTGTTTCTGGTTCCCAGAAAAGAAAACTCATGGTGTCCTATCCTGGATTTATCTATTCTCAACACCTTTCTGGTGGTTCCAAAAATTCAAAATGCTAACTCCTCCAACATCTGCTTCCTATGCTAGCCAAGGATGCCTGGCTGGCAACCCTAGACTTAAAAGAAGCTTACCTGCACATCCCCATAAGGGGAATCTTGCAGGAAATACCTTCGCTTCAGGGCAGGCTCTATGCACCATCAGTTCTCTGCACTTCCCTTTGGCTTATCTACTGTGCCTAGGGTATTCACAAAGTGCCTAGCTCCAGCCATTGCTTTTTGCAGGCAGAGAAGCCTTCAGATTTACCCATACTTGGACGATTGCCTGATTCAGGCAGAAAGACAGGACTTGCTACTACAGCACCTGGCATTTGTAAGGAGACTTCTAACTTCACTGGGATACACCATCATCGAAAAGAAATCACGCCTATTACCCTGCCAACAGATTGTATTCCTAGGAACAAGCTTGAACACAACTTCCCAGATGGCATTCCTCACTCCAGAGAAACAGATTTATTTGACAACTTACTTCAACCTACTGGCCACAAAAATCCAGCTATCTGCAAGGAAAATACTGCAAGCTCTGGGGTTCATGGCCTCTTGCATTCTGTTAATTGCAAAAACAAGACTGCATATGAGGAAACTTCAATGATATCTAAAACGTGTATGGTGTCAGCATTCTCAGGACCTGGAAACAATAATTCCTGTCATTCCGTGTCTACGGGCAGAGTTCCTTTGGTGGGCGGAGGCCCGCAACCACAACAAGGGGCTCTCTTTCACTCTACCCCCTGCTGCCCAAACCCTAACAGACGCATCAGACTATGCATGGGGGGCTCACATGGCAGGGCAGTGCATTCAGGGCAAATGAAACCCAAAGCAGATGCACCTACATATCAATCAGAAAGAAATGTTAGCTGTACAGAATGCTCTGACAGCCTTCAAAGGCCTTATTCTTCCAGAACAACTATTGGTAAAGACAGACAACACCACAGTTATGTGGTACATAAACAAGCAGGGGGGAACACATTCCTACTCAGTCTGCAGACTAGCCATGGCTCTATGGAACACAGCCTTGAGCAACCAAGTGCACCTACAAGCTCAGTTCCTGCCAGGCAAACTAAATTTACTGGCAGAAGACTTGAGCAGAAATCTCATGGACCCACATGAATGGAAACTGGAACCTAAAAAATTCAAGCTTTTGGGGAACAGATGGGGGGACACTAGAGGTGGACCTGTTTGCTTCCCCTCAGAACTATCAATTGAACAAATACTGCACTAGAACTCCCCACAGCCAAGCTTGGAAGGTGGATGCCCTGTCCTTTTCCTGTGAAAGCCTCTGTCTTTGCCTTTCCCCCTCTACCTCTCCTCTCAAAGGTTCTACTAAAGATCAAACAGAACAAGCCAAGGACAATCCTGATTGCACCAGACTGGCCACGCCAGCAATGGCATCCTCTTTTGTGCAGCCTGACAGTGCTACAACCATGGCACCTGCCTCAGACCCCTTCCCTGCTGTCCCAGCAAGGGGGCCAAATTTTGCATTCTCAGCTTCAGACCCTGAACCTTGCAGCCTGACTAATCCCCTGAACTCACCTCTAGCAACCCTCAGTAAGCAGGTGCTAGATATCTTTCTTGAGGCAAGGAGGCCTAGTACTAGAAAATCCTATTCAGAAAAGTGGAAAAGATACTGTTCCTGGAGCCAGTCTCAAGGGATGAGCACAACTGTGCCCAGCTTACCTCATATACTAGATTACTTAACAGAAATGCTCCACAAGGGCTTATCCTTCTCTTCAGTTAAGATTCATGCCTCTGCTATCTCAGCTCATTGTAATACTGAGCCACCCCTCTTCTCTCATCCTCTGGTAAAACAGTTCCTTAGAGGGGCCAAAAATTTAAGACCCCCCCCCTCCCCCAAGAGAGCTCCCACTCCAGCCCTGGGACCTTAAATTTGTATTGGAAAAACATACACTTCCCCCCTTTGAACCGGCTGCTGCAGCAGAGTTGAAATTTCTCTCATGGAAAACAGCTTTACTTCTAGCCATCACTTCAGCAAGAAGAGTGTCTGAACTGCAGGCCCTTAATGGCAGTGGAACCCTTCATTATCTTCCATGCGGACAGGGTTTCCCCCAGGACTAACCCATCTTTTATGCCCAAGGTGGTGTGTAGTGTGGCTTTAAACCAGTCTATTCATTTGCCTACTTTTTTCCCTAATCCTCAAAATAAAGGGGAAAAGATACTGCATTCTGTAGACGTGCACAGACAGCTTAGATTCTATTTGGACAGGACTAAGCCTCTCAGAAAATCTGACCAGCTGCTAGTCAGGGAAGGCCATTTCATTGCAAACCATATCTTAATGGATAGCACACTGCATCCATTTCTGCTAAAAGCACCATGGAAACTTACCCCACAGGGGATAAGAACACATTCCATTAGGGCTTACATCTACCTCTACTGCATTTCTCAGAGGAGTCCCTACCAGGGAGATCCTGGAAGCTGCAACCTGGAGCTCTGTACACACTTTCACCAAGCATTACCACTTGCCTATCTTTTCTAAATCCAGTGCTGGATTTGCCACAGCAGTCTTAAAGGGCCTGATTGCCAGACCTAATGCTTCTTAATCTACCTCCACCCTTCCTTAGCTTTGGGAATCAACCCAAATGTGATGACTGCAACAGTGAAACACGAAGAACATAGTATAGTTGTGTACACTTACCATAAATGTAGATGTTCGAGTGTATTCACTGTTGCAGTCCTGGTTACCCTCCCTCCAGCCCCCTGATTGTCTTTCCTTTCTCCTAACCTTTTTGGTTTGGCATATCTTATACTATGTGCATTTGCTTTTTGCTGGGGGTGTTCCACACCATATAATTGCTTCCTATTTTGGGGGCAACTGACATCTGGGGCAAGAAAAACTGATGTACTGGCATCGGCTGCATGTTTTATATGCCTGGCGTCATGGAAGAAGTGACAGCATCCGACGCAGAAATCCTAAGACTCTGGTATTCAGGCCGGCTTAGGGCTACCTGCAGGCAGATAACAGAAATGTGATGACTGCAACAGTGAATACATTTGAACATCTACATTTTATGGTGAGTGTACACAACTGTACTTTCTCCCTCCACCTCCTCTTTTAGATGATCTAGGTCTGTCCAGAGATTTTCAGACATTGATTGGGATTTTATGTTGAGAGCCTTTCTTAAGATTCAGATTGAAATGGGAGTTCTTCCATCCCATTCTGCTTCCAGAGTAGATAAGGTTAGCTCTAGGATTCTCACCAAAGAAGCTCCTTCCTCAGCATTAACTTTTGGTGTTGGAGGCATTGGAGCCATTGACCAACATTGTGAGTTGTTCATCAGCACATGTGGGGTCGGATCACTTGGTGCTGACCCCACAATGTCCAGCAGACTCTACGCTGATTTCCTTAGTCAACCACATCAAAGAGCCAACCTGTCAATGCTAGTGCCTTAGCTCCTTCTTCAGCGCAGTGCTTTTTAAATCCTTTTCAGTGATGGGATACTGAGCGTTCAAGGCATCACAGTGTAGAATCCATCCAGATGATCAATGTTGGTGACTTATTGATCAAGAACATCAAGATCTGCATCTGTTAAAACTGACATGGTGCCAAGGTGGATGTCTGATGCCATTGGATTCTGTTTTGGCTTTTGACTTTGAGAGTATCATTACCCATCCTTCAAGGTAGGCAGGTGGCACCCAACCAGTTTCAGCTTCATTTCACAACATAATTCAGTTTCCAGCTGTTACCCCTCGTCATTGACAGAACGGACAGAGCATTTCTGAGGGTCTTATTTTCCCACCATCATGGGCACAATTAGTCTTTGTGTGCTTGGGTCATGTAATTTGTGGAGCCACCACAGATGCACACATGCAAAAGGAGGCACACAAACCCCCGATTAGGGTATATTCAGTCTCAGTGAAGGTAAAATCTCTCCCTAGTCCCCTCCTGAAGACACCATATTTGGTGAAGTCTTAGAGCTGATGAAGCAGAATGGTATTTGGCCCAACATCCCCCTTCACCAGATGTTCTTTTAGAGGTATTCATGTCTGCCCTCTCTAACTCAACCACATGATGAACTTTGTGGTGGAGAGGGAATGGTTGGAGCCTAACATAGAATAAAGTATCCCTAGGAAGCAGACAAAGCTCTGCTTCCACTTAAGGGCATACCACACTGGTGCATGGGCCCTTTGGTGGACTCCATTATTGTGGTAGCAGCCAACAAAGCATGACTGCCCAATGGCAGTCTTGTGGTGCATCCTTCTAACAAGAAGTCTAGTACTATGGACTATGCATGATACTTTGTTGCATATTAACATTTTGGAGATGAGGGCAGTCTTCCCAGCATTGTAGGCATTTCAAGCCAACCTTTTCAGGGTGCACTTGCTGCCCACTCCAGTAGTATGTTAGTAACATAGCACTTCAGGGAAGAACAAGATCCTCTCTCACATGTGGGGAGGCTATGAGGCCATGAATGTAGAGCAATTCACATTGCTTTCTGATAGTAATGCACATTTTTGCTGTGGTCAGCTTTGTAGCAGACAAGTTTAAACAATGCTTTTTGGTGTCACACAAGTAGTCCCTAATTCTGGCTACGGCACTGGGAAAAGCCTTGCTGTAACATGTTTGCATACAAAATAACTGAAATGTAGCTGCAGCTTTTCCTTTATTTGTCCACAGGGCCAGATACCCCATGATGCTGTTGCCTATCATTGATCTTCATGATTAATGCATGCCTTTCCTTGAATTCCTTGGGTTTATTAGGTACATGGATTAGTATTAGGCTAACGACCCTTGTGGGGCATTTTAAGCGTATCCAATTACCTATTAGAATCAAACCCTGCACCTTGTATCTGCAAGGTAAACACCTTAGCCATTATAAAAGCAAAAGCGAAGTCTCTCCACAAACACCAAGTAACACAAAAAGAGAGAAAACAACCGCAAAGAGAGGGAATACGTGTCCAAAAATTTAATATAAATCCACACAACAAAACAGTTAGTATAGCCATTATGCCAACTTCCCACAATTTTTGCAGAAAGCCAAAATGTGCATAGCCCTTTTCTGGCCTTGGCAAATTTTGTTCTGCCTGTTGTGGCATCACCTGATAAACAAGCCCTGTCTTCTAGTGTCTTACCTGGGTCTCCTTTCCCATCCATCTTGTGAGCTTCAGCCTAGTTTTCATTCTCATGTATAATCACATGGTTTCTTCAAGTCCATTGATGGCTAGTGACCTGGCATATCTGCCTAGGGTTGTCCAAATCCTAATGGCAGCCCTTAAATGTTCCTCTAGGAAAATATATAAAGGAAAGTAGGTAAAACTATTTCTCTGTAAGCTACTCCATCAGGGGTAGATCCTTTTGTTGTTTCCATTCCAGCTATTTTCCATTTTCTGACATTTAGGCAAGAGATGTAGCTTTTCCATTACATTTGGTAACGATTTTTAAGTTTCATAAAGGACTTAACTCCATATCCTTACCATCCATGAAAGTCTGCTTTTCTTAGGGTAGCTTTGTAACCAAGCCCTTCTTTTAAGGACCTTGTCTGTCTGTCTGGGACCTTGATTTTCTGTTAAAGAAATTAACACATTCTCCTTTTGAAGCAGCAGCCACAGCAGAGCTGAAGTACTTATCGTGGAAAGCTGTCTGTAGTGGCAGTAACATCAGCCAGGAGGGTTCTGGAGCTACAAGGCCTTCTCTTGACATCTTCCATATGTAATATTTCGTAAGGATAAGCTTTTGCTGAGAATTAATCCAGCTTTTATGCCTTGGATCTCAGTATCTGTCAGTGTATTAATCTGTCGTTTTCCTTCTGATTTTTCTAACAAGGGTGATTATAAATTGCATTGGATAGATGTTCTTAGACCATGCATACACAAAACTGAAAATCATAAAAAAGATTCTGTTTTCCTTCAGTGTGAGCCAAAAGGTATTTAAAGATGTCCTGTCTCAGGTGGCTACTGTGAAGTGAGCTGACTTGCATACTTATGCAACATACAGTAAGTTGAATGGGATTTCAATGTCCAGGTCTTCCTTTGGAGCCAACATCCTGTGATGTATTCTGTTGCGATGCCACCCAAGATCTTCATCTAGGGACTGTGTCCTAGGGTTTGAAGTGAACAGACTGAATTATGTGAAATATGAAAGCTAGGTACTTCCATAGCATTAGAGCTTCATGATCCATATCCGTCATCTTTACCATACCCTTCCAACTTCCCCCTTCTGTTGATTACTGTATCCCTTTGCATTGTCCTTGTTGACTATACCCAAGGTCTTAATAGGGTAAGGCAAGAACGATTGGTAGAGGGGAAAGCATAGAGATGAATATGTTTAATTCTGTTGCAGACTTGATTTTGATAGAAGAGAGAAGCTTAGTGCATTATGAGAGTGAGGATTGGAGCTGGGACATTGGGAGAGCCCTATAGGTGCCAAGGCGATGCCTCCTGCAGCAACAAGTCCTAGTTTGACGTGGATGGACATTGATCATGAAAATATAACCCTGTGCTAAAAATATACCTTTATCTTTTTTCTGGTGGCACTTGAGTCCCAGATGTGGGAGCACACCATTCGAGAGTTTGATCTAAAGTTTACACTAAGCACATCACAGGCATCTGTTCCCTGCATACCCTTTGATTAGCTAATGATTCAGCATCATTTCTGAGTGTCCATTTACAGTCTGTCAGATGCTGTCCCCTCCACAAACCAATATTCAAAATAGGAGGTGTGGCACTCCATTGCCCTTTGCATATTACTTTGATTTTGAAGCTCTGAGGATCTCTTTAAGAGATGAACACAAAAACATGAGTACATGTCCTTCATTTTCCTTGCCTGATAGTTCCTTATTTGGAGGTGCCCTTCTTCTCATGAGTGTCATCTTAGACTGGCATTGAGCTCCTATTTCTTTTCTGTGGAAGAGCCTTTTGTTTGGAATGCCATTAACACTGTGTGGAAGGTAACTTGATACTGTGCCTTCAGTCTTGTAAAAGGCAGTAGCTTATACATCTAAACATCCCACTCCTAGCTTCTTTGTTATCTCTGTTGTCCCATATAAGGCCATGAGATGACAGCATTTTTCCCCTTTGTCATTTACGTCTCAAACTCTCTTCAGATGTTGCAAGAGTTCACTATTCTTCCACAGTGCGGCATAAAATATACAACCCTTATCTTACTTGTTCCAGTTCCAGACCCACTTGGTTAAGAAGACCCTCGGTAAGCTTAGTGACCTCATTAGATGTAGACTTTTGGGAAGGTCATCTGTGGATCCTACTTGTTGCTTTCAAATACACATCATGTGCCATGTTTCACTTTTGACTGTGCTGATGCTGTGGTCAAGTCTGTGATCCCCATTGCATGCCTTCATGAGATGTCATGGCTGATGTTAGATGTCCTTCAAGAATGCAACTGCAGTCATAACATGCGGGTTGTCCTGCCTCAGGCAGCCCTCGGTCGGCCAGATTCCAAAGTCTGGGTCCGGCGTCGGCTGGTGTCGCCTCCTCTCCGACGTCAGAGTGGCTGGAGTATAAAGGCATCGGCCGACGCCATCTTCTCCAGTCTTTCTTGCCACGCGGTGCCCGAAGCAGAAGCAGTTCGCAAGTGCCGGTCGGTCAGCTCCTGTATTGTACGATACCGAAGTCATCAAAAAAGCTAAGTACCCCGTTGGGGACCTTTTCTTGCCTCAGCCGATGTCAGAAATTACTGAAAAAGTTAACAATTGTATTTCTTGTGGTAAACAAATACCTCATAAGGATTTCCACTCTTACTGTCTCCCTTGCCTGGGCCCAGACCACGATGTCTCTGCCTGTGTAGCCTGTGCTCGCTTCAACAAGCGCACTCTCAGGCGCCGGGCGGAGTTCGCTGAAGATTTTTTCGGTGATCATTTTTCCTACACCATGACGTCGGAACTTCCGACATCGCAAACTCCCAAAAAGCGAAAAGACCGGGACCAACATCCTCGGCCCGTGTCTACCACCGACTCCACGCCAAAACCTAGCGCGAGTGCTCCGGTTCCCTGTGAGACGGTATTTCCACCGCTCCGAACTGAAGACATAGCATTACCGACGACTCCTATCACAGACATTTCTCCGCCAGTGGTAGATTTTCCTCCGGATACCGAAACCGAGGAAATGCCCGAGACCATTGCTGTAGACAAGGTCACTCCTGCACGTGGAGCTGCCAGGCCCCCGATGGCCATGTCTGTCAAGGCCTACACTAGGGCTAAGGCAGCCAGCAAAACTAAGCATATTACTTCTAAATCCTTACCTCAGCTGACTCCAGAGACACAAATTATGTCCATGGCTGCTGATTTAATTTCCATGATTAGAGGTTAACAGGCCCATCCTGAAAGAGGATCCCAGCCTCCTCCTGATAAAAGGCCCCGGGTAGAACCCTCTGACCCTACTCCTTCAGATGAAGATTCTGAAGGCTCTGTCCACTCTGATAGCCAGGAAGAGCTCTTTCAAACCTATGAGGACTCGGATGCAGAAGATTCCATCCTCTCGGCCTCCCCTCCAGAGGATATTTCTTTTGGGGAAGTTCTGCACACCATGAGGGAACATTTCAAGTGGCAGGGCCAGGAATATTCTGATTCTATTAAACGCCTTAGGACTTTCCTTAAGAAGCCTCAGCACAGGCCCTTGGCTATTCTCCCTGTACTTGATGTTCTGGATGATTTGTACTCTGACTCTAGTGCCAACCCTGATTCTCTCCCTCCTGCTCCAGCCAAGCCAAACAGGTATTACAGGGTCCCAGAAACTCATTCCCATTTATTCAGGGCCCATACTCCTGATTTGGAAACTATTTCACAAGGGCCTAAAGGAGTTCCAGCCTCCACCTCCAAAAATCCTTTGCCCTCCAACAGGGAAGCTAGGTCATTAGAGATGGGGTAAAAGGTTTACACATCCACTACCTTATCTATGAGAGCTTTAAATTGCCTTTTTCATATGTTACAATATCAGGATTATCTGTTAGAGGATTTACAAAAAAACTTAGCCACTCCTGATCCTTTAGACAGGAAGACTTTGCAGGAAGCTGTACATAACACTCAGCAAGTAAGCAATCACTTCCTGCAGTGTGGGTATGATGCACTGGAAGCTTCATGTAGGGCAGCTATGACAGGGGCAGTCATTCGTAGACATGCTTGGTTAAAAGATCAACCTCTACCAGATCATGTAAAAGCAAAACTTCTGGATGCACCTTTGGAGAAGAACAAGCTTTTTGGTGCAAATGCTAAGGATGTGTTAAAGACCATCGAAGAAAAAGCAAAATCAGTTCAGACTGTGAAGGATTTCCTCCAGGTCCAACCCCCCAGATTCAGTAGGAATTGGCCTTCAAAAAACTGGTCCTTTCCTAATCCAGAAAAGTTTCAAAGGGGTAAGAACAGACGTGGCCGAGGAAGAGGCCAATAGAGGCCCTTACAGGGGACGACAATGGCAGCCAGGAAACCAAAGAAGTGACGCAGGGGTTTCACCTGCCCCACAACCACAATCTCAATGACTTTCCTCTACTACCGCCTACCAGGGAACAACTAGAAGCTCCCTTGGGCGGGAAATTATCTCTGTTTGCAGAAAACTGGCACAGACTGACGAAGGACAAATGGATTTTGGACATTATACACCGAGGGTACAGGTTTCATTTTCATACCTTACCAAGAAAACAAGGCATGCCAAACCTACCACAAAATCAGAGGGCAGAGGCTATCAAGCAAATCACTCTGCTTACTCGGATGAAAGCAATAGAAAGAGTTCCACAACAAGAACAAGACCAGGGGTTTTACTCAAGACTGTTCCTTGTTCCAAGAAAAGAATCTCAATGGAGACCAATACTGGACTTGTCCGCATTAAACACCTTTCTCATAGTACCAAAGTTCAAAATGCTGACTGTACAGCAACTCCTTCCCATGCTGGGCAAGGAGTCGTGGCCGATTACTCTGGACCTCAAGGAGGCATACCTGCATGTCCCTATCAGACACAGCCGCAGAAGATACCTCAGATTTCTTGCAGGGCCAGAGCATTATCAATTCTCAGCATTGCCATTTGGCTTATCTACTGCGCCCAGAGTATTTACAAAATGCCTGGCTTCAGTAATTGCTCATTGCAGGCTCCAGGGTATACAAATTTACCCGTACCTGGACGACTGCCTCATACAAGCGGACGACAAATTGATGGTGACAAAAAACCTGGATTATGTCATACGATTACTTCAAGCTCTGGGATACACAGTCAACTTCCAAAAGTCAAGACTGCAGCCATCCCAGCAAATAATCTTCTTAGGAGCCAAACTAGACACAGCCTCTCAGATGGCTTACTTGACAGAAGACAAGCAAGAGAAGTTAATTCATTATTTCAAAGGTTTAGCAAAACTCACCCAGATGACTGCAAGGAGATTCCTACAGGCCCTGGGTTACATGGCATCTTGCATTCTCCTGGTTTCATTAGCAAGACTACACATGAGAAAGCTTCAATGGTACCTAAAAAGCATTTGGTCTCAGCACAGCAACAACTTGGAGACAATCATACCACTACTTCCATGCCTACAAAAGGAATTCCTATGGTGGGCCTCGGTGAGCCAGGCAAACACAGGTATGTCATTCAAAAAACCTCAGATAACACAGACCATGACTACAGACGCCTCAGACCTTGGATGGGGGGCGCACATGGAAGGCAGGTGTATACAAGGACAATGGTCTCCAAAGGAAACACATCTGCATATAAACCAAAAGGAAATGCTGGCAGTAATGCATGCCATCGAGGTCTTTCAACTCCAACTCCAGCAAGGCCATTTACTGATACGGACAGACAACACCACTGTGATGTGGTACATAAACAAGCAAGGGGCACCCACTCTTACCCCCTATGCAGACTGACAATGCAGCTTTGGGAGAAATCACTGAACCTAAACATCCATTTACAATCCCAGTTTGTTCCAGGAAAAGACAACGTGTTGGCGGACAGCCTAAGCAGGAATTTCACAGATCCACACGAGTGGAGGTTACATCCGAAGGCCTTCAGACAACTCACTTCGACATGGGGCAAGTCAGAAGTGGACCTATTTGCCTCTCACCTCAACCATCTTCTACCAAAATTCTGCACAAGGACATACCATCCAAAAGCTTGGAAAACAGATGCCCTCTCATTCAACTGGAACTCCATAGCAATCTATGCATTCCCACCTCTGCCACTAATGACCTCAGTATTACTAAAGATCAAAGCAGAGAAACCCAAGGGAATCATAATAGCTCCGGACTGGCCAAGACAACACTGGTACCCACTACTACGGAGCATATGTCAAACCAGGAGGTGGGCCCTTCCTCAGTGGCCTCTACTTTTGACTCAACACAATTTCGAAACACTGCATCCAAATCTTCAGACACTACACCTAACAGCCTGGGAGATCCCATAAATAACTTCAGCTTATCTCTCTCCAAGGAAGTTCAGCGGATACTAACAGAGGCTCAAGACCATCCACCAGAAAGGTTTACTTAGCAAAGTGGAAAAGATTCAGCAATTGGAATACCAGCAAGGGACATGATGCATCATTGTTGAACATCCCAATCATCTTGGAATATTTGGCAGATATGTTAAAGAACGGCCTCTCATATTCTTCCATAAAGATACATGCATCTGCTATTTCAGCTAGATACAACACTGATCCTCCTGTTTTTTCTCACCCCTTACTAAGGCAATTCCTCAGGGGAATCAAGAACATTAAGCCACCAAGAAAGGCCCCAGTGCCAGCCTGGGACCTCAATTTTGTTTTAGAAAAACTGACTCTACCTCCATTTGAGCCAGCAGCTTCAGTGGACTTGCAATTCCTCTCATGGAAGATGGCCTTCCTGCTGGCAATCACCTCAGCAAGAAGGGTTTCGGAGCTACAGGCCCTAATGGCAAAATACCACCCTTCATTATTTTTCACAGAGACAGGGTTTCATTAAGGACCAACCCTACTTTTATGCCAAAGGTGGTATCTAGGGTTTCTTTAAATCAAGCCATTCATCTGCCTGCTTTCTTCCCCAATCCTGAGAATAAGGGGGAAAGACTGTTGCATACCTTGGACATTCACAGACAACTTCGATACTACCTGGACAGAACCAAGGCCAGTAGGAAGTCTGAACAACTTTTTGTAGCTTACGCCCCTGCAGTCCAAGGAAAAGCAATCTCAAAACAGACTATTTCTAAATGGATTGGACATTGCATCAGATTCTGTTATTCCTTTTATGGAAAGATTGTTCCAGCCAATGTCAGACCGCATTCCACCAGAGCTACAGCCACCTCTACAGCATTCTTAAGAGGGGTGCCTACCAAGGACATTCTAGAAGCTGCTACATGGAGCTCCGTGCATACATTCTCCAAACACTACAATCTCCCTCTATACTCCAGATCCAGAGCAGGCTTTGCTTCGGCAGTCCTGCAGGGTTTGATTGCCACACCATCCTTTTCCTAGAGCATTCCTCCTCCCCCAGCTAAGCTATGGTATTCTACCCACATGATGTCCTTCAAGGATGCATCTGCAGTCCTAACAAATGGGTTGTCCTGCCTCAGGCAGCCCTTCGGTCGGCCGGATTCCAAAGTCTGGGTCTGGCCTCGGCTGATGTCGCACTTCACCCGACGTCATAGCTGCTGTTTATTGGGTATAAAGGCATCAGCCGACGCCATTTTCCTCAGTCTTTCTTGCCGCGCGGTGCCCGAAGCAGAAGCTGTTCGCAAGTGCCGGTCGGTCAGATCCAGAGATTTCTACTACCGAAGACTTCTAAAAAGCTAAGTACCCCGTTGGGGATTCTTTCTTGCCTCAGCCGATGTCAGAAAAAGTAAATAATTGTTTAACTTGTGGGAAACAAATACCTCATAAGGATTTCCACTCTTACTGCCTTCCTTGCTTAGGCCCAGACCACGACGTATCAGCTTGTCTAGCCTGTGCTTCCTTCAACCGACGGACACTTAGATGTCGGTCGGAGTTTGCAGAGGAGTTTTTTGGTCCCGCTTTTGCTTACAAAATGCCGTCGGAGTCTCCGACTTCACAATTAGCTAAAAAGCGTAAGGAAAAGGACCGACACTCACGGTCCGCGGTTTCGGCCGAAACCACGGTTAAGCCAACCGCGAGTGTCTCGGTTTCGGCCGAAACAGAGTCCTCGGTTCTTCCTTCGGCAGAAAGCTTGCCTTCGTTAGCCGAGGCCTCACACAGCATGGTTGAATCCGCTACTGAACTTACCCCTGCTGTAGCAGGTTCCCAGGATTTATCAGATACTATTCCTTTAGACATATCAACTCCTGTAAGTGGAGCTGCTAGGCCCCCTGCATCTATGTCTATCAAGACTTTTTCTAGGGCTAAAGCAGCTAAATCTTCTAAGGCCTTGCCTGCTAAAACCCCCTCACACAGGCCTACCTCCAGTTCCCAAATGCTCAACTTGGCTGAGGATATCATTTCTTTGATCAGGGGATCCCAACCTCACCCAGACAGGGCCTCTCAACCCCCTCCAGAGAAGAGGCCTAGAGCAGAGCCCCCGGATCCTGTTTCTACAGACTATTCCTCGGATGATTCAGAAAACTCAGGTCCTCCAGAAGGCCCATATTCTCCTTATGAGGATTCTGATGCAGAAGACTCTATTCCTTCTGCCTCTCCTCCTGAGGAATTTTCTTTTGGGGAAACCTTACATGCTATGAGAGAGCATTTTCAATGGCAGGGCCAGGATTTTTCAGATTCAAGGAAAAGGCTAAGGACCTTTTTACATTTACCACAGCATAGGCCTTTAGCCATTCCTCCAGTACTTACAGTTGTTGATGATGCTTACAATGACGCCTGCACTGCCCCTGACTCTCTTCCCCCGGCCCCTGCCAAGCCCGACAGATATTACAGGGTCCCGGACACACACTTTCACTTGTTTAAGGCTCCTATTGCAGATCCTGAAACCATTTCACAGGGCCCCAAAGCTGTAGCAGCTGCCTCTGCCAAAAACCCCCTCCCCTCTGAAAGAGAATCTAGAGCATTAGAGAGATGGGGTAAAAAAGTTTATACTTCTGCTCCTCTTTCGGCTAGGGCCTTAAACTGTCAATTCCACATGATTCAGTATCAGGAATTTTTGTTAGACCAGCTAAATAAAAAACTGTCCTCTCCTGAACCTATAGACCGCAAGTCCCTTCAGGATTTGGTACATAACACTCAGCAGGTCAGTAATCATTCCTTAAAATGCGGCTATGATGCACTGGAGGCTTTCTTTAGATCAGCTATGACTGGAACAGTGATTAGAAGGCATGCCTGGTTAAAAGAGCAATCCTTACCAGACCATGTAAAGTCAAAGCTTCTAGATACTCCCATGGAGAAACAAAGTTTGTTTGGTTCCCCTGCACAGCAAGTGTTAAAGAAGGTGGAAGAAAAAGCAAAATCTGTCCAAACAGTCAAGGATTTCTTACAGGTCCAGCCTCCGAGGTTTAGTAGAAATTGGCCTTCGAAGAATTGGTCCTTTCCAGACACCTCCAGAGCACAGAGAGGCAGAAATAGGTGCCTTAGAGGCAGAGGTCAATCCAGAGGTGCCTACAGGGGACATCAGTGGCAGCCTAACAACCAGAGAAGTACTGCCACAGATTCAGCTACGACCACTCCCACAGGACAGACACAATGACTTGACTCTGATGCCGCCTACCAGGGAACAACTGCAAGCACCCTTAGGCGGAAAGCTTGCCTTATTTTCCGTAAACTGGCATTACATTACAGGAGACAAATGGATTTTACAGACAATAGACAAAGGCTACAGGTTTCACTTCCACACTCTACCAAAAAAGAGAGGAATGCCAAACCTACCACAAAACCAAAAAACAAACGCTCTAGCACAAATCAACCACCTACTAAGGATGAGAGCTATAGAAAAGGTACCGCCTATGGAACAAGGGCAAGGATTTTACTCCAGACTTTTCCTGGTACCAAGGAAAGAAAGCCAATGGAGACCTATTCTCGACCTGTCCGCTCTGAACACATATCTCATTGTTCCAAAATTCAAAATGCTGACCCTACAGCAACTTCTTCCCATGCTGGGCAAGGAGTCTTGGCTGGTGACTCTAGATCTCAAGGAGGCATACCTGCACGTCCCTATACGACCAGATTGCAGAAGATACCTCAGATTTCTTGCAGGATCAGAGCATTATCAATTCTCAGCATTGCCCTTTGGCTTATCTACTGCGCCCAGAGTATTCACGAAATGCCTGGCATCAGTAATTGCTCATTGCAGGCTTCAGGGAATTCAAATTTATCCATACCTGGACGACTGCCTGATACAAGCGGACAACAAGACCAAATTAACAAAAGATTTGGAAAAGGTTATACAACTACTGCAAGTCCTGGGATACACAGTCAACATGAAAAAGTCAAGGCTGGTACCATCCCAAAGGATAACATTCTTGGGTGCAGAACTGGACACATCAAATCAAATGGCATTTCTCACAGCAGAAAAGCAAAAGCAACTACCACTCTATTTCATGGCATTAACAACGCAGAACCAGCTTACAGCAATGAAAGTCCTGCAAGCCCTGGGATACATGGCATCTTGCATAATATTGATTCCACATGCCAGGCTACATATGAGGAAGTTGCAATGGTACCTAAGGAATGTATGGTCTCAACACAAGCACAGTCTAGAAACCCAGATTCCAATAATTCCATGCCTGAAACAAGAATTCCGGTGGTGGGCTCAGGCCTGTCAGTTGAACAGAGGTCTGCCCTTCCACAAACCTCACCCAAGCCAGACTATCACCACGGACGCCTCAGACCTAGGCTGGGGGGCACACATGGTGGACAAGTGTATACAAGGCCTATGGACACAAGACCAGCTGAACCTACATATAAATCAAAAAGAGATGCTGGCAGTGAAACAGGCACTTCAGACATTCAGACCTTTTCTTCAACAAGGTCATTTGCTGATAAGGACGGACAACACCACAGTCATGTGGTATATCAACAAACAGGGAGGCACACACTCATATCCTCTATGCCGGATGGCAATGGACCTGTGGAATGTGGCCCTGAACCACACCATTCAACTCCACGCCAAATTTGTGCCAGGAAAAGAAAATTCACTAGCAGACACCTTAAGCAGAACTACCACGGATGCCCACGAATGGATGCTGCATCCAGACATCTTCAAAACCATTACAAAGAAATGGGGACTACCAGAAATAGACCTGTTCGCATCCCCACACAACCGCCAATTGAGGAAATTCTGCACAAGGGCATACCACCCACTTGCTTGGAAGGTGGACTCCCTATCCTTCAGTTGGGAAAACCTGACAGCATATGCATTCCCACCTCTCCCTTTGATGCACAAAGTGCTACTGAAGATCAAAGAAGATCACCCAAGGATCATCCTGATGGCTCCAGACTGGCCGAGGCAGCATTGGTACCCGCTACTGAGGAGTATGTCTCGGACACACGCATGGCCTCTACCTCTGGTTCCTTTACTGCTAACACAGAACAACTACAAGATCCTACATCCAAACTTGAAAACACTGCAGCTAGCTGCTTGGAATATTACATAAAGCAAAATAACCCAGACTTATCCCAGAGGGTTAAAGACATTATCCTGGAGGCTCGCAGACCCTCCACAAGGAAGACTTAGTCAGCCAAATGGAAAAGATACCTCATTTGGAGTGCAGCAAAAGGAGAAAATGTATCATTAGCAAACATAGCTAACATCCTGGAATACTTAGCAGAACTTTTCCACAATGGCCTGTCTTACTCCTCCATTAAGATTCATGCATCAGCAATTTCAGCAGAATACAACATGGATCCTCCAGTCTTCTCTCATCCTCTACTCAGGCAGTTTCTGAGAGGAATTAAAAATGTAAAGCCTCCAAGGAAGCCACCTTTGCCTACATGGGACCTTAACTTTGTGCTGGAAAAGTTAACACTTCCCCCCTTCGAACCAGCAGCAACAGCAGAATTACAGTTCTTATCTTGGAAAACTGCTTTCCTGCTTGCAATCACTTCAGCAAGAAGGGTTTCTGAATTACAGGCATTAATGGCAATACAGCCCTTCCTTAACTTCCATCAGGATAGAGTGTCCTTGAGAACAAATCCTACTTTTATGCCAAAAGTGGTCTCCAGGGTATCATTGAACCAAGCAATCCACCTGCCAACATTC
Organism: Protopterus annectens; assembly: GCF_019279795.1. Lineage (NCBI taxonomy): Eukaryota > Metazoa > Chordata > Ceratodontiformes > Protopteridae > Protopterus > Protopterus annectens. The sequence continues at coordinate 433,706,199 of NC_056728.1, forward strand.
TTCCCCAACCCACAGAACAGGGGGGAAAGACTACTACATACATTGGATGTGCACAGGCAATTGCGCTATTATCTGGACAGAATCAAGACCAACAGAAAGACTGACCAGCTTCTGGTAGCGTATGCAACAGGAATGGAAGGAAAAGCAATTTCAAAACAGACAGTCTCAAAATGGATAGGAAATTGCATTAGATTTTGTTACTCTTTTCATGGAAAGACAACTCCAGAAAACATCAGACCTCACTCCACAAGGGCTACAGCCACTACTACAGCTTTCCTACGAGGAGTGGCTACCAAAGACATTTTAGAAGCTGCTACTTGGAGCTCCGTGCATACATTTGCCAAGCATTATAATCTACCTTTATACTCCAGATCCCGAGCAGGTTTTGCAACTGCTGTTTTGCAAGGGATCTTAACTACACCATAATCATCTTAGTGCCTCCTCCCCCAGTTTGGCTATGGTATTCTACCCATTTGTTAGGACTGCAGATGCATCCTTGAAGGACATAGTACAGTTTTGTACCTACCATAAATGTAGATGTCCGAGAGGTATGCATCTGCAGTCAGGATTACCCACCCTCCTTCCCCTCTGTGGTACTCCTAGGGTATTTGCCCATCTTGTAGCTAGCTGGGGGAATCTATTATTGTGTATTTGTTTGTATATATGTATATACATGCTTATATTGTTTGCTCTCTACTGTTTGGAACCATTTGCATTTATCCAAATTTAGCCTTCCTAGAGGGCACCTGGCATCTGGGGCAAGAAACACTGAGGAAAATGGCGTCGGCTGATGCCTTTATACCCAATAAACAGCAGCTATGACGTCGGGTGAAGTGCGACATCAGCCGAGGCCAGACCCAGACTTTGGAATCCGGCCGACCGAAGGGCTGCCTGAGGCAGGACAACCCATTTGTTAGGACTGCAGATGCATACCTCTCGGACATCTACATTTATGGTAGGTACAAAACTGTACTTTATGACTGCAGTTGCATTCTTGAAGGACATAGTACAGTTTTGTACCTACCATAAATGTAGATGTCCGATAGACATGCAACTGCAGTCGGATTTTCCCTCCCTCCATACCCCTCTATGCCTAGGGTCCACTCCTATCCCTGTTACTCTTAGCTGGGGATATCTGTTATGGTGTATTTGTGTTATTGCTCATTCTTTTGTTTGGAATCCTGTTTTTGTCTTCCAATTTGATTACAGCCTTCCTTGGAGGGCACCTGGCATCTGGGGCAAGAAACACTGAAGAAGATGGCGTCGGCCGATGCCTTTATACTCCAGCTGCTCTGACGTCGGAGAGGAGGCGACACCAGCTGACGCCGGACCCAGACTTTGGAATCTGGCCGACCGAGGGCTGCCTGAGGCAGGACAACCCGCATGTTGTGACTGCAGTTGCATGTCTATCGGACATCTACATTTATGGTAGGTACAAAACTGTACTTTTCATCTAAGAGGAACATGGGGACAAAATTTCAGTGGCCCATTTTCTGTGAGTGGTGCTGTTAGACCCACCATGCTTAGGACCTGGTTGATGACTTTCTTTGGAAAATGTATGCCCCCCCCTCCAGCTTCCTGTACGCCTATCCCCAAAAGAAGATGAGGCTTCCTTAGCATCTGTAGGAGAGTGAATGCTCTCAGATGTAATATTCTTGCCACTGGCACTTCCAGTTAAGTCAGCCACCACACAACGGCCCACTATTTGTGTGTCGTTTCTGGGACTGACTGGGGGTAAGTCTCAGAGACCCCCCCACCTTGGAGAGCAATTGCAGTGGATTTTGGACTGTTGTCACATTCTGTCATCTGATGGAATTCAGAGGTTTCACTCACAAAGAAGTCCATTTGTAGACTTGTTTTTTTCCCCCTAATCAATCTTCTTCTCCAGCCAGACCTGCCTATTTATTTGTTCCCTTACCCAAGAATTTCACCTGGGATTAGGGCAAGAACTGTCCAGAGGGGAGCAGTCATCAAAGCAGCCATGAGGATTCTTTTTTGCCCATGCCGAGATTTCTACATCCATTTGCAGTGCCTGTGAGTTCACTCACTCACTCCTTGTCATAGCCAAAGTCATCCAGCTTTATCCCCTCTAGTAGGGTTCAGTCAGGGTACCTTACCTGTCTATCTTGGCCATAACCAAGGACACACTGTCTGTCCCATCAGATGGGTGAGTCTGACTTATCCCTCCCCCAAAGACCAGGACCAAAAGGCATCCCTATCTGAACCTGAACTCCACCCCTACGCCCCACTGATGGCAGACGCTCCTAAATTTATCATCCAGCAACAAACCAGACACAGGCTGTGGAGATGTTTTCTCACCCTCTCTTAACCCCTCCCCCTTGGTGGTGACATATCCACCACATCACTATGGGCATTCCTCCTGAGAGCTTTAGCCACTGGTGGTTCCATGTTTGATTCTAGTCGGGGGCTTTCATGTTATCCTCTGCTTGCAGTATTGCACTGCCAGGTCATGAGCAACTTCTCCTCCCTCCCCAAAATGACTGATTTGATCCTGCCACTCATTCTTACCTTCTCCCCCACTCTACCCAGATGTTGCAGTATTCGAATTGCTACTCTGACCTGGGTCATCTGGGCTGCAGTCATGGTTTAATCCCTCTACACCATAAAGCTTTATCCGTCTACACACCTTTCTGAAGAATGCAGACTTACCTTTTTTAGAAGAGTGCTTGGGACAACATTAAACTGTACCAAGGCACTGTGGATACTCTCAATGTTAGAGGAAGAGCAGGGTTTTTGCTCCAATCTCCTTTTGTTCTGGAAGGGGACAGTTAACTTTTGTCAAATTTTCAGTGTTGGTGACTTCACTCGGCATATCAGATATATCTTGCGAGACCCACACACTTAATACTCTTACTACACTTTTGTCTGGATGGGTGTCTGTTCATTTTCAAAGTGGGTATAATTTGAGTTTTCATCGTTTCTTAAGGATATACCAAGGTGTGTTGGCCATGGTGAGCAGAGTCTTGCAGAAAAGTTCTTCTGATTGTCTTAACTGGATGACTTGCTTTTGGTGGCCCATTTAAGGTACTTTGGGTATTCCTGTCAATGTGATCCCTAAGGCTGATCATAAACTGGAAGAAGTCCCTTCTGACCCTGGCACACAGGAAGTTCTGTTCAGAACTAGAGTTGGGCATTTTCCAGTACCAGTCATTACTGCCCTTGAGGAGATTCGAGGAGGCTGTGGTTCTGGATGTGAATGCCTTAAGCAAGCAGTGCAGGGTCCAGGCTCAGGCACTGACTGCTTTTCCTTCTAGACATAATGGTGCTACAATCTTTGTGGTGTGTTTTGTATGTGAGGTTAATGTGGCTTCAGAGCTACAATACACTGAGGGGATCTTCCTTTGATGTTAGGTCCTTGTTTCTGGGTTCTGGAGTAGTGAAACCTTCCTGTAATCATCTTATGGATTTCCCTTCTTTCTGCAAGACTATCACAGATGTCATGTAATTTCATGTTAGAAACTTCTATTGCAAGGTGAGGAGCTTCCCTTGTTTCCCATAAGGTGCCTGAAGTGTTGCCCTCCCTGGGAAGGGAGCTCCACATGAACCTGTTAGAGCTGAGGACATTGTTCATAGCCGTAAAAGGCCTTTGCAAAGAAGACTTTTCCATGACCTTTCCTAACCTGATAAGGCAGCCGTGTGCTGGAAGGCATTGCTCTTAGGACAGTGGGCCTCAGGCCGGGTGTTTCTTTTTTCTCTCGATTTTACATCCATAGTAAGTTGAACAAGTTGGCAAATTGCATGAACCAGGTGTTGAGTTTTGCCCTACATCTGTGGATTCAGAGTCCATCCCTGGTTAGAGTCTTCTGAACATGGTGCACACTAGAGATTGACCTCTTGCACCACATAAATGTGGATTCTTTCCTACTTGCTTGGTCCACTAGTGTATTTCATGGCTTGTGGGCTTCCCATGTACATTCCTTCTAACTCTGCTGAGATTCCTTTGTATCAACTATTGCTGGCTGAGAAGTATGTGGTTCCATGCGCTAAGATCCTCAGAAGTGCAGTGTGGGAAACCTTCCCAGTAATTGCCAAAGGTAATCCTCTATTGTTGATGGAAGAGCAGGCTTTATTTCAGGACCTTGCTTCTGATGGTGCACCACATTATCCTTCCAGATTTGCTTATGAGTGTCAGAAGTGATTTTACAAAAATACAGCCATGCATGTGCTGTGTGTATACCACAAAGTACACTTTTTAAAATGTTTTTTAAGATGTGCCTGGCGTTTTAGTAAAATAAATAAATCAATAAAACTTTTTTTTTAAAATGTCTCTCTCTATTTAAATCCATCAGTATGTCATCTCGTCTGTGAAACAACAGATGTCATTTGCCATATTAAAAATGGGCAGCAAGTACTAACAAATGCATAACAATCAGTCTGGTTATAACCCTTAAGTGTTATGCCATTGTAATCATAATTGTAGCTAGTCAGAACCATGCTGTGAACTGTCCAGCTGTCCCAGCAAGATATGTCTACCTTGTATCCTTTACGTTAGGTAATGTAGCGCCCTTTCCAAGAAAGAAGGAATATAGTATCTAGTGATTTATTGATGTATCCATTATAAGAAGTGTGCTTAGAGCCAAACAAGGTCTCTGCATCTGCTAGGTCTAACATAACTTACAGCATTCAATAACAGTGGACTAAACAGGGTTTAATATGAGTTATTCATATTCCAGTAGGTTCTGTATAATGACAGAAGATGTAATCTACCTATAACTGATTAAAGTACAGGTTAATTCATTGATATTATAGTATTGGGAAGAATTGGGTATCATATGAAGATGGGTTCACTGCCAATATTCAAAAATTCTGAAACTTTGCAAATGCTGCGAGTTGATGCATGCTCTGAGCTAGGAGCATAAACAAGTGTATAATTTTTAGTTGAAGAGACTTAATCTCAATGTATGAAGCCAGAGTTAAATTGTAGGAAGTGGTGAAACCTGTTCAGGAAAGGGAGATAGCATAGCCTCAGGGCCCTTAGCTTGATCCTTGGGGAGGGTTATTATAAAAACTTAAGATAGAAGAGTCTAGTTAGGTGACTGTTGATATCAAGGAAAATAATTAATTTGGCTTCAAGAAAAAATACATCAGTTTATAGCTGTTGTTAAACTGGTGCAGGTAAGTAAAATAAAAAAAAAAAACAGGAGCCTGAAGTGCTTCACACATTGAGATTATATCTCTTTTCAACAAAGATTCACTCATATGTGTTTACCTTCCTACCACAGGCTGAGCATGTGTCACTTTTACAACCTGAAAAATGTGCACAGTTTCAGTATTTTTGAATATCGGTAGTGGATCTGCCAAAGTAAAAATCAGTTGATTGCATATTTCTGTCCAAGACTGCAAACTGGGCAATTGGCCTTTTCTCCACTGTAGTGCGATCGCGGAGCCCATATGTATAATTAGCCGGGGTTGTGGAGATGCAGGAAGACTTGCCCCTGCAAAAAGTACTGTTTATTTTGATTTGTATTAACTTTTTGTGTTTCATGTAGGAGTATTGTATTAACTTTTTGTGTTTCATGTAGGAGTATACGACCAAGTGTCATATATTTATATATATATATATATATATATATATATATATATATATATATGTGTGTGTGTGTGTGTATATATATATATTTTTTTTTTTTTTTTTTGTCTTTCGGCTTTAGGGGTCGCCACAGCGGAACTCCGGTCCGCTAATGATTGGCAATAGATTTTTACGTGCCGAGTTGCCGGCTGTGACGCACAACCTTCAACGAAGGTACGCCCATTCACGCATGTCTCCACACAGAAGACACTCTAGCTGCGAATCTAACAGGACAACGTCTTACTGTGAGGCGACAACACTACCGCAGCACCACCACCGCAGTTATATATATATATATATATATATATATATATATATATATATATATATATATATATAATGTATATATTATAAAATGTGTACACACAAAACAGGCGCACGTTTTAATGTATGTTATGATTTTTTTCTCTTAAAATTCTGGAGGCACTTTATTGTTATCACTGTGTACCAAGCATTGCCTCTCATAATGATTGCATGTATGTGCATTGCCCTGCCCTTTCATTACAACCCCCCCCCCCAAGCACGTTTGCTAGGGTCACTAATTGGACCACACTTGCTTAGGTCACAGTCAGGTTTCTATGTCTGTGCACTTCAGTGCTAGACTTTATCCCCCATTTTTCTTGTATGACTTGATTTCTTTCTGACTGTGGTATTACCTCATCTTTCCTTGTAGCCTAAACCCTGTAGGTGTAACTCTTTAGGTGAGAATACAACAGTGGATTTTACAACACAGCATACATGTGAAGTTGTAATATAATTTGTCATGTAATAACTTAAAAGTTGAACTTTTCAGAGAAAATAAACATTAAAGTTTTCTTTATTGTATGTTTATGACTTCATGTTTTGAAGTATGTCGGTTGGAAGCAGGAAAACAAGTCCATCATATATTACATTGTGGCCCTGGCCTCCATGTTTACCATGAAATGAAATGCTGTCTTTTTCCCATTTGTTAACTGTTTGAATATTCATTTTTCAGGATTGTTATATGTTATTGAGACGCAGAAGGTGCTCGATTTGAAAATTAATCTTATGGCTTCATATGTCCTTGTTCCACAAAATGGCTTCTATGATTCATCAGCTAATCTACTTGTGTTAGACCTAGGTCATTTGAAGGTACTTTTTGCTTTTTATTCTGTCATTTGTATAGCCAGTCATCATTTTGTATGTCACACAGCATAATGTGTAAACAGAGTAAAGCGATTTTGGTTTTAGAAGTAAGGCAGTGGTGAGCAGCACAGTTTGTATATAATTCCAGTGAATGGTTTGTAATAGACATCAAGTACCAGCTGCATAAGATTTTGTTCATTTATTCTTTTCTGGATCTTTGAAATCATTGTGCAGTAATCCGTTTTGTTGCCAGTTTAGCACACATTTGCAGTGGCATCTGAATGATTATTCAGTGTAACCTGACTGTACAAATGTTACAGTGGCACAATAAAAAGGCTTTAGCTATTGCACACTGTTATTTTGATAAGCTAAAAATAAATTTGACCTCAGGATTGGTCCCTGTACTACTAATGGACAGAGAAGGCTCCTAAATGCTTTATTCCATACGTAAGCACCCTCAAGTTATCTATTGTATAATCTTGTGTCTTCTCATTAGGGGTACTATTTAATTATCAACCATGGGATGGGAAATGCCAGTCTAATACCATATAGGATAAGTTAATTTCAGCACCAAAAGGGAAACTGGCTAGGATTAAAATGGTTCACAAGGGTATCTAGCCTAATACTTACCTTTGAACCTATAAGCAGCTTTTAGAAAGTAACTGTTTCCTGAGGTAGTTCTAGTGCACATAGTTATTTTATTGTCTATTTGACTGCTGATTAAGTGGCTGAGTAGGATGTGAAAAAAATCCTTTTCAGCCATGACCTGTGTCTAATGGCAAAGATGCAAACATGTGTGCTGGTAGTAACAATTAATAACACAAATATGCTTACATAATTTACTGTAGCTGATGAACAGAAAAGGTATAACATTTTTCTCACCACTTATTCTGGCAACATTTGGTAAGTGCCAGTGACCAGTTTCAGTACTGTGTTAATTCAGTGATGATGTATACTTCATTGTAGGATTAGCTTCAGAATTTTTGTCAGGAAATATGCTTAGTGCATCTTTTACTTCTCAAAGTTGTCTCTTCTAGTTCATGTTCTTTGATTGTGCTACACAGTGGCGGATCCAGGAATTTGCAAAAGATGGGGGGGCACAGTCTGGTTAGTTGACTACCGGGGTGGAAGCGGGCAAGTGGGACACTAGGTTTGCTGGTTGTGAAAAAAACATCTTAAGAAGCTCTGACGTGTGGAATGACATCAATGTACATTCAGTTGCATACGATTTTGCTGTGGATACGGCAGAAGAAACAGGTAATTCCTATGCAGCACACAGCACTTGTACAGACTGGGTAATCTCTGGGATGCATACCTGTCTCTCCAGCAGATCCAATTTATGTCACAGGTAAGGTTTAAGTCTTTAGAACAGGTAATTCTGGTACTGTTTGTTTTGTGGATATGCAGGAGATCCAGCACAGTGGGGTCTGACAATGCCCTGCATATAGGGAATAGATCTCTCCACAAAAGCATGTAAGAGACATAATACAGGGATAGAGCCTTAAGGCAGTCTGCATAGGACATTTTACTTAAGCCCTGTATTCTTTTAGGGAGGAACCTCTGTGGACGTTCCAGTAGTTGGATATGCCTGGCATATCTCTCAACTGTACAATTTTTTCCAGAATGTCCAGATGTTTGCCTCATATTTTTTGTCTGTTTTTCATAAAATTGTGGTTTTCTAGCAAATTAGTGGCAAATCACTGAAGACTGATGTTAGAAAATAATTACATTTGAGTTTCAGACTTCATACCCTTCAGAAAATTCATGCTAATACAAAACCTGTTGTTCTGCCAACTTTCTTAGTTTGTAAGAGCAATATTTAAAAATTGTCCCTACTTTTGGGCCTCAGTCTCACTTTTATAAATGCCTTTGTCCAGATTTCTTGCTTTAAGAGGTTGAGAGGTATGACCTAGTTAGGTACATACCAAAGGGGTATTGTAGTTGACAAGTCTTATGAATGCCAAATACAGTGGAACAATGACCTCCTTGGACTTTGATACCATACCTTTGTTTATAAGTTGTTCAGCATAGGATTTCCTCACTACTGTAGACACATGATAGTCAAAGGCTAGATTACTGTCCATGCATGTCCCCAACTCCCTGACTACTGGGTCAACTCTAAGGGGTATGTTGTCAGTATGATAGTTACCAGGGGTGGATGACTTCCTGAAGGATACTGTTATACATTTCTTGGGATTTAGTTTTAGTCCGTGGCTCTGACACCAGTTGTTTGTCTGTGTCAGCCCCTCCTGGAGATTCAATGATGGCTCCTAATTTGCAATCATCTGCAAACTTTATCAGCCAAAGACCACTGACATTGGCCTTGATTTCAGAGAAGTAAATGCCAAAAAGGAGTGGTCCAAGGACTGTTCCCTGAGGGACTCCACTTGTGACTGGCCTCTTTGTAGAGGTGGCTGCTTAATTCTAACTTCCTGGGTCCTGTCTGTGAGCTAGTTGGCTGTCCACTGGGTGACATATGAGTTTGTACCCAACCTTTTGAGTTTGTCAGCAATGCTCGAGTTGAGGTATTGTGTCAAATGCCCTAGCCAGGTCAAGGTAGGCAGTGTGAACCATTTTGCTCTCATCCATTGCTTTGGTGACCTTCTTAAAGAAGTCCACCGGGTTGACTAGGCATAATCTGCCCTTGATGAAACCAAACTGGGTTGGATCCAGTGTTTGGAGGTTTACTATATCACTATTGATCATTTCCATGATAATTCTTCTCATGGCTTTACATACAAGACTAATGAGACTTATGGGTCTGTAGTTTCCAGGGTCTGTAGATGGCCTTCCTTTGTGCGGAGGGATGAATTTGCTGTTCTCCATTCATGCAAAAAGCCTGTTTGGAAGTTATAGTTAAATAGCAATTCCAGAGGATCTGGCAGGTCAGTTTCATGCTATTTAGAAGGCATACTGAGATATTGTCTGGACCCATTGATGCAGTGTTCTTGGCCTCAAGGACCTATTCCCTAGTGATAGCGGGGAGAGGGGTTATATTAGATGGTATTTTTGAGGGAAGGTTAAGGAGGAGAGAGGGATAAAGTTGAGGCTGAATTTAATCAGCCAGTAGGTTTGCTGCATCTCCTGTCTTAGTAACCTAATGAAACAGTTTACACTGTTAGCAACAACAGTTCAGCCTCTGGACAGATGCATCATTGATATTTGCCACCCACATAAATCAACAAATGAACACAGGTTATGCCATAAAACACATTTTTAGCCAAGAAAGCAAAATAAAATTATTGCCCAATGTGTCAAACCTTTCCCTGGCTCATTCTCTCTGCTACACATTCCAATAGGTGCCCTCAAACAGTTCAAAACTGAATCTCTTACTCTGTATGTTAAATGTACTCCCAAATGCCTAACAACCATAACATGAATACCAACCACAGATTAAGCTCCTATCAGTCCTGATATGCAAACCTCCTGTTCCGTGACTATTGCTCAGATAGCTCCTCTGCACTATTAAAAAGGTCAGAATCTCACCTAAAGCCACAGCATGTTCACCTCAGACATACCATTCATCACATGAGCTCTATACCACCATCGAAGCGTTCTACATTTTTTACTCCCAAATGCTTAAGTACCATAAATAATTAGCAGTCACTGATTAAGCTCCTATCAACTCGCATATACAGCCACCTTTTCCATAGCTCACCTCTGCATTATCAAAAAACACATTCAAGCACTCACAGGCACAAAACATTCACCTCATACGTGGCATCCACCACAGAAGGTCCTTACCAATACAGAAGCATTCTGTATAACGAACTACTACACGGGACAAAATCCATGCCAGTGAGGATATCAACCACCTCATTTTCCAAAGCAATAAAACTTTTACCTAATTTCCCCATCCTCCATCTATTCTTGCAACTCTGCCTTTGTTACCATCCCCAAGACATCTACAAATCTCCATCAGCTACTCGGCTTTAATTTTCTCCTTTTGTGTAATGAAAGCATCATTTTCTTTCTAGTTCCATCCCAACATAAACATGTCAAATGTACTTCATTTAAACTGCATGTTCCACATTAAAAGGGTCTGTCACGCATTTAATAATGACATTTTTAACAAATATCTGTAGTAAATTTAGAATCATGTCAATTCATCAATATACTCTTAATTACAGCATTATTAACCATGACGTGTGCTTTCTAGATGCAGCTGTTAGTAAACCTTTCACATTAAGGAGAGCTACATGTATGTACACAAAGATTCTTGAGTTACCTAAAAACTTTAAACCAGACACGACCGGTTAAAAAAACATGTTCACTGTCATTTGTTACTGGTTGCTGTGCATACCGCTCTTAACTTGTAAATAAGTTAATTTTTTGTTATTTTTCACGTCTCTTTTCCTTGCATCTATTTCAATTATATATTGTTTTCTTTTATATTTCAATTATATTTTTAATCATCATTTCAGTTTGCTAAGGACACCAGGATTGTTGCTGAAGTGACAACCTGAAGCCTTGTGCACAAGTGGGGGAAAAAAAAGAGGGCTGTGAATGGATGGGTCAGGGCTGTTGGTTGAAAAGTCAGCCAGTATGAGTGTATCATAACCTATTTAGGATCAAATAAAACCGAATTTAATTGACATTGTGACCAGTGTTTGACTGCAGTTACAAAGTCTATCAATAGGCAGTTCAGCCCAAACAAAACCGTCAAACTATGTATTTTTTTATTCAGTTACAAATTTAAAATTCTCAGTTCAGAAGACAAGAACCATTAGGTCTGCAAATTCCCCACTGAGAGAAAAATAGGGAGACACATTTACATTCATAAACATATAAAGTGCTGTCATTTTTGGGCTTCAGTTCAAATATCTGACACACTGTTCTACAATAGCACCTTAATAACTTAACCAAAAGCAGTGGCATAGCTAGAGTTTGTGCTGCCCAGGACTGTCTTTGAGTTTGCAGCCCCCCTCGCAAAAATCATGGTCAAATGGGCCCCCGATACACAGAACTCCTTCCCCCCACAGTCATTCCAGTTTCCCATTACTTGGCTATTTCTCTGCATTTACCATAAACATTGTAATGTGCATACTGCTCTATGCTTTACTTCTACATTTACTGTTATGGATTTCATTTAAAAATTTATTTTAAAGTTTTATAGCACAAACACTGATAATAGAAATCTGCTAAACAAAGGAAAACAGTCTCACAATGAAAATTAACGTAGCATTAAAACTTCTGTGCCCTTTAAACTCTCATTCATTGAAACAGTATTGAAACCCACATTCAAAGAAAATGTATCTGGCCAGTGATGGATAAAGTTCAGCTTTGGGCTGTTTTCAAATCATAGGCCCCTTGCACACATATTTAGGAGCATGCAAACATACATGTGTTCTTTGATTCACCTTCTTGATTGAATTAAATTATATTCCTTATATAATCAAAGTCTACTGAAACTTCTGTCATTACAACCCACCAATATCAGTAAATATGCACAATCTGTGCAAAAGTAAAAGTCATCTAAATCCATATTAAAGAGATCTGTAACTAATGAAGAAATTGCTGCTAGCAAACAACTTTATATTTAATTGTTTCATCTACAAATAAAGTGCCTGTTGCCCTTGAAGAATAAATTGCTTGTGTTGCATTAAAAAAATGATAAGCTAGTAATATTGCAATAGGGAATGGATGGCAAACTGATTACCTAGTAATGACGAAACTGTTATCTCCTCAAAAGTATCCACTCCCTTTAAAGTACAACATAGTACAATATCAGCAGTCCATCTACATACTGTGGGATTAGAACTCACAGCCTTCTGCATCAAAAGCAAGTATACTATCTGCTGTGCTACTAACAATACAAACTGGGGATAAGCAGAACTTCTCTTTCCCAAAAGCTCTCAGCTCCTTGTAAAATTCACTTGACACTCAACTAAATCTCTCAACTTTGCAGCACAAGAAATCTGGTAAAAGCCAAAATTTATTCAGGGGGTCAAACGCACAAAACCAGGGACAAATTTTAAACATTGCTTGTATAATCTTAGAAAGTTACTAGAATAAAACGTGTTTTGTGTTACCATGCGTTTCCTGAAGGTACGAAGACTGAAACTTAAATGACTATCATTATTTAGTGAATTCAATCCTCAATGATTTGCCAGAAAACCACAAAGTTTTAAGAGGAACAGACCAAATGTATGTATGAGCCATTCAACCTGGCAACACACAGAGCAATAAAAACCAGCACCCCAGCAACACACAGAGCAATAAAAGCCATCAACCCAGCAACACACAGAGCAATAAGAGCCATCAACCCAGCAACACACAGAGCAATAAGAGCCATCAACCCAGCAACACACAGAGCAATAAGAGCCATCAACCCAGCAACACACAGAGCAATAAGAACAATCAACCCCAGCAACACACAGAGCAATAAGAACCATCAACCCAGCAACATACAGAGCAATAAGAGCCATCAACCCAGCAATACACAGAGCAATAAGAGCCATCAACCCAGCAACACACAGAGCAATAAGAGCCATCAATCCAGCAACACACAGAGCAATAAGAGCCATCAACCCAGCAACACACAGAGCAATAAGAGCCATCAACCCAGCAACACACAGAGCAATAAGAGCCATCAACCCAGCAACACACAGAGCAGTAAGAGCCATCAACCCAGCAACACACAGAGCAATAAGAGCCATCAACCCAGCAACACACAGAGCAATAAGAGCCATCAACCCAGCAACACACAGAGCAATAAGAGCCATCAACCCAGCAACACACAGAGCAATAAGAACCATCAGCCCAGCAACACACAGAGCAATAAGAACCATCAACCCAACACACAGAGCAATAAGAGACATCAACCCAGCAACACACACAGCAATAAGAACCAGCAACATACAGAGCAACAAGAACCAGCAGCAAAACAAATTAAACACTCTGGCAGCAATAAGAATCAGCAAAATACATTCACTAGTGCACTCGCAGGCAGCAGTAAGAAATTGAAAACTCTCCTTACTTAGGACAGGCAGCAAAATGATCAAAACAAATGCTGTACTGTATTTCAAATTGTGTGGCATGCACAGACGTGACTGGAAGAACAGATGCTATGGGACGAAGATGAACAACACCCTTAAACACTTTTTTTTTTTTCAATTAAAACTCTTAATATAAATGTGTGCCTGGGTGGACCGCCCCTCCTCTCGCCCTCCAGCTACACCATTGACTAAAAGCGTTTTAAGTTATATGACAATCATGACATTTGTTTTTAACTTGCCTCTTATATATCGAACTTTGTTTAAAAAAGCAATAAAGATCAGCTAAACCTCAACACGGATATAAATAGGACATGCTTGAGGGACAGATTCATCACCCAGAGACTCCCTACACTATGGAACAGAATCCCAGTCCATGTGAGGCAGAGCCCCTCACTGACTCTGTTCAAGAGAAATCTTGACGAGTGGATGGGAGATCGTAGGTTTACCCCGGGAATCATCTCTGTGTCACTGCTGGACAGAGGCACAGCAAACTAATGGGTATAGTATTCTCATCCTAAGGGGTGGTGAAAGCCACACATACTCTGGCTAGGCTTATAAATGCCCTAGGGCAGATGGCCTAGTTTGAACCTATGAACCTATTACTTAGCCATATGACAGCTCCCACCAGTATGCCTAAATTACAACAGAGATGCAGTTGGAGGAGGATCGTTATTAAAAAAAATTCATCTGACTGCAACCTCCAATCGCATCTCCGATGTATTAGGCATGTTTAGAGACAGGATTCTTTGGGAAAATGCACCTGATTTTAAAAAAAAAAAAGTTTAAAAAGGGGCTGATGCGCGCCCCTGTGCCCATGCCTAAATCTGCCACTGCATGCCTTTTATCCTTTTGCTTTGCACTTTTTGGGATGGGGGTTTGAGCAAATACCCTCCTGGTGCCAGCACATCTGCCTTCTGACACTGGTTGTCTGAATGGTTATTGTCTTTATCATTTCAGCTGTACTGAATGGATAGGAGTGTGTCAGTGCATCCCCAATCCCCAGGATGGCACATGTGGTTAAGTGTAGCATTGACAGAAAACATTGTTGTAACCCAGCAGACCCAGATTTATATAGACCAATTTCAGTTTTAAGTCATGACTACAAGATATTCGTGACCGTAATAGTCCAGAGATTACCCAGAATATTTCTGGGATAACAGACATGGATAGGAATATAGGAACGTGGGAACAGTACTAGGCATGCAGTCACAGGGGAACATAAGATGCCATATATACCTGTAAGAATAATCTTTTACTGCTTATTTTGATGGGCTGCTGTTTATAATGCTTTCACTGTAGTGTGATGCAGTGGTACCTCACTAGTTACAATTTTATGTTCATAGAGAGCACCAGCAACCTTAAATTGGGATCTGTTGGCTAACCATTAAACTGTCCAGTCTACAGTGTAGGGGTTTGAATGGTTTATTTAATTTTTCAGTAATATAAGTATGCGGTACAGTGTCAGAAGCCTTGACTATGTCAAAGTCAGCAGTATGGACAGAATGACCAACGGCCATATTCTCTGTAGGCTTTTCAAAATGATTTCTAGTTTAAGGATATGCGGCCTGTCCTTCCTAAAACCAAAGTGACTGAGATCTAGATCACGTAAATTACCTCCATCTACATAAATGAGTTCTGCTATGATATTTGTTCCATGGCTTTGCATAGAAGGCTGGTGAGGCTGATGGGCTTATAATTATCCAGGTCTTTAGAGAGTCCACCCTTGGGAGTCTCGGTGGTTGTTCCCCAGACATAAGGCACAAACCCTGTGGATAAGCTTGAGGTACTGCATTACAGTAAATAAAGCTAAATGGTTTCCTGTTAAGCAAAGGTTGATCTCCTGGCATCACAGTTATTTATACTCCTTCATGAACACTTTCTTCTACCTTTAAAATAATTTGCCCTGTTCCTTCCTACAGCATCAGGAACCTTAACTTCAGCCTGCTTTAGTTACCTCGCCGATCCAAATTACATTCCGATCATGCTTTCCCAATTCTTGGCCCCAAACGTTGGGAATTCCCTCACTCCTTTTCTTAAGGACATCTCTTACCCCAAATGTTTAAGCACATCTGATCATCCAATCAAAATACTTCTACTTCTGCTTCCTAGACAGACACTTAAGATAATCCTCCTCACTTCTCTCTCTCTTTTATCCTTGCCTGTCTCTCATCCAGTCTCTCATCCACTCTACTTTGAATTCCTTCCTTTTTCTATTGCTCATGTCCATCCTCTCATTGTAATCAACAGGCATCATATTCAAAATCTTTGTAAATTGTGTAAATATCTTACATTTTGTATTTTAATCATATGTCATTTGTACCTTACTATTTTTATGTAACTTTGTTTACATGCTTATTGTGGGTAGAGACTGAAAGTGGCCACAAGTGATCAATACTCTACCCCGGAAAATTCAAATAAGTAGGGATTCTGATATGCACTTGACACTGATGAGAAAGCAGCCATTTTGTCTGGTCCCATGGAAGTATTGTTTTTAGTCTTTGGCAGAGACTCATTACTTTTCTCAAGGTGATTTCATAGGAAGCTAAATTTTCAAGAATAATATGGGCAACAATGTTGGTAGGTGGTGCAAAGTTAGCACTAAATCTGCTAATATATTGGCTATATCTTTTGGATCAGAATGTGAATATTAAGGAGGTGCATTGTTGGAACATAATTCCTTAATTGACATAACTGAAGAAAGATTTAGAGTTTTGCTTGTTATCTGTAGTGGTGTTTAACACCTGCTTTACTTTACATTTTTTAGTAATGCTCTTAGGTTCCTTGCTGACATGTTTTGGTGTGATCCTGATATAGGAGATATGGGGATTTCTTAAATGTTTTCAGTATCTTCCTTCCTTTATTACAGAGCTCATTAATGTAGGAGTTTTACCAGAGAGGGTTATTCCTGAATTTCCCAATTTGTTTAGGGCAAACTGCTACTGACTATTTTTATTTTGTACAGCTGTTTAGATGCTGGCAAAAGTCAAAGTTAACAGCTATATCCCCTCTCAGTTGGAGTCTGCTTGTGGGTATTGTTGGAAGTTTTGTTTAAGTATTCTACAAGGTGATATAGGTTTTCCCCTTAACCTCCCTAAAGATGGTCTCTTTTGATGATGGTGTGATATCACTAGACCTGACAGAGAAGCAGAGTGATTTATGGTCAGATTTAACTAGGGTTGAAGATTTGCAGGATGAGGCACAGACAAATATTAGGGTGGAGAGAATCAGCTCAGGGATGTTAGATTCTCTAGCTGGTACTTCTGTAATTTGTTCCAGCATATTGGTATTAACAAACTTGATGAAACAGTGAGCATATCCATTTCTAGATGTAATTGTGCCACTTAACAGTGGGTAACTGAAGTCCTCTTGCAAGCAGGTGTTTGGTGTGGTATTTAACCTCTCAGCAGTGATAGGGTAATTTCCCATGGTCTTTGGGGGGGGCATTGATGGAGATCTGTAGCTAACAGTGAAGTAGTGGTTGGATTTGTTTAGGGGGATTTGCATGTCTAAGAGTGTCAGTATAGGGTTATGGGTAATTTGATGGTGTTCCTGACAAATGTAGATTACTCTCTTGACCCATGGTCATAAAGGCATTTTAGTCTCTAAACCAAGTATAGAGGGAGTGCTCTCATTGCATTGTAATCATGACTTAGTAACTACACAAATTTGAATGTGTTGAAGTTGCAGGAGGGACTCTAGTTTGGGCATTTTTTATTTAGATTGCTAGCACAGACTACTGCCATTATCATGATTTTTGAATTTGAGCTTGCTGTGTTTGAATGCCTAGTAAGGAAACTTTGCTTAAAAAAGGCACTGGGGCAGCAAAAGCATTAAAACTGTGTGTGTTAGGAGGTGTAAGTCATCCCTGGTGAAACAGGAAGTCTCATCTGCCATCTCATCCCAAGCCAGCACAAACTTGATCTCTTTAGGATGGCACCAGCCAACTTAACCAGTTGTTGTTAGTCATCTTGTATTGGTACCTAGGCATTATTGGAAGACAAGGGCTACTCAAGATTAGTGTCTTTGTTGCATAGTAATTTCCATTGTGTCTGTCTGCATGTCACCTTGGGTGTAGTACACTACATGGGCCACCACTGGCTTATTATACTTACAACCTTCCAGTCTGGTGAGTGCAGAGTCTTTATGCTTAAATGTAGAACTACCTATGAATAATAAAACATTTCTCTGTGTGGAAGCAGACTTAATGCACCTTTTCATTTTTGGCCTGCTTTCCTGGTGAACCTGGCTGGGACTGTTTAGATTTGCAGTATGTATGAGTGGCGAAGGAGTAGGTTTTGACTTGTACTGATGCCTGGGATATTTTAGCATGTTAAAAGAGGTGTTCAAATTTTTCTTTATAACCTCAGTATAAGTTGTGGCCCCAATGGTGTGCTGTGATTGATGTGATGTGGAGGTATAATGTTTACCGATAGTGGGCTCATGGTCAGAGGTTTGCCTCTATATGTTTTTTCAAATATTTTCATCTCTTACAAGTTGTACTGTCTTTTAGTAGAAGCAGTGAACAGTCAGTAAGGAAAAAGCAATTGCTACACTGCCTTAACATACCTAATGTGATCAGATTAGCCACAGATGGGGGAAAGCAAAGTGCTGAGCCGTACTGAGAGAGGGTGGAGGACTAGTTCTGGTTGTAGTACTCCGGTTGGAGGGAGACTACTATACCCTGAAGATTTATAGATGAAGTGTTTAAAGAGATACTCTGAAGTTAAGTTAGATGGTAGATAATCTAGCAATACTTCATGAAAAGACAGAATTAGTTTTACTAAGTATGTTGGTGATTTGCCTGTTGACTGGTACTAGCGCTGGTCTCACCAAAGCCACATGTAGAGAGGAATCAATGTCCCATTCCTCCTCCTCTCACCGGAAGCAAACCAGTAGTACTGATATCAAGATAATTTCTTAGAAGCGAGTCACAGGATCACCAGCAATCAGTAGCTGTCCCTGATGTTGTTTTGGTCAGTACACTTGTAGTCTTTTCTTGGTAGGTGCAATGAATAGCACATGCAGTAGATCAACAAAAGGGAGATCCAAGCTGCAAAAATGTCCAAAATTGAAATCTGAAGTTTTCATCAAATAGCAACCAGACTAAGCAGGGAAGTCCCACACAGACATAGCGTACTCAGAGAGCATCAGGGATTGGTGTCTTTCAGTCCCTTCACTCACCAGGAGCAAAGTAGTAGGAGTAATCCTAAGTTGGCTGCTAAGAAGAGTTTTCAGATTTTCAGGTGATCCATATTGTTTTGGAAGACTATGAAATATCTCCTGTGGTCCTTCTCTCACTAGGAACAAAACAAAAACACTAACCCAAGTTGATTCCTGTGAAGTTGCTCATAGGTTCACCATTGATTGGTAATCTTGTCCCAGATGTTGCAGAATTTATTTTTAAGTAAGAAGGACAAAAGGGGCAAATACTGTTGCATATTGCATTGTACAGTAAGTGGTTGAGAAGACATGAAAGAATGTAAATCAAGCTGTGATAGCCTTGAGAGGGCTTTCCCATTTTGATCTCCTAGTGTTCAGTAGTATGAGGGGATGAGACTGCAAGGAGTTTCCAGAGTCATATATGCAATCTGGACAGACAATACGAGCTACTGAGTTTAATGCCATAAAAATAACAGTCTCAGAGCAGTGGCAGCTCCCAAAAATTAATAATGTTCCTATTCTTCCTGCAGTAAATAAAAAAAATCTAAATTATTTCCTCTTTAGCTAGATTTTAATCCATTTGCAAGTAGAGAATAGGAAACAAATCTTTAACAGGAGCTAACCAAGAGCGTTTAAAACTCAAAGAAAAAAACTTTCAGGTAAAACACAATATTAAAGTAGAGGAATCTGCAATAAAGTAAAAGACAAAAGCAATTTGTAGGTGTGCAAACCTTTAGTGAAGAATTCCAAAGAAGCTAAGCAAGCTGCATCAGTCACAGAGCAGTGTCAGTACATAGTAATTCAGTGTAGATTTGAAGACGGGAAGATATTTGGTAATATCAATAAAATTATTATGATTCAGAGGGAGACTGAGTGTAGGAATACATCACTTTTGCTAGTAGGCTGAAAAGCAGTAGAAGGGGTTGACTAAGAATAATTGTAATTTCAGCTTTTGCTGTCCAGAAAAAAAAAAATGATAGATTTAATACTGAAGACCACTACAAATTAGAAAAAAACAAGCATACAAAAAATATGATACATGGGGGCAATGTTTCCTCTAGGTACAGATACCCGACAGGAGTACCATTCAACTCTCCATCCCACCCCCCAGTACTCTTCTTAGTCCATAACCACAATAATTAGATCCCCACAAATAGAGGCATTTGGCTGACATGGTTGCCAGGAGAAGCTGGCATTGTATGCAGAAAATACATTACTGCATCTGACTAATCCAAAATAGGACATCTCAGCTCTCTGTAGGTTAATAAAATAATTCCAGGGATTATCAGGGTAGAAAATAAATGAATGCAAGATAAAAGTGTAGTAATACCTATACCTGTGGGGGCATAGGAGATTGAGATATCTAGGTATATTGGTAAAAAAGGTAGTGTCAGCAGCTGAAGAGATATGACTTAAGACTGTAAAGTGGAATGAGGTTTCGACTGCAGGTTAGAGACTGCCTTCCTTACCAGAGACTAATAAAATACAGTATAGGCAAAGAGAGAGGGGTAGTGGAGTGCTAAGTGAAAAATCATCTATGATAAGAGTGTTTAGCTGAATTTAGAATGGAAGTTGAAAAATTAAGTAATTAGTGGGATTTATAAAATATCTGCGGTGGTGGTGCTGCGGTAACGTTGTTGCCTCACAGTAAGACGTTGACTGTTCGATTATCAGGTAGAGCGTTTTCTGTATGGAGATATGCGTGAATGGGCATACCTTCGTTGAAGGTTGTGCATCAGGGCTGGTAAAAATCTACTGCCAATCATTAGCGGACTGGAGTTCCGCTGTGGTGACCCCTAACCGGGAAAAGCCGAAAGACACAACAAGAAGTGGTATTTATAAAATGTTCCATGATAGCTATAAGATTCAGTCAGAAGAGTGTAGGAAAGATTGGGAAAAGAGAATGGAAAGACAGTTTACACAGGAATACTAGAAATATATCCCAAGTATGCAGCAAATCGAACATTTTTGAATTTTTGCCTGGAAAGGTTATTTTTATACCCAAAGTAGACCTTAGAGGACTTTTCTTGGGGTAGATAGCAAATCCTGGAGATGTGACTGGGGAGAGAGATGTAATGAGTAACCTTTTTTGGGGGGGGGGGGGGGCTAGAGTTTTAATGAGTGAGCAGTTTTTAAAACTTTCCTGCAGAGTATTTTGACAGAAATGTTGGGGGAACAAATGCTGTTAACTAAGGAATTCAGGGCTTAAATTGCCTTGACAAAGTAAGGCCTTACTGAATTTGATGTTACTGACTGTCAAAAAGGCAGTTTCTAGAAAATAGAAACCAAAAGCTATACCAATCCTGATGCAAGTTTTAGATATTGTGAAGAAGATAAATAATTGAAAGTTAGATCTTAAGAAAACAAAAGGAGCAAAGTTCATAGAAATAAATGGACGTGTAGACAGTATATGCAGAGTAATGGTAATGAGGATGAATGAGGTTTATGGGATGACAAGAATTGAGGAATTTATGAAATGGAGTGGGCAGAAAGAAAACGTATGTGTAACACATGAAAATAATGAAAAATGTGTTTTCTATTAATGCATGTGTAGCTATGTCATTATTTATGCAAAAATTTAATAAGTATGTTTACAAATAAAATTCAATTCTGTCTATATGAAGCCAGGTCTGAAGAGTCTTTGCCCTTTTTTGGGCAGTGTAGCACCACAGCTTTCTTCCAAGATGCTGGTACTTACCTTTTGAATGTTGTAAAACAAAACATTCCAGATCTTTTTTTCTTTCTTCCCTCCTATCTTCCAGATTTCCAGAGAAATATTATCTGTTCCTGGGGACTTCTGGGTTGGTTGATTTATGCATCAACATTTTATTTGCTCTCTTCTTGTCCTAGCTATTGTTGAGCTTTAGCTTATTTCATCCTTGGCGTTACGTCTTTCATAAATATTTCCATTTGTGCCTTTTCTTGGTTTCCCCATCCCTCTGCTTTATACAATTATCATAAAATGTCCAAATATCTCTATATGTTATGTAGTTTTTATTTTTTTTCTTGTCATAGGCTCCCTAAGTTTGGCTGCAGCTGTTTATACTTTGTTACCCAAGTCATTGTGATATAAGGTTTTTCAGTTTAATATTACAGAAGTAGTTACATAACAGCAACCTTTTTAAACTTATGCATATTATTCAAATATTCCCTTATCTTCCTTTTATCACTGTGCAGGTGTTCTCGTTTTATGAGATTGCCTTCTGCAACACTTAAACCTTTTCCAACCCCATTAAATAATTATTCCTTCTTTCCCATATGTCTTTCTGTCTTAACTGTACCACACTTTTAATTTCCATTTTCTTTATATCTAGTTCATTAGCTTTGCATTCTGGAGTAATTTCTGTCTTCCCTAATAATTCCTGAGTCATATCCACTGGCTCTTCTCCAAGTTCCTGTCTCTTGAACAGATAAGTAGAAAAGCATGAGTTTCTTTTTTCACTTCGGTATCTTGGTGATTACCGGTGCATGATGTGGTGTACTTACTGGAAGGGTCTTGAAGCTTTTAAGAAAATACATGCACTTCCGTGAAATATAATTTTTATCCAGTCTAGCCTAGATATTTTATTATGGGATATAATTAAATTCTATCTGTGTTTCTGCTACTGAATTCACATATTCCATGTTGAGTATTATCACGTACCTATTCAGAAGTCAACTACCTTTGGACATGTTTTTCCTTCATGGTTCCCCTCTAATGCAGCCAGATTATTGCAAACCAGGTTCCCGTCCCCTGCCATGAATAATTATCTCTACTGAAAGCTTATTATTGCTCTAAGGATTCTCCTATGCTCCATAATAGCAGTTTTAATGGGAATGTATATACATGCATTTGTAATACTCCTCCACTTCTGGTTAACCCCTTTACTTCCACAGGCCAGTGATTACTCTTGTCCTCTTTTATCACTAGTGGAGTTGGAGCCCTTTTCACAATTCATATTGTTATGGCTCTTTTCCTTTTTCTGAGATACTCAGCTGAATGTCCGTCTTGAAATCCTTTGTTAAATTCATGTGTTCATTTATATCTGTAAATGTCTCCTATGATGTTACTGATGTTCTTCATGTTTCACTGTTGCACTCATCACATTTGGCTTATCCCTGCCAGGGTAGCCCTTGGCCGGCCCGAATACTAGAGGCTTAGTGTTTGCGTCAGTTGCTGTCGCTTCAGGACTGACATCAGGTAGTCAGTAGTGTAAAGTAAGGCAGCCGACGCCATTACATCAGTCTTTCTTGCCGCGGAGCACGAAGCAGAAGCAGTTTGCACGAGTGCCGGTTGGCCGCTACCTGATTTTCGTCTCCCGAATTGAAGCTGAAGTCTTCTAAAGCTAAGTACCCCGTTGGGGATCCTTTTTTCTTGTACTAACCGATGTCAGAAAAGATTAGCAATTATCTCGCCTGTGGAAAGCAAATACCACACCGAGACTTTCATTCTTACTGTGTCACTTGCTTAAGCCCAGACCATGACACCCCCCCCCCCCACTGTCACTTCTGTGCTTTGTTCAACATCAGAACTATACGTCGTCGGGACCTTACTGTAGCTAGATATTTCTGCTTACAGTCCTCGAATTCCAGTATAGCTTCTGTAAGCCATCTGACAGCAGATCTTCCAAAAAATCGTAAAGATAAAGACAGAGACAGACCACACAGGTCCAAACCTACCAATGATGCTTTTGTTAAGCTAGTTGTCAGTTCTCTGGTCCTCAGTGAGGTGCTTTCGCACCCCCTGATGCCCACTTCTGTGGATTCACAGGCTGCTACCAAGACCCTTTCGGAGTATGGTATGCTGCAAAACTCTTTTTCAACTAAGGATCCTTTGGTGGTGTCTCCCTTGGATGGGTCCGGAGATGCTGAGCAGGCACCAGCTTTTGAGGAAGTCCTTTGCATTACCGAATCTCGACACAAACCGATGACTTCTTTTGCATCTGCCGTGCTTTCGAAAACTACCGAGTTTCTTAGGCCCAGGTTACGAACCACACCCAAGAAACCGACAACCCATTCTGAGGCACCTGCTTCCTTGCCTCAATCTCAAATGCTTCAAATGGCGGAAGACCTTATCATACTGATCAGGAGAAACCAAACTACCCCTTCCAAAAGAAAGAGATGTGTCTCTTGTAGTTTTGTCTGAACAGAAGTCTGATGACTCTGATGCATCTGAATATGAAGACATGCCAACCCCTCTCTGATTATGAGGATTCTAATGTAGAGGATTCCATTCCTTCAGCCTCTCCCCCAGAGGACTTTTCCTTTGCAAAAATACTTTTTTACATTAAGGAAGCATTTCCAATGGGAAAGTCAGGACTATCCTCAGTCTAAAAAGAGACTCGGGGAATTCTTAGATCTTTCACAGCACAGACCCCTGACCATTCCCCCAGTCCTGGATGTTGTGGAGGATGTTTTCCTGGAATCCATTTTGACTCCTGACACCCTCCCTCCTACACCCGAAAACCAGACAGGTATTCCAGAGTCCCTGACTCGCACAAATTTCTTTTTAAAGGCCCTACTGCTGACCCTGAGGTAATTTCTCAAGGGCGTAAAGGAATTAAAGCAACCCCTGCCAGGAATCCCACCCCCTCACATAGGTATTCCCGAGCATTAGACAGATGGGGTAAAAAAAGTGTACATCTCTGCTATTCTTGCTATCAGAGCACTAAATTGCCAGTTCCATATGCTAAAATTTCAGCAACATACCCAGGAACTCCTCAAACAAAAAAATTCTTCCTTTCCTGCCTGTGCAGAATCTGAAGAGTTGCAAGAGTTAATTCCTTCTGCAAGTCAAGTAACTAAACACACCTTGCACTGTGGTTTTGACAACCTAGAAGCTTCTTGCAGGGCAGCAGTCACCGGTCCTGACCTTAGAAGGCATGCATCGCTTAAGGAACAGCCCCTGCCAGACCATGTTAAATCTAAATTGTTGGATGCTCCCTTACACAAATACAACTTATTTGGCACTAAAGCAGAAGAGGTCTTAAAAAAGATGGAAGAAAAAGCAAAATCTATGCAGACAGTTAAGGATTTCTTAAAGGTCCAGCCACCCAGGTTCAGCAGGCATTGCCCCCCCCCCCAAGCACTGGTCCTTTCCTGCTCCCCCCAGGTCAGTTCAGCCCAGACCCCGTGGAAGCAGCCCCCCCCCCCCCGACAGCAGCCACAGGGAATGCAAAGATCTAGAGAGTGGACTCAAAAACTTCAAAAACAGGGAGTTCTAAGCCACCCCTTTATGGTAAGAACTCACAATGACTCTCCTCCCCCACCCCCTCACTGTGCCCACCTTCACTTACCCTTAGGAGTATAACTCCCCTTTCACGCAAGCACCTGGGCCACCATTACCAACGACTGCTAGGTCCTCAACATTGTGTCCCAGGGATACAAATTTTCTTTCCACACCTTTCCAACTCCAAAAGGGTTCCCAGATCTACTTCCAAAGCAGTGGGCAGAGGCGCAAAAGTAAGTCCTTTGACTGCTGTCTATGAGGGAAAAGGAGCACGTTCATGCAGAACAGAAAGGCCAAGGTTTCTACTCCAGACTTTTTCTGGTACCCAGAAAAGAGGACACTTTGTGCCCCATCCTCGATCTATCCATTCTAAGCACCTTCCTGGTGATGATAAAATTCAAAATGCTCACCCTCCAGCAGCTGCTACCAATGCTCTCCAAGGATGCTTGGCTAGTCACCCTAGACCTAAAAGAGGCCTATCTCTACATTCCTATCAGAGAATCATGCAGGAAATATCTCTGTTTGAGGGCAGGATCTCTGCACTTTCAGTTCTCTGCACTTCCCTTTGGCTTATCTACTGCTCCCAGAGTTTTCATAAAATGTCTGGCTCCGGCCAATGTCTTTTGCAGACAAAGGAATGTCCAGATTTACCCATACTTAGACAACTGCCTAATTCAGGCAGACAGCCAGGAAAAGCTGCTCAAGCACCTGACCTTTGTAAAGTCCGTACTAACCTCCCTAGGGTACACAATCAACGAAAAATTCTTATTGCTCCAAACAGGTACCCACCAAAAGGATTATATTCTTGGGAGAAAGCCTGGACACAGCATCCCAGATGGCATTCCTTACACCAGAAAAGCAAACTTTCCTGACGGCCTACTTCTCTCAACTAGCCACCAGACCCCAGTTATCTGCAAGGAAAATCCTGCAAGCTCTGGGGTTCGTGGCATCTTGCATTCTACTCATTCCATGTGCCAGATTGTATATGAGGAAACTACAGTGGTACCTAAAAAGCCTTTGGTGTCAGCACTCTCAAGACCTGAAGACATGATACCTTGCCTCAGAAAAGATTTTCTGTGGTGGGCAACAGCATGACCTCACAACAAGGGAGTACCTTTCTTACCACCCAGACCCTCACACAGAAGCATCAGACTATGCCTGGGGTGCACACCTGGATGGCAGGTGCATACAGGGCCAATGGAGCCCACAGCAAATCCATCTGCACATCAACCAAAAAGAGATGATAGCTGTCCAGCATGCCTTGACAGTTTAAGCCCCTTCTCCCCACAGGGGCTCTCTTGATCAAAACAGATAACACCACTATGATGTGGCATATCAACAAGCAGGGAGGGACTCACTCCTACCCTCTATGCAGGCTGGCCATGACCCTTTGGCACACAGGCTCTACCATACAACTCCACCTGTTAGCACAATTCCTACCAGGTTCTCAAAACTCTCTGGCAGACCACTTAAGCAGAAATCTTCTGGACCCACACGAGTTGGAGCCTGACAAAAGAACCTTCACCCTAATAACTCAGAAACAGGGAACCCCGAAGGTCGACCTCTTTGCCTCCCACACCAACCATCAGCACAGCAAGTTCTGTATCAGGGAGCATCACTGCATGGCTTGGAAAGTGGATCCCCTGTTCTTCCCCTGGGTCAATCGGTCTATGCCTTTCCTCCACTACCTCCCATCCCCAGGGTACTGCTCAAAATAAAGGAGAAAAAGCCAAGGACAAATCTTATTGCTTCAGACTGGACTCGCCAGCACTGGTACCCACTGTTGCGCAGCCTGTCCCCACTGCCACCATGGCATCTCACTCACATTCCAACCCTCCTCACCCAGAGGGAAGGAGAATTCATGCACCCTCAATTGCAGACCCTCAGTTGCAGCTTGGCTTATTCCCTAACCCCTGATCAATCTGCCAATCTCAGTAAACCGGTTCTAGATGTTATACGTGAGACCAGATGCCCTAGCACTAGAAAGTCTTATGCTGACAAATGGAAAAGGTTCTGCACTTGGATTCAGGCTAAGGGAGCCAATACGGCACAGCCCTCCCTCCCTCTCATCCTGGATTACTTAGCTGACCCACTAAACAGTGGTCTCTCTTTTTCCTCTGTTAAAATTCATGCCTCTGGTATTTCTGCTCATTTCCCCACTGAGCAGCCCCTTTTCTCACACCCTCTGATCAAACAGTTCCTAAGAGGGGCTAGCAACTTGAGGCCACCCAGAAGAGCACCAACCCCAGCTTGGGACCTTAACTTTGTGTTGGAAAAGCTCACTCTGCCCCCCTTCAAACCAGCCTCTTCAGCAAGCTAAAATTTCTCTCCTGGAAGACAGCTTTCCTTCTGGCCATCACTTCAGCCAGAAAGGTCTCCGAGCTGCAAGCACTCATGGCTGTGGAACCCTTCATCATCCATGCTGACAGGGTATCCCTCAGGCCTAACCCATCCTTCATGCACAAGGGGGAGTGTCCAGTGTGGTTCTCAACCAATCCATTCATTTGTCCACCTTTTTCCCTAACCCACAGAACAAGGGGGGAAGGATCCTGCACTCTCTAGATGTGCACAGACAGCTCAGATTCTATCTAGACAGGACTAAAGCATTCAGAAAGTCTGATTGATTGCTCGTTAGCTTTGCTGCAGGGGCAGAGAGGCAAAGCCATCTCCAAACAAACAATTTACAAATGGATAGCACACTGCATCCATTTCTGCTACAAGCAACACGGAAAGCCTCCCCCCAAGGGGGTCAGGACTCACTTCAGCAGAACAGCTTCCACCTCTGCAGTTTTTCTCAGAGGAGGCCCCACCAGGGACATCCTGGAGGCTGCCACCTGGACATTTGTTTACATCTTTACCAAACATTACCACCTGCCTATCTTCCCCAAATCCAGGGCAGGGTTTGCCTCTGCAGTCTTGCAGGGTATCCTAGCCAGCCCCTAGTTTCCTTGACTGTCTCCACCCATTTCCTCAGCTTTGGGAATCAACCCATATGTGGTGACTGCAACAGTGAAACACGAAGAACATAGTACAGTTGTGTGCACTTACCATATATGTAGATGTTCGAGTGTATTCACTGTTGCAGTCCTGATTTTCCTCCCTCCATCCCCCTCTTCTTTCTTCTCTTTCCTTAAGAGACATGTTGTTTTTTTATTTTTACTGGTGGGATTCTTCCACCAGAACCTGGCTCCCACTTGGGGGCTCCTGACAGGTTAGGGCAAGAAAAACTGATGTAATGGCGTCTGCTGCCTTACTTTATACTACTGACGACCTGACGTCAGTCCTGACGCAACAGCAACCGAAGCAGAAATACTAAGCCTCTGGTATTCGGGCTGGCCCGAGGGCTACCCTTGCTGGGATAACCCAAATGTGATGACTGTAACAGTGAATACACTCGAACATCTGCATTTATGCTAAGTGTACACAACTGTACTTTTGTACCCTACACTTGTAATTTATTACTCTCTCTATTTTCTGTTTACTCTTGCAACACTATTTACATTCCATGTTAATGTTGGCAAAGCAGCCACTCTGCTTGAAAAGCTACACTACGATATATTCAAACAAATGTTCATCATTTTCACTGCTGCAGTAGCCATTGTCTGTTTGGGTTGTATCCTGCCCCCCTGGGTACAACAGCCGGTCAGCTTTGCAAAAGTTGAGCTGTCTACCACACCTTCACAACTGAGTGCAGAATGGACAGTCCTTTTGTGGAGAGAAATCAGCATTCTGAGAGAAGATTATATCAGATTCTTTTTCAGAACTTACTTTCTGCCTCAAGAAATAACAGCTGAGAGTCTTCACAAGAAAGAGCATTTGTTTGTGTCTTTTGGCTTTTCCCGGTTAGGGATCGCCACAGCGGAACTCCGGTCCGCTAATGATTGGTAGTTGATTTTTACGTGCCGAGTTACCAGCCCTGATGCCCAACCTTCAACGAAGGTACGCCCATTCACGCATGTCTCCACGCAGAAGACGCTCTAGCTGTGAATCGAACCAGACAGCATCTTACTGTGAGGCGACAACGACTTCATATGCAAATCCCCATAAGGGAACCTTTCCATACAGAAAATATTGACCATTGAAATGGTTTTAAATAATTTTGATGCAGTTTGTTTTTTGATGAATGCTAGTAATTTTGTTAATATCAGAAATTTCTTGTTTATAGAACAAAGTTATTAAGTACTGTAGCTGGTTTTATGAGATAAAATGTATTCATTTTGAGACATTTTAACTGAAGTGTAAGGATTTAAAGCTTTTATGTACTTAAGACATTGCTTGCGGCTTATGTACACTTTGTGACTACCTGCCCTCATTTTGCTGAAGATGTATTTAAGCAAGCAGTATGAAGTGTATTTCAGGGCTGGAAAATGTGTTATGTTGTTGCTTGACTATACTTCATGACATATTTTCATTTTTTTTTTCTCCGTGCACTTTCTTTGATGGGGCCTTTGGACAATTTCAGAATTGTTGTGTATTGCTTTTGCGTTCAGTTTTGAATTTTTAAGGACTGTGTGGGGATGTGTATGTGTGCGCTGCTTGTGAACACCTTTCTTGACTAATTACCTTCCAACTGACTCTTCCCAGCAGCACATACTGGCAATCAGGCTTGGTTACAGCACAGATTCATACACTGGTCCTGATGTTCGTTCTTCCAACATGTCTAAGATAGAAAGCAATTGAACAAGTACTTGCTTTCAATGCATGGCAGTCAGTGCCTTAGCTGATGGTAGCTGACTGTGCAGTGGCAGTTGCTAGATGTTCTTCGTGTTTCACTGTTGCAGTCATCACATTTGGGTTATCTGCCTGCAGGTAGCCCTCAGCCAGCCTGAATACCAGAGTCTTTGGATTTCTGCATCGGATACTGTCTCTTCCATGACATCAGGTCGTCAGGGGTATAAAGCATGCAGCCGACATCATTACATCAGTCTTTCTTGCTGTGCAGTGCCTGAAGCAGAAGCAGTTCGCAAATGCCAGTCGGCCGACTCCTGAAATTTTCATTTTCGAGTTGCAGACCCGAAGTCTTAAAAAAAGATTAGTACCCCATTGGGGATCCTTTTTTCTTGCTCTAACCGATGTCAGAAAAAATGAACAATTGTCTTGCCTGTGGAAAGCAAATACTTCATAGAGATTTTCATTCTTACTGCATCACCTGTTTAGGACCAGACCACGATGTCCCCCGCTGTCGGTATTTTGCCTTGTTCAACGCCCAAACTATTCGTCGTCTGGCTATTTTTGTAGCTAAATACTTTCGTTCTCGATCTTCGTACTCTGAAATGGCTTTGTTTAGCCATCCGACTACCGATCTTACGAAAAAACATAAGGATAAAGACAGAGACAGACCGCATAGGTCTAAAACTGCAGACGATGCTTCCGTTAAGCTAGTCGCCAGTCCGCCGGTACTTAGTGAGGTGCTTTCGCAGCCCCTGATACCTTCTACTGCAGATTCGCAGGCCTCTACTGAGACCCATTCAGAGTCCGGTATGCCGCGAGATCCTCCTTCGACTATGGAACCTGCAGATGTCTCTATCTTGGATGGGTCTGGAGCCGCTGTGCAGGCACCGGCTTCTGAGGGTTTATTCAGGCCTACAGATCTTCATATTAAGCTGACAGTATCGTTTCCAGCTAGAAGTATTAAATTCCTCAGGCCTAAAACTCGCACTACAACTAGAAAACCAACAGCGAAACCGCTGACTCCGGCCCATATGCCTCAAAAACAAATCCTTGGAATAGCTGAAAGACCTTATTACCTTAATTAGGGGAAGCCAGCCTTCCCGCTCTGAGACCTAGAACCGACTTTCTTTCTGATTCTTTTGATCAGGAATCTGATGTCTCTGCTCCTGATTACCAGGATTTACCCTTATCTACCTATGAGGATTCCGATGCAGAGGATTCCATTCCCTCTGCTTCCCCCACAGAAGATTTTTCCTTTGGTGAAACCTTGTATACTCTTAGGGAGCATTTCCACTGGGAAAGCCAGGACTATTCTGAGTCCAAAACGAGACTTAGGGAATTCTTACTCCTGCCTCAACACAGGCTTCTAGCTATCCCTCCTGTTCTGGCTATTGTAGATGATGTTTTCTTGTAATCTAGCCTTACCCCAGACACTTTACCTCCAGCTCCCAGAAAACCTGACTGGTACTACAGAGTACCTGACTCTCACAAGTTCCTCTTCAAGAATCCTGCTGCGGATCCAGAGACCATTTCCCAAGGACCAAAAGCCATTAAGGCTACTGCTGCCAAAAACCCTGCCCTTCTGATAGAGATTCTAGAGCCTTAGACAGATGGGGTAAGAAGGTATACACGTCTGCTACTTAGGCCATTAGGGCTTTAAATTGCCAGCTTCATATATTAAAGTATCAGCAACATATTATGGGACTACTTAAACAGAAAATGATGTTGATTCCTGACTGTGCTGAACACAAAGACTTGCAAGATTTAATGCATTCTGCAGAACAAGTTGGTAAACATACTTTGCAATGTGGTTCTGATGCTTTAGAAGCACCTTGCAGGGCTGCTGTCACTGGGTCTGTACTTAGAAGGCATGCTTGGCTTAAGGAACAAAACTTGCCAGATCATGTTAAAGCTAAATTACTGATGCACCCTTAAACCAAGACTGCCTTTTTGGCAACAAAGCAGAGGAAGTCCTCAAAAGGATGGATGAAAACGCAAAATCTATGCAAACTGTTTTCTACAAGTACAGCCTCCCTGCTTCAGTAGGCATTGGCCTTCAAAGAACTGGTCCTTTCCAGTCCCTTCCAGGCCTTCTCAGTCCAAACCCAGGAACAGCAGACCACCTAGACTTCAGTCTTTGGCTACGCACAGATCTAAGCAGTGGGGGGCTCCCACTTCCAAAGCAGGGAGTAGTAAGCTACCCCCCCCTATGGAAAAATGGCACAATGACTTAACCTTAACCCTGCCAAGCCCTGCTCAACTACTTGCTCCCTTAAGAGGAAAGTTCGCCCTGCATGCAAAAGACTGGTAACTCATTACCCAGGATAAATGGGTTTTGAACATAGTTTCCCGAGGATACAGATTCCACTTCCACACACTACCAACCCTAAATGGTTGGCCAGACCTCCCCCCAAATCAATGGGCAGAGGCCCAACAGCAGGTTCTCTGTCTTCTCAGTATCAGGGCTATCCAACCCATCTCAGCAGAACAAAGGGGACAAGGTTTTTATTCAAGACTTTTTCTGGTACCCAGAAAAGAAAACTCCTGGCGTCCTATCCTGGACCACTCTATTCTCAACACCTTTCTGGTGGTTCCAAAATTCAAAATGCTAACTCTTCAGTAGCTTCTTCCTATGCTAGCCAAGGATGCCTGGCTGGCAACCCTAGACTTAAAGGAAGCTTGCCTGCACATCCCAATAAGAGAATCCTGCAGACAATACCTACGTTTTAGGGTGGGCTCCATGCACTTTCAGTTCTCTGCACTTCCCTTTGGCTTATCTACTGCGCCCAGGGTGTTCACAAAATGTCTAGCTCCACCATTTTGCAGGCAGAGAAATATTCAAATTTACCCATACTTGGACGATTGTCTGATTCAGGCAGAAAGCCCGGACTTGCTGTTACAACACCTGGCATTTGTGAACAAACTTCTAACCTCACTGGCCTAAACCATCAGTGAAAAGAAATCTCACCTAGTACCCTGTCAACAGAGAGTATTCCTGGGAGAAAGCTTGAACACAACTTCCCAGAATGCATCCCTCACTCCAGAGAAACAAGTTTATTTGACAACCTACTTCAAACTATTGGCCACTAAAACCCAGCTTTCTGCAAGGAAAATACTGCAAGCTCTGGGGTTCATGGCCTCTTGCATTCTGCTAATTCCATATGCAAGACTGCATATGAGGAAACTCCAATGGTATCTAAAAAGTCTCGGGTGTCAACATTCTCAGCACCTGGAAACAATGATCCCTGTCATTCCTTCTCTAAGGACAGAGTTCTTTTGGTGGGCAGAGGTCTGCTACCACAACAAGGGACTCCCTTTTGTTCTACCCCCTGCCACCCAAATCCTAACAGATGCATCAGACTATGCATTGGGGGCTCACATGGCAGGGCAGTGCATTCAGGGCAAATGGAACCCGAGACAGATGTACCTCCATATCAGTCAAAAATAAATGTTAGCTGTACAGAACGCTTTGACAGCCTTATAGGTTCATAGGTTGGTACTAGGCTATCGGCCCTAGGGCCTATGCAAGCCTAGCCATAACAATTCCCTGGATATTTCTTCCCACAATATTTACTTCTCTAGGCCCCTGTCTAGCAGGGTGACTGACATGATCCCCTTCAAAGACATTATTCTTCCAGGACAACTATTGGTAAAGACAGACAACAACACAGTTATGTGGTACATAAACAAGGAGGGGGGAATCCACTCCTACCCTCTCTGCAGACTAACCATGGCTTTGTGGAGCACACCCTTGAGCTACCAAGTGCAACTACAAGCTCAATTCCTGCCAGGCAAACTAAATTCACTGGCAGATGACTTAAGCAGAAATCTCACGGACCTACACAAATGGAAACTAGAACCCAAATATTCATCCTCTTGAGGAACAAATGGGGGACCCCAGAGATAGACCTGTTTGCCTCCCCTCAGAACTACCAACTGAACAAATTCTGCACCAGAACTCCCCAAAGTCAAGCTTGGAAACTGGATGCCCTGTACTTTACCTAGGTTTATGCCCTTCCCCTTATGCCTCTCCTCTCGAAAGTTCTACTAAAGATCAAACAGGACAAGCCAAGGATTACTGATTGAACCAGACTGGCCACGCCAGCACTGGTACCCCCTCTTGCTCAGTATGACACTGCTACAACCATGGCATCTGTCTCAGACCCCTTCCCTGCTTTCCCAGCAGGCGGGCCAGATTCTGTTCTGCACCCTCAGCTTCAAACCCTGAACCTTGCAGCCTGGCTAATTCCATGAGCTCTCCTCTAGCATCCCTCATTAAGCAGGTCCGGGATGTCATTCTGGATGCAAGGAGGCCTAGTACCAGAAAATCCTATCCTGAAAAGTGGAAAAGATACTTTTCCTGGAGCCAAGCTCAGGAGATGGGCACAACGGTGCCCAGCTTACCTCATATTTTAGAGTACTTAACAGAAATGCTCCACAAGGGCCTATCCTTCTTGTCAATTAAGATTCATGCCTCTGCCATTTCAGCATATTATAATACTGAGCCACCTCTCTTCTCTCACCCCTTGCTAAAATAATTTCTTAGAGGGACCAAAAATTTAAGACCCCACAGGAGAGCTCCCACTCCCGCCTGGGACCTTAACTTTCTTTTGGAAAAGCTCACTCTACCTCCCTTTGAGCCAGTTGCATCTGCAGAGTTGATATTCCTTTCTTGGAAAACAGCCTTCCTTCTAGCCATTACTTCAGGAAGAAGGGTGTTTGAATAACATGGCAGTGGAACCCTTCATTATCTTCCATGCGGACAGGGTTTCCCTCAGGACTAATCCTTCCTTTATGCCCAAGGTGGTGTCTAGTGTGGATCTAAACCAGTCCATTCATTTACCAACTTTTTTCCCTAATCCACACAACAAAGGGGAGCGGATACTGCACTCTCTGGACATGCACAGACAACTTAGATTCTATTTGGACAGGACTAAGCCTCTCAGAAAATCTGACCAGCTGCTATTTGGCTTTGCTGCAGGGGCAGAGGGGAAGGCCATTTCAAAGCAAACCATTTCCAAATGGATAGCCCATTGCATTAATTTCTGCTACAAGCACCATGGAAAACCTACCCCACAGGGGATAAGATCACATTCCACCAGGGCTGCATCTACCTCTACGGCATTTCTCAGAGGAGTCCCTACAAGGGACATCCTGGAAGCGGCTACCTGGAGCTCAGTACATACCTTTACCAACATTACCACCTGCCTATCTTTTCTAAATCCAGAGCTGGATTTGCCACAGCAGTCTTGCAGAGCTTAATAGTTGGCCCTAATGCTCTCAAACTACCTCCTCCATTCCTTAACTTTGGAAATCAACCCAAATGTGATGACTGCAATAGTGAAACACAAAGAACATAGTACAGTTGTGTACACTTACCATAAATGTAGATGTTAAAGTGTATTCACTGTTAGTCCGGGTTACCCTCCCTCCAGCCCCCTGACTTCTCTTGGCTCTACCTTTCCTTCTGGTTTGGTATATTATATATATATATATATATATATATATATATATCTATATAATTTTTTTTTTTTTTCTCATGTGTATTTGCTTTTTGATGGGGGTGTACCTTACCATATAATTGCTTCCTATTGTGGGGCACCTGACATCTGGGGAAAGAAAAACTGATATGGCGTCGGCTGCATGTTTTATACCCCTGACGACCTGATGTCATGCAAGAAGCGACAGCATCCGACGCAGAAATCCAAAGACTCTGGTATTCAGGCCAGCTAAAGGCTACCTGCAGGCAGATAACCCAAATGTGATGACTGCAACAGTGAATACACTCGAACATTGACGTTTATGGTAAGTGTACACAACTGTACTTTTTTCAGACCATGTACTGCTTTCCTTGAATCCCTCTGGTGTAGCCTTGCTGGACACTGAACCAGTGTTCAGACACATCCTCTTCAGCTGTTGTAGTGTCCAATGTGAGCATGGGAAAACATCCATTTTATGTACAGGAAGCACAGTGGGATGGTTCTCCAGGGAAATAGACCTGTGGTTCAGGATGATATCCCTTCCCTTTCTCAGTTTTCCACCAAGGATGTCCTTAGAAAGAAGAAACTAAAGTTGGACATTGATCATCCCAAGACATTTCTTTGTTCATAAGGATAGTTTTCTTACCCAAGTCAGGAGATTATTACAGGCTTTCTATCCTGGAGAGCAGAAAATTTTCCAGAGTAAAATATGTTGAGAATTCTGGCATAAACAGAGAGAGGGTCTTTTCTTTGTTTGACTCTCAAGCCCAAGACTCTGAGTCAGAGGAAGGTTTGACTTCAACTCCGTTTGAAGTTTCCATTTCTAAGACCAATTCCAGGGTGAATTATGTATTTTTATTGGAATGAGTGGATGTCCTACCTAAAGTAGAGATATGCTGCAAGTGGATTTACCTCATGCTATATCCATTCCTCCTGTTATGCCAACTTTGAGGATATGTTAAATGCTGCCCCCCCAAAAGAAAAGGCAAAACACTTAATACCATCCCTAATCCTGTGGTTAAGTAGGTAAGGCATTATGTAGATTTCTTAACAGAATTTCTTCCAGTCCAGTCTGGCAGGTTTTGACAGCGTATGGGATTGTCACAGTTTCTTCAGAAGATAGGTCCTGTTGAATACTACACTTTCTAAACCTGTCTCCTCTGTCTAAACATGCTTTGCAGGGTGTGTATGATTGTACAGATGCTGTGTCTAGGGTCGCAACTACTGCTACTTAAGTATATATACCTAGTGTGTACTGCAGGTTTTATGGATGAGGTAAAGTCTAAGATTTTAAGCTGTAATACAAGCATGGAGAATGTCCTTCTATTCATATGCTGCTGTATCCATAACATGGGGGAGTCTGCTTCTGGTCAGTTTGTATGTCCGGCCATTTTACAAATGATAGTTGCTACTGCGAAGGTGCATGTGACATCCCACATTTCTTAGTGAACGTCGGCCGTAAACAGATGTTTGGTACAAAACAGTCATCAGCATGTACCTACCTCAGAACTTTTCTGCCGTCTGTGTGACTACCAGCTCCAGTCATAACTCGCTTGCAGAAATGACTTTGTACTGCCCGTATTCAGATAAGTACCCCATAGGGGTTTTTGATTATTTTTTGCTACTGTGTTTTGGGGGTATGTTAGGCAGAAAGGGCAAGTGTCAGTGTAGAAGACTGATTCCACATAAAGACTCTCTCGAGCTCTGCCTATTCTCTCTAGGCCAAGACCACAACCACACCACTTGTGAAATCTGTCAGGCCTTTGTCTCCAAAACCCTCATCTTTCTGCATTAAAGTTATATCTAGAGAACCAGCTCTTGAAATGTCTTACTAAAGACATGGACCCGATGTTGGGAACCTCGGAAGAGCCATCCGCAAAAAAGGCAAAAAAATCTTGGCCTAATCCAACAGCTGCGTCCTCTATTCCAGTCGTACCTGTCGAGGCTGGTGAAGGCCCAGAGTCCGAGTTGAAATCCGCGGATCTTTCACTGATGGGTACATCCCAGAGGGAGCCACAGGTATCTGAGTTGGGTGTCGGGAGGACCTAGGCTTATTATTTTTGGGGGTCCACGTGGGGTTTCTCAAATTATTGTCAGCGAAGACGTTATCTTCGATGTTGTGGAGTGCTGCCTGGCGTCCGACCCTCCATCCCTGCATCGCATCACAGACACGTCCATGTCGAAGGCCCACAAAAAGAAGACGCAGAAGACAAAGCATGTTGCTCCATGTACCTTCCAACCAGGCGCCTGACTGGCAGGCCTTTACTCAAGGCCTACTTAATGCCTTCCTTGCATTAGGACAGGCCTCTGCTCCTGCCCAGGTCCCCTTAGCTTCTACGTCTAAGGGTAAACTAGTTACTGACTTATCCTCTGAAGAAGAGGATTCTTCAGGGGATGAATCCCTTACACTTCCCATATTGCCTCTCCCCTGGGGTATGCTTCTGGGGAAATGGTACAGATTCCCCGGGGGAAGACATTACCTTTGGGAAAACTATTGTGCAGACTGCAGCCAGGTTACTGAGACTCAAAAGAGATATTATGAACTCACAAATGGAGTCACCTACCTGTCTGCAGTCACTCCTGTGCATTCTGCCTTTTTGGATGCCTTCCTGGCTGCCTCTAAAAATCCAGATTCACAACCCCCTGCACCTAAGCACCCAGACAGGTTTTACAAAGTCCCTGAAGATACAATATTTCTCTTCAAGGCCCCTTCTGCAGACCCTTCCACCATTTCTGTGGCTGCAGATAAAACCTCCAAATTTTCCCATCCACCTCCTTCCTTCCTTCCTTCTGACAAGGAGAGCAGGTTAATGGAACGTAGAGGCAAAAAAGTTTACTCATTAGCCCTTCTTTCTGATGGCATTAAGCAATTGGTGACCTCACTGATTCTTCTGCCAAGGCCAAAATCTCCAGTATCTTAAATTCCTGCAGTCAAGTAACTAAACACTCCATTAAGTGTAATTATGATGCAGCAGAGGCTTCATCTAGAGCTGCAGCCTCAGGTTCTGTCATCAGGATATATTCCTAGCTTAGGAATCAGGCTCTCCCTGATAACATTGTCAAAACTCATGAATGCTCCCTTGGACAACAAAGCTTTGTTTGGTTCAGCAGCTGCTGAACTCTTTAAGGCCCTTCAGGAGAAGGGTAAGGAGCTCAGACACATTTTCCCCAGTTCCCTGCTTTCAGAGGAACTACCCAGCTAAAAGTACATTTGTGAGAAGGCCTTCCAGACAAATGCCATACATAGAGAAAAAAGATACCAGGAAACAGACCCCTTGTAGGTCTGCACCCTCTACCACTGCTCCAAAACAGCATTTTCAGGCCAAGCCTTGTAGTCTGTGACTACCATCTCTTAAATCCAGGCACCCATCTCTCCATTGTGTCTGTCCCTGACCTACTCGGCCTAGAAACAGGTTACCCAGAACTCTTAGGTCCTCTCAATTATAAAACTGGGATATTTCATGGTGTGGGAAACTAGACCCACTTTCAAAGGCATTCCTCAACCCCCTTGGGACCAAATGGCTTCCTTTCCCCCAGTTCTGCAGGACCTTCTCTCTCTAGGCACAATTCAAGAGGTGCCTCCTCAATTAAGAGGAAAAGGATTCTACTCCAGGATATTGCTGGTCCCCAGGAAAGAAGGTCCCTGGAGACCAGTCTTGGATTTGTCCCATCTCAACACCTTCCTCCATGTCTCCTCCTTTCGGACACACACTTCCAACTCTCCTTCCCCTAACCCTCCCTCAGGCCTTCTTAGTGTCCTTAGATATAAATGATGCCTACTTGCACATCCCAATCCATCCCCTTTCCAGGAAATTCCTCCATATTTTTCAGTGGGTTCTGCACACTTTCAGTTCTGTGGTTTGCCATTTGGTCTTTCTATGGCCCTAAGAGTGTTCACAAAGTGCCTAGCCCCAGTCATTGCCTTTGCCAGAACGTGGGATACCCCACTCTTCCCCTATTTGGATAATATCCTGATCCAGGCCTCGTCCACTCAGTTGGTGTTACAACACCGAGACTTCACCATCTCCCTCTGAGAGGTCTGGGGTTCACCATTAACTTTCATAAATCCTCCTTGACACCCTCACAGGATCATGTGGTCTTAGGATGCAGGATCTTAACAGGACAGATGATACCATCTCTTCCTCCAGACAAGATTGTGCCTCTCACTGCTTATTTCAAGGGGATACTCCCTCTCCAATCCCTGTCAGCCAGGGAGTTTCTCAGGCTTCTGGGATTCATGGCCTGCACCATCCCCATGGTACCCGTGGACAATAATTTGAAAAAACCCACACAGGTCCTTGTCCATCGATGGGGTATACACAGGAAGAAATTCCAATGGTACTTAAGGACAGTATGGAAGCAACACTTGCACCCCCTGGAGTTCATGGTTCCCCCTGCTACCATGTAGCCCAGATATCTGCCAACCCAGGCCTGCCCCTAGAACCCCTGCTCCTCAATCAGGACCTGTACACAGATACTTCTGACACAGGTTGGGGAGCAACCTTAGGAGAATGGAGAGTGAGAAACACTTGGACCCTGAACCAACAGAGGGAGCACATCAGTGTCAAGGAGATGAGAGCCTTGATATTGACCCTCCAAATCTTCAAGGCTCGAATCCTGCCAGGAGTGCTGAGGTGGTACACAGACAATACCACTGTGCTGTGATGCATCAACAAATGGGAGGACAGGGTCCTACCACCTCTGCAGGCATGGGAAATCACCTTAGAGAGTCATGTAAACCTTCTAGCTGTGTACATACCTTCAGAAAATGTGATGGCAGATGCTCTAAGCAGGACCGTGACTCAATCCCACAAATGGATGATAAACAGGGATGTGTTCCTGAACCTGGTCCATTGATGGGGTATACCACAGGTACATCTTTTTGCCTCCCCATGAACAGACACCACCCAAGCTTCTCCTCCAGGATACCTTTTCCCAAAACATGGAGAGTGGATGCTCTTTCATTCCCTTTGAAGAGGATGTTCGCTTATGCATTCCCCCTTCCCACTCATATAAAAAGATCTGCTGAAGATTCAGAGAGAACAACCACAAATCTTGTTGGTTGACCCCCTGTTGGCCAAGGCAGCATTGGTTCCCCCTATTGCATCATCTAGCCAAGGGCAATCACCACAAGGTACCCCACCAGATGGATCACACAGGAGAAGGGAACTCTCATACACCCCGACTATCCACCCTGAACCTTACAGTGTGGGAGATAGGGTGTTAATTCCCTTCAGACACCTTTACACAGAGGACGTGCTTCAGGTTCTGCAGGAGGCCAGAAAGCCAACTACAGGAAAATCCTATCTATCCAAGTGGAAGAGGTTTTCTGTTTGGTGTCTAAGACAAAACATCCAACCACTGATGGTAGAACCTCCAGTGGTTTTGTCTTACCTGTGTGAACTGATGAACTCTGAATTGTCTTATTCTTCCATTAAGACACACTTATCTGCCATCTAAGCATGTCTTCCTCTCACCCCCTCTAGCTTCTAGTCTTAGAAGTTAAGCTATTTCTGAAGGGGGTATTACACCTTAGACCTCCAAGGTAGCCCATTCTACCCCCTTGGGATTTACATTTTGTTCTGGAAAAGTTAACCCTACCACCTTTTTAGCCAGCCAAGGACTGTTCTCTCCAACACTATACATGGAAAACTATCCTCTTGGTGGCCATTATTTCAGCCAAAAGGGTTTCAGAACTGCAAGCCCTCATGGCCTCTCATATTTTTAGTTTTCCACAAGAACAGAGTTTGTTTACATACTTAACCCTTCCTTCATGCCCAGAGTTGTTAGTGAACTTTCCCTGTATCAGGCCATCAACCTTCCTATCTTCTTCCCTTTGCCTAAAAATCTTGCGGAAAGGATCCTCCACTTCTTGGATGTACATGGACAACTCAGATACTATTTGGCCAAGACCAAATCCATCTGTAAATCAGACAGACTCTTTGTCTCCTACCACATCCTCTTTCCAAACAAACCATCTCCTCATAGATCTCTAAAACTATCTCCTTTTGCTACACAGCCCATGGCAAAAGGCTTCCCTTCCCAGTTAAGGCACATTCCACTAGGGTAGTGTCCTCCTCTGCTGCCTTCTTTAAGGGTTTGGATACAGCTGTCATTTTAAAAGCAGCTACATGGTCATCTGTTCATACCTTCACTAAACACTATACGTTGGACATCATTTCTAGATCCAGAGCAGGATTTGCCAGAGCCATCTTTCATGGCTTTGTGGAAAATTCCTGTTCCTCCACCCAATTTTTAATAGCATGAGCTTTTTCTCTCTCCCTCATGTTATGGATACAGCAGCATATTAATAGAAGAACATAGTATGGTTGTGTAAAGTCTTACCATAACTTTAGATGTCTTTCTCTTCTATATGCTGCTGTATAATTTCCCACCCTGCCTTCCCCTGACACTCGCCTGACTCCTGACTACCTACTCCGTAGTCGCTGGTTCTGATGGCATTAATTTCTGAGGTAGGTGCATACTGACGTCCGTTTTATATCTGACGTCTGTTTATGGCCGATGTTCATTGA
Organism: Protopterus annectens; assembly: GCF_019279795.1. Lineage (NCBI taxonomy): Eukaryota > Metazoa > Chordata > Ceratodontiformes > Protopteridae > Protopterus > Protopterus annectens. The sequence goes on from NC_056728.1 coordinate 433,747,946, forward strand.
GAGAAGAGAGACGTCCCACGTCCCTTCCCAGTAGCAACTATCTTTTGTAAAATTGCTGGATATATGAGTCGACCAGAGGCAGACTCCCCCATGCTATGGATACAGCAGTATATAGAAGAAAAGGACATCTAAAGTTATGGTAAGATTTTACACAACTATACTTTTTATTTGGCCTTGCTACTACTTAGATTTTCAAACAGTTTGATGACAGAGGAAAATTAATTCAGGGAGTTATTATAAATTTATAATATAATTATAATTAATATAGTTATTAATTTATTAATGAATTCAGGGAGTTATAATAAATCTTATTGATTTTTCAAGGCCCGCATTATAAATTTTACAATCTCTGTTTTTTATTAACAAAAAAGACTTAAATAACCATTCCCTGCCATCTGGCAAACAGAGAACAAAAAAAGATGGCAGGAAGGAAATAAAAAACAGGGACCCTTTGAGGAAAAAAGGGACACACTGTGCCTTTAGAATGACTGTGCCAGCATTCCTTCCCCATGCCCACATCTGTAAGCCTTTTCCATTGACTAGCTGTAAGCCTTTTCCTTTGGCAGCAGATTGTTTCACACTGTTGAATAGTAATAGTAGTTCAGGAGGGGATACAGATAACCTTGTTTCTGAGAAATTCCTCCTTACTCTTCAAACCAGAATTTTTTCCTCATGTTTTCAAAACATGCTTACCCTAGGAGTAATACTGCTAGTGCCTTTAGACCAAATGAAGGAAGGCTTTTATTTTAGAATGTTTCTGGTTTCAACGAATGAGCTTTCCTGGAGACCAGATTTAGATCTCTCCTTTCTCAACCAGTTTGTGAAAGTACAAACATTCAGAATGTTTTTTTTCTCAACTAGTACCAAATACCAAAAGTACCAAAATTCAAAACGTTGACCATTCAGAGCCCAGTTATTCCTTTTCTGAGTTCTATGATAATGTTAGATCCAAAAGATGCTTAGCACACGTTTCCTTATTTAAATGATTTACATGTCTTTGCAGAGTCTTTTGCTAGATGTCAGGAGTCCTTAACATGGATTTCATCATGCTTTACTAATCTGGGCTTTCAGATAAATGTTCAGAAGTCCTCCTTGACTCAATCACACAGGATTGTGCTTTTAAACTGCCTCCTTGAAGAGTCTTCAAAGGCATTCCTAACAAAGAAAAATGTACATTTGTCTCTGAAAACTTTCTGGTTCATCTCCAGTCAGTCTAATCAGTCTGGAACTTCAGCCAGAGAATATCTTATGATTCTAGTGCATCATGATTCCTCTTGCCAGGTTATACATGAGGAAAAAAGTCAATGTTTAAAAAAATGTGGATATAATATTCTCTTCCTCTGAGATTTTCAAATTCCATTTTTGGGCTTTATCAGCCAAGGAACTGCATTGGAGGAGGAAATAAGACTCCTCACTTTTTGTTTGGGAACCAGTTTCTATGGGGCTAAAGGTGCAAGGTCTTTTGGACAGTTCAGACAAACCAGACCAAAGCACATAAATGTCAGAAATGTTGGCTGTGATCCATGCTGTAGAATCTCTTCATAACTTGTGGTTCTCTGGACCATTACAGGTGATTACAGACAATACCAGGGTCTCTAGATAATTACTGGTGATTACAGACAATGCCACAGTGATATGGTACATAAACAAATGGTACCTGGTCTTACCCCTGTACAAGCTGGCAATAATGGCCTAGGAGTTGACTCTGCTGCATTGTATAATCCTCCAGGCATCTTACATTCTGTCATAGTAAACTGTCGTAGCCGACAAGCTGAGTGGGACCAGGCCAGAACTTCTGTAATTTCTGTAATGGAAATGAGGAAGGTCTTTCTGGAATAGATCCAGTTGTGGGGAACACCTCAAATACATCTGTTCATCTCCTTTCAAAACAGACTGCCAAAGTCAATTCTATGCAGGAGTCCTTGCAGGCAGGCCTGGAAAACAGATGCATTTTTATTCCTGTGGTTGAGAATGTTCCTTTATGCAATTCTACCCTTTCCACTGATATCCAGGTTGTCCTGAAGATTCAGAAGGAGACTCTAAAAATTATTCTGGTGATTGTCTTTTGGCCTAAGCAACATTGGGTACAAAAGGAGGTAAGAAATCCTGATTTTATGAAATCTTAGGTTAACCAATGGAGAAGATTTTTCTAGTTAGTGCCTCACCTATAACAATGACCCTATTCAGGATTATTACCATTATTCTCAAACGTTTGTGCAACTAACTGTCCTGTTCCCTGTTTACTACTTTGGCAGAGGGTATTTTCTAGCCATTTCAGCATGTCTGCCAGTGGATAATCCTTTTCATTTCAGACTTAACTCGTGCTGTTCTACAAAGAGGTTTTTATGCCGATATGTAAGCTCACCTGTTTTTCAGGTGACACTTATCTTTACTTTTTTTCTGGGAAAATTACCAATTATTTCTGTCTATGTTTAAACCAACTGTTCTGAATGCTTCAGGTTCATCTTTTATAGGTTTATAGGTAACCCCTTGCAGGCCATTTTAAGCCTAGTCACTTTCCCTTTTTGTGTTCAGATTAACCCATCTCATTTTATTAGAGATGGACCTTACCATTCCGTGGCTGAGGATTGTATAGTTCACCTAATAAAAATAACTGAAATCATACAGTAGATAATTTGAGGGCATCCATGTATGGAATAAAGCATTTAGCAGCTGCCTCTGTCCATTAGTAGTGCGGGGGGGGGCAGTGCTGCCATAAATTTTCTGTGTCCTATCCATAGATCAAAGTTGTGTTAAATATGGAGAGGGATAAACTTTGTGTAGAGGGGGAGTCTGTTCCAGAGCAGTGATTAGATTTTTTTTTGAGATATTGCATGTTTGAGATGGCGCTTCAGTTGTGTTGTGTACCTGCATGAATTTACTCTGTGTTTGTACAGCATGAATGTTTCAACAGTATTATAACTTTTCACAAGTCAAACAACCCAAAACATTGCTCAAAATAACCCTTTGCCCAATGATGCTACTATTGGAAGGAGGATCTGTACTTTCCATTTTATATTCACATTTTCAATCACATTTGACCAATGACTTTAATTGGTGTCCTGAATTTTTTATCCGTTTTCACACTGCCTTCTTTTTAGTACTTCTTACTCTGATATTAAAATTATTTTCTAATGTACTGCACTCTACATGATTGTCTACTTTGTTAAACTAAACCTTTGGCAAAAGGTCAACATTAATAGACAATCAAATTTGTGTCTTGGTACAGTGTCTCTAAATCATCTATTTAAGTATTACCTGTTTTCACATTATAGTGCAAACAGTGCATTTTTGTTTTGATTCAATAATGTGCACATTATTTGAACATTCTTTTTTCTCTTTTGTATATTTTTGCAAACTGACTCCATGCAAAAAGCATCTACAGAACTGATTAAATGCTGCAGAGTTCTTCCTCTCATGCTTATAGCTGCATCTACTACATGAGGATTGCTTTTCAACTAAGATTTCCTGTGCACTTTGTCTTGCTTTCTAATTGTCATTCCTACTACACTATATCCTTACTTTATTTACCCAACTGTATTTCCTCAGTTAATTGTTTTAGCTATGCATTTTAAAATTCACTTAATATGCATTAAGCCACACATTCAGATAGAATTGGGTCTTCTTCTCTTATGAACCCATCTCTTGTTTGATATTATAGCATTCTGACTTTTTTAATACTATTCTGAAGCATATCAGTAAGTTAGAAAACTTGCCAAATTCACAGTGAGGCTATCTTCTTTAACTCAATAATATAAACAGTTACAATTTCAATAGAACCCTGGTTCTTTGTAAATAAGAAATGATAAATTACATTTTTCTAGGCTTGCAGATGTTCCTAATTTTCACCCTTACTGCCATTAAATATCTCAAAGGCCTCTCTCCAGTGGAATTCAGAAATGTTACATACAATGCATTTGCAAGCTTCTCTGTTATTTTGCTCACACTGTGCACCATTGCAGCAAGAAAATTCCTGGTGGCTGCAGTTTGGCCATCTTTCCACAAAAGAGTAAAATCCTCCAAAGCATGTTCATAAATTAAAGGACTGAAAATGATATGATGATGTTTTCAAAAACAAGTAAATTATATTTCTGAACTTCTGATTGAGCAATAGCTCAAAATGATTAAATCTTTTCTGACACCATGCAACTGCTGCAGTATGAGTCAGGATGATCACAAGTGGCATAGATGTACTGTAGCTGTGTTAACAATCTATTGGAGACTTACTGAGACTGCAAGCTGAATGTAGAGAGATCATATGACATGCATCACTTAAGCTGCAGTGTCAATAATCCCTTAAAGATCTATTGCTGTATCCTAGAACTTGCAGTGAGCAAATAAACATTAGTGAGGCTTACAGGATAGTCCAAATATTTCATAAAAAATGAAATCATTGCTATAAACATAGAACTGAAACAAAGATTATGTATATATATATATATATATATATATATATATATATATATATATATATATGGAATCACTACGTAATACCGAAACTACACACTCCCGAAGCACACAATACCAAGACTAAAATCCCTAAACCACACATTACCGACATTTTAAAAGCGCAAAATTCAAAATCGCGAAAGTACTACATACAGCACACACACAAACATATGCACAGCCTCCCCCCATAACCAAATAGACCACCCTACACTAAAGATAAGCAGGGGGGCTTTGCCCCCCTGCACCCCCCCCCATGTGGGGGGCTATGCCCCCCACACACCCCGACTTTAATATTCCAACTCCGAGATCGCACTGACATACACACAAGGCAAACTCACACCCACACATTATAGCCCCTTCCAGGCATAATTAAGATGTATTCTGATAGATTTCTAGAAACATTTTAGAAGCAACTACATCATCCTCTGTGCATAGTTTTACAAAGCATTACAAATTCGATTCCTTTGCCAGGTCCAGGACAGTTTTTGATAGGACCATTCTCCAGGGGCTCCTGGATCCACTTCTCCTTTCTGTGGGGCGGGGTAGGCCTCAGACATCAACCCAGATAACCAAATACTACTGCAGCAGTGAGAATTATGAATGTAGTACAGTTGTATAAGTTGTGCTTACTATAACAGTTGTTGGAATTCATTACTGCTGTAGCAACTATGCCCACCTTCCATCCCCTTTCTGTGTATATAGTTTTTTGGTTTGAACATAAAAACTTGTTTATTCTATTATATGTTTCTTTTTCTGGATTAGGACACTCCTATTTATATGGGAAATTAAGCCCTGGAAATTCTTCACTTGCAGTGCTGATTTCCTTCCACAAATGGGCTGTCCAATCAGCAGTCAGAATGAAGGTGTGGGAAGGAGAGCGAGCTTTGTGTTTCTATCTTAGGCTGCATGCAATTCAACCAAAGGCTACTACGGTATTTTAAAATGTTGCTATTATGTTAAGTGCAACTTACACAACTGTACTTTTTTGAATATGTTTCCAACTTGCAGCTTACTTGCACACACTGATATGTGGCTGACTGAACTTGTACGAAGTTGCTTTTTATCTCTATTTGAACATATATCACATTGTCATTAAAAACGCTAAAAGAAACAAAAAACTAAATAAATTTTGGAAACCCCCCCCCCCTCTCCTTTTGCCTTACTGCAGACACACAAAACTGTATACACTTTCTAGAAAGAAAGTTGACCTCTGCATATAGGAACAGTTGCTCCATATTAACTGCTGTATCATCAGACATAACCTATTCTAAACCATGCTAAAGTTGATGTTCCCACCTAAACATATTACTGTATTTCCTTATCTTGTTACCATTCACCTCCCAAATGTGAAAACCAACTCCCATGCTCTCATTACATTTTAACTTTTTAGACTTAACAGTGCACAATTTATTATAAGGCAGCCGTGCACTTTATTACTTTAATGCATTAAATATAAAAATGCTGCTGGGGAAACCACTACTTGTGTAAGTAATCCTGTTCCAGTTTCATACTTCATTTATTTTCACTGAACTCTTTGACAATTTCCCTTTAAAAGTTTACTGTATTGTGCCTTACAGATTTCTGGCAAAACTCACTCTACACTCCATTCATGATTAATTACTTGAACCTGTAGGTTCATTCTCTGTAACTAAAGCATCAGCTTATAAAAAAGCTAGTAATTTTGTAAATGCAATGAAGAAACCTTCTAGTTTTCTGTCCGATCCCACTCATCAGACCTTTCATGATGAAATGCAAATTAAGGAAATTAAACAGCTCATAACTTTCTTTGTAAATACAAGAAGGAACTGCATGTTGTCATGTTTTTCATAATTTTATCTTGCTATTCAAGACTATTTAACAAATTGCCTCATGCTTACAAGATAAACACTGTAGACATCCACTGTTATAAAAATAGAAATCATCTTTTAATTGTGTATGTAATATGATTCTTGCACTTTTACACCTCCAGTAGCCCAAGATTACAGCATTTTGCTTCTTTCCAGCATTCCTTTTCTGTTACAGTGTAAAGTTTATGTACACTGCAATTAAGAAGGGAAGAAAACAGCAAAAAACTTTCATTGTGATATGATGCTATGCAATAGTCAATGAGAGAAATGCCTCTGAATGCATACTATACAGAACGTTATAGTGTAACTTACAGTTTATATCGTTAGTCTTATACGGATATTAAAAATAACAGAGGTTATTCTTTTTACACTTACCTCTTCAGTGTACTTCAATACAAAGTGAAGTATATGCTTTAGAATTTTGTCACTGGTTTACACAGTGATGCTTTATAGTTCTCCCATTTGTTCACTGATTTTACTTTGTTGCTGGCCATCCAACATCAGTTTGTGGTTCTAATCCAAGGTGGTACTCGTATTTCTAGGTCAGCTTCTGACCTTTTTTCTGTCACTCAGTCATCTTTATTTTGGAACAGTGGTAAAGGCTTTGCTGGCAGACTTTCTGTGGACTTTGTTATTGTCAAAAAATGGGAAGCAGAGTCCCCATCAGATTGGTTTCACTTTATTTCCTCCTTAGACTTTTTTTTTTTTAGTAAGAAACATCTTTATTAAACCATCACTTACAACATAAGCAGTTGTACATTTATATAAATGAAAACAAACCACACCGATGCAGTCCTCGTTACAAGCATTTTACATCACAAACCATACTGATACATTCCCATTTGCAAACATTATACATCACTTATAATCTACCCAGTCATTTTCAGTCAAACATTATATAGCTCATTTAAGTCCTGCCTTTTTTTAAACCTCATTCCTCCCCTGTATATATTGTTCCCACAATTCCCATTTTTTCTGATGTAGTTTGCTCCTACCTTTTTCTGAAGATCTCAGTTCCAGTTGTTTATCTCTTACTATATTTACTACTTCTGATATACTTGGTTCAGATTTTGATTTCCATTTTCTAGTAATTGCTGTTTTGGCATCACCATAATTAGAGACAGCAAGGCCTTACCCTGTCTAGGCAGTTCCGATTTTGTATCATAGCTCAGAAAAATCATCTCCCTCATCACACCAATCCACCCACCCAACATCTCCGACAGTGCGTCCTGCAGGGAATCTCTAAAGTCCACTAACTGACTGCAGTCCCAGAAAATATGTTCCCAGTTGCCTCTTTCTTCTCTGTCAAACCTCCAACATTTACTATTGACCTAAGGAAAAAGTCTTTGGAGTCTAATTGGGGGTATAAAAATATGCATGCAAACATTACCAAGCAAAAATCCTAACTCTTCTAGATTTTGTTGCATATTTGGGACACATACATATATCATCCCATTGTTTCTTTGTGAATTGCTTGTCCAGTCTCTGTTCCCAATCCTTTATAACCTCTTCTGATTGATTCTTATAGTTATCAGGCAATATTGTATGTGCTCTACTAATTATTCCTTTTTAATGGCAGCTTCTGTTAGAGTCTACTAAAAATTCTAGCAGTGCTGGTCTTTCATTTAGGACCCCTTTACTTCTTTCTCTTTGCCTATACTCTGGTATCAATCCTTGACAAGGGAAGGCAGTCTCTAACCTGCAGTCCAAATAAATTCTTGGCATCTTCCCATTTTATCATCTTTCCCACTCTAGTTATTTGCACCCAATGCCTTGGTTCCTTTGCAAGTTTTCTCCAATAAGTTCCAGCCCTCTCTTGCCTATTGTCTATATCCCTAATTGCATTCGTCTCTGATAGAATCTCCATTCTGCATTCCCGTGTTGGCTTAGTTCTTAGAATACTTTCTGCTACTTTTTGGATATAATGTTCTGTATGATTATTGTTATCCTTAAAAGCCTGCATCCAAAATCTCTGTCTTTCCTTGTTTCTTGAGCTTCCCTTCTGTTTCAGTATCATCCTTTTACCACTTTTAGTTATAGTTTTCTGCTTGTGCTATGTATAGTAACCCTAATTGTGCATCTCTCACATAACCCTTCAAATTGGGTAATCCCAGTCTGCCCTGTTCTGCTGGAAGAATCAGTCTTTCCCACTTGACTCTTGCTGTCTTCCCCTCTCAGATAAAGTCCTTCAGCTGTTTATTAATTGCTATCCACAACTTCTCCTCTGGTTGATAAAAATATGCGTAACCTGTGTATAAAACTAAAGGGACTAAAAATATTTTTACTGCTTATGTCTTACTGTACATATCCATATAACAAAGCTTCCGTTTTCTCAGTTTTTGTATTATCTTTTGTTTAGTCTCTTTCTACATATCCTTAGCTTCCATACCAGAATTATTTTTAATCCATACTGCTAAAGACTTAATTTTATCATGGCCCATATGTAAGAATATTCTTCTTCTCCTTTCACCTTTTCCCATTAGGGGTCGGCACAGTGGAACGATGGTCCTCAGAAAGATTGACAGTGGAATTTTACAGTGTCGAGTTGCCAGCCCAGTGCCCAACCTTACAAAGAAGGCACACACACGCACACACTTGCACCTAAGGCCAACTTAGAGTGTCCAGCATGTCTTTGGGATGTGGAAGGAAACCAGACCACCTGGAGGAAACCCACACGACCGTAGGGAGGGCATGCAGACTTAGCACAGAAGACACCCCAGCCGAGAATCGAACAGGAAAACCTCATCCTGTGAGGCAGCAGTGCAAACCGCTGCACCACCATGGCCACCCACTCGTACATAAGGATATTGCTGAAACAAATTGTGTGTGGGTACATAATTTACTGCTATTGCCTTTGTTTTAGCTTCATTAATTTTGTATCCTAAAAGGATTTGAAACTGTCTCAAAATGTTCCACAACACTGTAATATCTCTTTCTGGTTTTGTCAGGTATAAAATAATATCATTGGCAAATAGCGCCTGTTTTTCTTGACCACCATACCAATTATGTCTTTGAATTTTTGCGTCCCTTATTTTCTTTGCCAGTGGTTCTAAATATAATGCATGTAACAAACTGGAAAGAGGACACCCCTGTCTGGTTCTTCTGCTGAAGCAGAAATTGTCTGAGAGGACCCCACCCACTTTAACATTTGCCTCTGATCCCGTATACATCCTCCTAATCAACCTTATAATTTTTTTCAGGAAATCCATATGCTTCCATTGCCATGCTCAGAAAGTCCCAGCTCTGTCAGATGCTTTCTCTGCATCAGGACCACCAACAGCAGTGGTATTTTCTTACATTCTGCTTCGGGATCATGAATGTTTTGTTAATGTTGTGAAATGTTTGCTTCCCCTCCACTAAACCACATTGATCCATATCTATCAATTTTGGCATTACTTTTGTCATTCTTTCAGCCGTTATAGACATGAACACTGTATAATCATGGTTTAGTATTGAAATGGGCCTGTATGAAGCTGGTTCTGCTGGATCTTTACCCTCTTTAGGTATTACAGCTGCCACTGCTTTCTTCCAGGATGTTGATACTTCTCCTAAAATATTGTTAAACAAAACCTTCCAGATCTTTATCTTTTTTTTTCCTTCCTAGCTTCCAGATGTCCGCAGGATTATTATCTATTCCTGGAGGATTTTCCTGTAGATTGGTTATACATCACAGTTTTTATCTCATCTCCTCCTAGCCTAACCATTAGTAATTGAGCCTCATCTACCTCTAAGATTGGCATATTTAATTCTCCCATAAACATTTCCATTTGCATCTTTTCTTGATTTCCATATTTCCCTGCTTTATACAAACTTTTGCAGAATTTCTGAACTATTTCTAAAACTTCTACAGGACCCCTTGTTATATTATAGGCTCTTTAAGCTTGGCCACAGCCCATTCTGCTTTCTTTTGCCTGAGTCGTTCTGCTAAAAGTTTCTGTGCTCTACTGTTATTATCAGAAACAGTTGTTTAACAGCAGTCTTTTCTAAACTTGTGCATATTATCGAGGAAAGCCCATATTTTTTGTTTAGCATTCTGCAGTTGATGCTGTTTTTACTCTGTGAGATCTCTCCTCTCTGGACAGAGACAAGAAACCATAATCTTGGGAGATGTCAACATCAACTGGAATCTATGTGTGTCAGAGTCTGACCCAACCAATATTAACCTCCATGGTTTTTCACAAATTATAACCACCCCCACCAGAATAGGCAGCAACAAACAAAAAGAAAGCATCCTAGACTGGATACTCACCAACCATAATCCCGAAATGTACAAATCTGGGACCATTCCAAATGAGCTCAGCAATCACCTCATCACTTATATGGTAAAATGTAAAATAGGCAGCTCTAAACTCCCAGTCCTCAGGACTGTTAGGAGCACTAAACATTTTGACCTTACTAGTTTCCGAAACGAGCTGCAGTCCTATAACTGGTCAACCCTTAAACACCTCCCATTAGAAGAGGCAGTAATAAATTTTAACTCCACGTTTCTAAATATACTTGATTCACATGCCCCCAAATGCTCAATCAAAATAAAAGCTCAAATAGCACTATGGCTATCAAAAGACTCTATATCCAAAATTAAATCCAGAAATAAAGCATGGAATATATGGTGTGCTACCAAGTCACCCCTAGACCGTTACAACTTCCAACAACTAAGAAATGAAACAAAAAAACATATCTCAACTGACAAAAAGAACTACTATCTCCAACTACAACATAAAAACCAAAACAACCCCCAAATGTTTTGGGCAGGAATAAATAAACTACTCCATCCGGTTAGGTCTTCCACACCTACACCAGCAGACCTAACTATGAAAAACCCAGAAGAAGTCGCTACATCCTTTAACACCATTTTCATCGATGTTATCAAATCCTTAGCCAACCAACAATCTGCCCCCCACTCCCCAACCACAGGTCCCACCCTGAAGACCACGCCAATATTCAATCTACAACCTGTCCCTACTGCATACATTCGATCCTTACTAAGTAAATTAAAGCCAACCACCCTCGCCGCAGACCTACTTCCAGCTGACTTTCTACAAAAAGCTGCAGATATCATAGCCTATCCCATCTCAATCTTAATTAATCGCACCATAATTGAATCCAAAATCCCCTCCATATGGAAAATCTCCCATGTCATTCCTCTCCATAAAGGTGGCCCATCCACTGACCTTTCAAATTACAGGCCAATAGCCATTCTGTCACCACTGGCAAAAATAATGGAAAAATGTATTCACAAACAACTCATCCAGCACCTAACTCAGAACAATCTGCTAACCAACTCTCAACACGGCTTCAAGCCCAAACACAGTACTACTACTGCTCTCCTCTCATTCACAAACACTATTAATCTTAACCGGAATGACAAAAAAATATCCTCGGCTCTCTTCTTGGACCTATCAAAAGCTTTTGACATGGTCAACCACAAACTCATGCATGAAACCCTTAAAACTCTCTACCTGGATAACAAAACCCTTGACTGGTTTCATGCCTATCTTTCTGATAGGCAACAAGCTGTGCTCTGGCATAATAAGCTCTCAGACCTCCTACCTAACACCATAGGAGTCCCCCAAGGTTCCATACTTGGCCCTCTCCTATTTTCCATCTTTATTAATGATCTTAACAAAGTCATTCCAGAGTCCACATGTATTCAATACGCGGATGACTCGACATTAATTTGCTCAGATATATCCCCAATTACTCTACTATCCAAAACTCAAGACTGTTTCACTGCAGTAGAGAAATGGCTATCTGAACGCCAACCTATCCTTAACCCAAAAAAACCCAAAATGCTCCTCTTCCATCCTACCCATAAAACACCAACCTTTCCCTTTTGTATTCAATCCAACAATGGAGCCATCATCTCCCCCGACCCCCACACCAAGCTACTAGGAGTTACCATCGACAACAAACTCAGATTTGATGTACACATCAGCCAGACTATTAAGACTGTTCATAAGAAACTGGGGTCCCTCTATAGAATAAAACCCTTTCTGACTCCCATGGCAAAAGTTGCTATTGCTCGCACCCACCTCCTATCCACCCGCTTGTATGCCTCCCCTATACTTACAAACCCCAACAAATCGGATCTGTCTAAACTCTCTTGCTGTTATAATCATATTGCCAGATTTGTAACTGGCTTACCCTACAAAACCCATCACTGTACTAATCTTCAGAACCTAGGCTGGATAGAACTACCAAACCTAATCCTACAGCAGCAACTTATAGTTGCTTACAAAATACTCTCTCAACCGGACAACATCCCTGATCTGAGTAGATTAATCACCCCTTACAAAAATCTAAACAGACTTAGATCATCACACAGATGACTTGCACAGACGCTCAAATCCTGTAACTCAGGAGGTGACTCTCTGTTTTCCAACACAGTGGGTAAAATATGGAATTCTCTTCCACCTAGTCTCACCAATTCCACCTCCCTAAATACATTCAAGAAAGGCCTGTCCCACCACCTCAAATCCCACTGGCTTTGCCAATGCTCTAATCCAGACTAATCCATTTTTTCCCCGTCCATTTCCTCAGGAATGTTATTTTCTACATAAGCATTAAGCCAACTACTCTCCACCAGAAACTAACAACATGAAGGTCTTGTTTCTTTTTTATAATTGTTATTGTACATACTAGTGAACTTGTTTCCCATCTGTGTATTAAATGTGTAATCAACAACTGTATGTTATCTGTCATATATTATTGTAATCTATTTTGTCCTATTGGAGCTTTTCTCCCCGGGCCCCCGCTGAAAATGGACATGTGTCCAGTCGGACTATCCCGGTCAACAAATGTAAAATAAAATAAATAAAATAAATAAATAAAGTTCCTTTGGTTCTGTCTTATTTGTGTGATTTGCTCCATGCTGGGTTGGCATATTTTTCAGTTAAAACAGAAATTGCTGGCAGGTGAACTTAGTCTGCCCTTGAATCCTCCTTTGACCTCTTGATTTGAGGTCTAGTAATTTCTTAAAGGTGTCCTTCATGTCATGCCTCCCAGGAAGCCTATTCCACCTTTTTGGGACCTCTGTTTTGTACTTGAACAATTGACTCAACCTCCTTTTGAGCCTGCTTTTTCACTTCTTGCAACACTGTACGTAGAAGGCTTCTTTTGGCTCTTAATTCAGCCAAGACATTGTCTAAGCATGTGGGTCTCAAGGCTATTCCTCCTTTTTTAGTTTTTCACAGAGACAGAGTGTCTCTTTGAACGGCTCTTTCTTTTGGGCTCAAGGTGGTCAGTGAGTTGTCCCTTAATCAGTCTGTTCATGTTTCTTCCTTTTTTCTTTCTTTGCAGTCTGCCAGTGAGAAGGTTTAGCACACCTTGAATCTGAGTATACAGCTCAGATGTTACTTAGTTTAAACAAAGGCAATTCACAAGTCTGGGCATCTTTTTGTTTCTTTTTATCCCAGGAATTTGGGTTTGGCTGTTTCTATGCAGACCGTCTCATTCTGGATTTCTAATGCTGTTTACTTTTGCTATTCTTTTCATGGCAAATGTCTTTCTTTGTCTGTAAAAGCACATTCTATTAGGGCAGTTGCCTCCTCTGGTGCCTTTTTCAAGGGTTTGGACACCAACTCCTTCCTTGAGGCTGCTACTTGGTCTGCTTTTCATACTTTCACTAAACATTACAGATTAAATGTTATTTCCAGGACCATGTCTATTTTTCATGGGTTTGTAGAGAGCTCTCTTACGCCTTCCTGCTCCCAGGCTTCTTCTTGGCTCTTGAACTTTCACTTACATAAAGATTACTAGAACAGTGACATGGAAGGACATAGTACAGTTGTGTACAATTTTACCGTAACAGTAGATGTCCATCTCTTCACTGTTGCAGTATTCGGTCTCCCATTCCTTCCCCTCTTTTCTAGCTCTTGCCTGTATTTTTCTTGCCTTCCTGTCCGAGAGTACCTTTATTCTTCTGAATGTATATGTTCTGTTGTTCCTGTGGGTTTTCTTTTCCTCCTGGGGCATTTCTGTTCTGAGCCATGCATCACCTTTGTGCTCTACACATTATGGGAGGAGCATGTGTGTGATGTGCAGTGCCTGTAAGAACTAAAGGCTTTGATATACTGGCCGAATGTTGGGCTGTCCTTGACAGGAGATCATTATGTGAAGAATACTGCAACAGTGAAGAAGGACATTTATTGTTATGGTAAGATTTTACACAACTGTACTTTTCAGGCTATTAGAATCCTATCAGTACATATATCAGACAGAGAGACTAAGGTAAGTTCTTCATCCTCAGAAGTTCTGGAAAGAGATTAGCTGCCAGAAAAGTCATTACTAAAAAGTGGAAAAGTAAAGTTACCCCCATTGTGTTGGAATTTATTAGTATGGCAAAAATTGTTTGCAGTAATGAATTGCATACTATAAAGATGAGAACTTCTAATATTTACACATTCATATAAATCTTGGCTTAAAATTTAAGACTTGCTTGAAAAATATTAATTGTTATGTAAAACTTGGATGTACTGATTAACTGGACCTATGTAAATAGTTATTTGTTTTATAACTGATTTGTTTGTTTATTGTTTTAAAACCAAATAAAAAGAATTAAAAAAAGAAAAAAACATTAGCTGTAAGAGCCTCCCTTTCCCTCTCCTGTCAGCTCTCGTCTAACAGCCAACTCATAGTATAGTACATAAACCTTTCAGAGTGGGATATTCTCACCATATACAGAAAATTGTAGGTCAATCATCATTAGCAACCCTTTTTTTTTTTTTTTACAAATTTTGTACGTGAGGTCTGTGTGTCACATCATATGTTCTCCAACTTTGAGTTCATTGCCACTCTCCTACTTTTGACAGTCATGCATAACTGTCTCAGGTCTTTTGTTGTGCAATCCGTCCATTTTTGGCTGGATATTCTCATTTTCTCTTGCCTTTTTCCCTTTTGTCTCTCTCTCTCTCTGTCTCACTCTCTCTCTCAAATCATTTTAATCAAATCTTCTGCTTCCCTGTACATGTGCTTGAACCACTGTAATCCGTTCTGTTTTAGATTCTTAGTGATTGGAGCCATGTTCTCTTCTGCTTTAATATAATTTCTTAAAAAAATATATGTAATATATGTAACCTGTATAGGTTCATAGGTGTGTACTAGGCTAATGGCCCTGAGCCTTTACAAGCCTAGCCTTTAGAAATGCCGTGGCATTGTGCTGTCCATTACTTCCCGGTGCCTCTATCGAGTAGAGCCACTGGAGTTATTCCCGGGGTGAACTTTTTCTTTCCCTTCCACTCATCAAGATCTCTCTTAGAGGGCCAGTGAGGTGCTCTGCTTGACATGTATGGGAAGTCTGTTCCAGTGCGTGGGCAGTCTCTGAATTATGCACCTGTCCCTCCAGCATGTTCTATTGATTGTGGTAATGCAGTTGAGGTCTCTGGAGCATGTGGTGCGGAGGGGTGTGTGTGTGTGTGTGTGTGTGTGTGTGTGTGTGTGTGTGTGTGTGTGTGTGTGTGTGTGTGTGTGTGTGTGTGTGTGTATGTGTATATATATATATATATATGTGTGTGTGTGTGTGTGTGTGTGTGTGTGTGTGTGTGTATGTATATATATATATATATATATATATATGTATGTATATATATATATATATATATATATATATATATATGTGTATATATATATATATATATATATATAGCGGATATAAAAGGTATACACACCCCTGTTAAAATGTCAGGTTTTTGTGATATAAAAAAATGAGACCACAATAAATCATTTCAAAACTTTTCCCACCTGTAATGTGACATACCCTGTACAATTCATTTGAAAGACAAACAAATCTGTTAGGGGAAAAAAATATAATAAATAAAGAAGTACAATAAGCTGGTTATATAAGTGTGCACACCCTTAAACTTTTGTTGAAGCACCTTTTAATTTAATTACAGCATTCAGTCTTATTGGATACACACCTGCCATCAATTAAAGGACTCTGATTAACCTCAAATAAAGTTCAGGTGTTCTAGTAGGATTATCGTGACATTTACTCAGTTGCCTGCTACAGCAAAAGCCATGGTTCGCAGAGAGCTTACAAAGCATCAAAGGGATCTCATTGTTGAAAGGTATCAGTCAGGAGAAGGGTACAAAAAAATTCCACAGGATTGGATATACCATGGAACTCAGTGAAGACAAGTCATCAAAAAGTGGAGAAAATATGGGACAACAGTGACATTACAAAGAAGGAAAACTGGTCAGGGAGGCTGTCAAGAGACCTATAGCAACACTGAAGGAGCTGCAGGAATTTCTGACAAGTACTGGTTGTGTCCTACATGTGACAACAATCTGGTTGCAAGACAGAAGCCTTTTCTTACACAGAAAAACATCCAGGCCCAGCTAAAATTTGTAAAACAATATATCACATCTCCCAAAAGCATGTGGGAAAATGGGATCTGAAGTAGTTACTTCATTTGCTCTGCAACCTGTGGGTATCGGATCCGATCTCGGATCCGAGCCGGCAGCTTCACAAGCTACAAGATCCAAGTTCCTAGCTCCTCCCCCTACCCATAATCCCCTGCCACTAACTGTATTACCTCATATCGTTTTTGCCGCGGCTGTAGACAGCTACTTTTTGAAGAGCTCCTTAGCTGACTGGTGAGATTGTTCCTTTTTTTCTCAGAAAAGCCTTTTCTTAGTGTTGATTGTGGTGTGTGTGTTCAGAGACCTATAGCCAGTATAGTTTGTTAAATAGTTTCCCTTTTTTTGTTTAGTGTTAGTTTTTCTGTGTCCCCCCCCTCCCCCACTTAGTGTTTGGGTGTGCGTGCGTTGTGGTAGAGAATGGCTGAAGGGCACAAGGCCATTTTTTCAAAATGTACTGAGTGTGGCCATAAGCTTTCCCCTGCTGATGGCCACACTCAGTGCGTTTTATGCCTGGGGTTGGCTCATTTATCAACAGACTGCCAAATCTGTGCAGCCTTTAACCCCTGGGCACTTAGTGACAGGAAGAATAAGCTAATCCTGGCGGGCTTGCTTCCCCAGTATTCGGCTGCTTCCTCTCCCGCCAAGGCTCAGGCTGTCTCCACAGCCCCAGTGCCTTCCGTTCCCCCCGCTCAACCGGGGACTCAACCTCCCGCTTCGGGCTTGAGTTCGGGGGACTCTGGTGCTTCTTCCTCTAGAGAGAAAAAGGCACAAAGATAAGGAGAGACATAGGTCTCATAAAAGGCGGGCTGAGACTCAACCCTCAGCCCCGCCATCTAAGCTTGCTAGCTCTCCCTCGAGGGTTTCCGGATCCTCCCCCTCTCGGCTCCATTCGCCTCATTTTTCGCCGGAGGAGGAGTACCGATCTCCCTCGGCCTGCCTCAACGACTTCCTCTAGGTCGACCAGGAGCCTCACCAAAGCCGATATGGATCGGATGATGCGACGATTCCTGCAGACCCAAATGCAGATGGAGGTGCTCTTGCCCCCCCCCCCCCCGTCAGGGGGGAAGTGCAGCCTCTGTCTTTGCTCCGATCACTCCTTCTCCAACCCGTTTTCGGGTATTGGAGTCATCGGATCCGGGCCCTTTCGAAGCCAGGGTTTTGTCGGCGCAGATATCTCCGGTCTCTTCGCCGACCATGCCTTCGAGTGTTTCGGATCCGGGGGAGTTGATGTGTCTTCGGTGCCACTGAGGTCGGAGCACACTTCTCTCTCGGATCCGACCGCATCGGCTCCGACTCCGGTCCCTACCTCGGAGCCGAGGAGATTGCTCTCGGAGCCTGGGGAGAGTAGTTATCCTTTGGCTTTTGAGGTTGTGGAGTGGGTGCTGTCGAGATCCTCCAGGTCCCCGGTCCGGGCTGTGGATCCTCCCGCACCCCCGCTGCATATGGGTCTATCCTCCGTCATCCGTCCATTGGGACAGCCTGCCCAAGCCCTCCAGCCCGCTCCCATGGAGGAACAGGAAGCCATTGACGAGCCCTCCTCAGACAGTACCACCGAGGAGGTCCCTCTTAAACGGAAGTGTAAAAGGAGGCACCTGGACTCCCCTGAGTCCATCACCACAGACACGGATTTGGATGAAAGGGGAAGGTTCCCCAAGGTCACCCCCGAGGATGGCTCCTTCGAAGACATCATGGAGGTGTTGCGTATTAGAGGAGGGTGGTCTGCCCAAAAACCTTCCGCGGACGAATCCGTCTTCCTGGAGGCGTTTGAGGCAGGCCCGTCTACCGCCTGGGTGTCCCCTCCGGCTCTACCCCTGGTAGACCTTATTACTACCAGGCCATGGAAGGAGCCCGACACCGTGGAGCCAATCCCGAGACGGCCCGACGAAGTCCTTAGCCCCCCCATCAGATAGACAGTCGTGGGCCAAGGGGTCTCCGGTCGATGCCATGTTGGTGGCAGCTGCCACAAAGAGAGAACTCGCCCAAGAGAGTTCTTCGGTCCACCCGCCGGATAAGGAATCTCGAGTGCTGGGCCGCATTGGGAAGCGGATGTTTGCTTCAGCGACCTTCTCAGTGAGGGCGCTGAATTATATGGCACATACCATTAGGCTACAGCGAGACTTGATTAAGGAATACGCTGCAGCCCCCCCGGACTCCATGTCGGTCGAGGACAAGCAGGTGTTTTCGACTCGTATGGCCACTCTAAAATCCATTTCTAACACGTCCATGCAGCTACTCTCTCATGCAACGGAGGGAGCCGCGAGGGCCAGCGGAGCCGGGGTCGTCTTGCGGCGTCACGCCTGTCTCCGCCTTTGCGATTTCACGGAACCCTTCAAGGCATCCTTCGTGAATGCGCCCTTTGATGGGTCTTCGCTTTTTGGCAAGACAGTTCGCGAAACGCTGGTCCAAAGTGAAAAGGACGGGAAGACGCTGTCTGCCGTCAGGGTCCGCTTCTCTAATCCCCAACAATCCTTCTCAAGGAATCAGAGGGGACAAAAGAAGTTGTGGTTCCGCAAGTCTCAGCAATCCCATCCAGCTTCGGACCCCTAGTCCTCTAGAGGCAGAGGAGGACGCCGGCCCAGAGGCAGAGGGGGCCGCGTAATTTCGGGTCTAGAGAGCCTTTCTCTGACAGACCCACGCAGCAGCCCTGAGGGCTTACCTGACTGTCCATCTCTGGAGGCAGTCGGGGGGGGCGTTGACGGAGCATCTGTCAAATTGGGAGTCCATTACGACAGATCGATGGGTGCTCCGGGTCTTATCCAGAGGTTACTCCATTCCCTTCCTAAGCCTTCCCCCTACAAGCAGACGCCTCCCCGATGTTCCACCCAATCAGATGGAGGCAGCGGCTTCGGAGGTTTCGAAGTTGCTAAGAAAAAGAGCCATCCAGCCCGTCCCCCCAGATCAGTCCGGATTGGGTTATTACTCCAGGTTCTTTTTAGTGCCAAAGAAGACTGGGGACCCAAGACCCATCCTAAACTTGTCCGCTCTGAACCTGTTCATCTCCGAGGAAAAGTTCCAGATGGTCACACTTCAATCAATTCTCCCATTGCTGCAGGAGAATGACTGGATGTGCTCTATAGACCTCAAGGATGCTTACTACCACATATTGATGGACAGACGATCCAGAAGGTTTCTCCGCTTCCGGCTGAGAGCCAGTCATGATCAGTTCAGGGTTTTTCCGTTCGGCCTCACCTCAGCCCCCAGGGTGTTCACCAAGGTCATGGCAGTGGTTGCAGCCCACCTGAGACCTCAGGATATTCAGGTTTTCCCGTACCTAGACGACTGGCTCCATACTACCGCCAACAGGCATCCACTCTGCGTTGCAAGAGGTTATGCTCTGACTCTTGCCCAGAGTCTAGGCATCTCAGTGAATCTTCAAAAATCCTTCCTTCGCCCCGTACAAGTATTAGAGTTCATAGGGGCCAGATTGGATACCTGTACTTCTCGAGCTTTTCTGACGTCGGACAAGCTGAGCAGCTTGTCGCTTCAGGTGCTTACTCTTCTTCAGAGCCAGGCTCCTGTGGTGGAGTTAGTCCTGAGGGCACTAGGGTCTGTGGCAGCGGCAATTGGTCTATCCCTTCATGCACTGCGAATGCGGATTTTACAATGGACCCTCCAGGTTCAGTGGTCGCTATTACTCCACCCGTTAAGCTGTCCGATCCCACTGAGCAGAGTCCCTTCTTTGGTGGCTTCACTCTCGAGAGCTGAGGCAAGGGAGGCCCTTTGTGATTCCCCCGCCCCAAGCCACGTTGACCACAGATGCTTCTTGCCTCGGGTGGGGGAGGGGCATTGTTCGGGCAGAACTGTCCAAGGCACGTGGACTTCCCTAGAGACCGCTCTGCATATCAGTGTCCTAGAGATGAGGGCGGTGCTTCTAGCATAGGAAGCTCTCCATGACCTTCTACCTCTGGAGACTATTGCAATCCAGACAGACAATATGTAGTCCGATACATAAACAGGGAGGAACCAGGTCTTATCCCCTTTGTCGAGAAGCTATGAGAGTGTGGGAATGGGTGATATCCACCAACCGCTTTCTAGTTGCAATGCACATTCCGGGACGGTCCAACATATTAGCGGACAAACTGAGTCGGATGATTCTCACTTCGTACGAGTGGTCTCTCAATCCATCAGTTGTGAAGCAGATCTTCCACAAGTGGGGTTGGCCTCGCTGCGATCTTTTTGCTTCTCCATTAAACACAAAATGCAGAGAGTACTTTGCAATACTTCCCCCGAGGGGGAAACTCCTAGAGACACTCTAGTTCATGCTTGGCTTCCCGGTCTTCTTTATGCTTACCATCCCTTTCCGCTTATGACCAAGTTCATACAGAGAAAGCCTCTCGGTTGGGGAGCAAAGTTATCCTCATAGCCCCATTCTGGCCTCGCCAGATCTGGTTCCCATACCGGCGGTCTCACAGTTTAACTCCCCCTTGGATACTGGAACCCATTCCAGACCTGATTTCACATCCCGCAGGATGTCAAACCCCGAACCTGGTAAACCTCAAGCTTGTGGCTTGGTTGATCCAGTTCCAGTGATGGCAAGGACTCCCGGTATCTCATCACCAGTGAAAGCCATTCTGGTAGCGCTCATAAGCCGGCTACCAGGAAAATATATAATTGCAAGTGGAAACGCTTTTCCATCTGGGCAACAGACAATGGACTAGGGTCATTGGCATCCACAAAGTTATGCAAAACTTTCTTGCGAGGCATCTTTCTCTTGAAGCCTCCTGTGAAAACGGTGGTGCCCCCATGGGATTTGACACTAGTCTTGCAAGCCCTGACGAGTCCACCTTTTGAGCCTGCAGCCTCGATTCCTTTAAAATTCTTGTCCTGGAAAACGGCTTTTTTGGTAGCTATTATTTCTGCCAAGAGGGTTTCGGAACTCCAAGCACTGTGTATGAAACCCCCTTATCTCATTTTTCACAGGGATAGAGTGTCTCTCAGGACTAACCCGTCTTTCTTACCTAAGGTGGCTTCGGAATCTAATATCAGTCAATCAATCAATTTGTCTTTCCAAATTTTCAGAATAAGGGGGAGTACATATTGCACAAACTGGACATACACAGGCAGCTATGTTTTTACTTGCACAGAACTAAGGATTTTCGCAAGTCTGATCAGTTGTTTGTGTCCTTTGCAAAATCAGCCAGGGGAAGGGCCATTTTTAAAGTGACCCTAGCAAATTGAATTTGTCAATGTATAGTTCAGGGGTATATATCTTCGGGCAAACCAGCTCCTTTGGGGATACACGCTCATTCTACCCGGTCCATCGCCACCTCAGCAGCTTTCTGGTCCAGGGTTCCTTTGGACAACATATGTTCAGCAGCTACCTGGTCCTCTTCTCATATGTTCATTTCTCATTATAAACTGGATGTGATATCGAGAACTAGGGCTTCTTTTGGCTCCTCGGTGTTTCGGAATATCCTTCCATAAGGCCACCCAGGTTTATTGTGTAGGTAACTGGGTACTCTGTCCCACAGGTTGCAGAGCAAATGAAGTAACTACTTCAGATAAAGAAGTTATGTACTCACCATAACGTTCCATCTGAGTAGGTACTTCATTTGTCTGCAACCATCCCCCCCTGCCATCCCCCTAACCTTTTCTCGGGTTTTCTTCTGGTCACCTGAAATCTTGCTGTCTGGAGGTTAGGTCTTCAGTATACCTCTGTCGAGGTTATGACTTAGATTGGGCAAAATCGATCTGAGGTAATACAGTTAGTGGCAGGGGATTATGGGTAGGGGAGGAGCTAGGAGCTCAGATCTTGTAGCTTGTGAAGCTGCCGGCTCGGATCCGAGATCCGATCCGATACCCACAGGTTGCAGACAAATGAAGTACCTACTCAGATGGAATGTTATGGTGAGTACATAACTTCTTTTTATGGTCTGATGAGACCAAGGTTGAACTTCGTTTGGCACAAAAACATTTTGCATCACCAAAAGAACAACATCCCCACGGTGAAGCATGGTGGTGGCAGTATCATGCTTTGAGATTGCTTTCCTTCAGCTGGAACTGGGGGTTTATATCCACTGTGTGTGTGTGTGTGTGTGTGTGTGTGTGTGTGTATATATATATATATATATATATATATATATATACACACACACACACACACATATATATATATATATATATGTATACACACACACACACACAAATATGTATGTGGATCCATATCAGATCCACGAAAAATCACTTTTCCGAAGACGACTTCACCGAGACCACATCACTGACACAGGTAAGTATAAGTACTGTGGAACGGAATGTATTCCATTTCCGAAATTAAATAAAAAACAAGAAACCTGTATATAGCAGGGGGCAAGCCCCCCACACACCCCTATTTAAGCAACTCTGAGATTGCATCACATTGCAGAAACAGGAATACATCCCATTCCACACTACTTACCATTGGGTCTCCGTGAACTCGTCTTCGGGTAAGTGATTTTTCGTGGATCTGAAATGGATCCATATTATATATATATATATATATATATATATATATATATATATATATATATATAATATGGATCCATTTCAGATCCACGAAAAATCACTTACCCGAAGACGAGTTCACGGAGACCCAATGGTAAGTAGTGTGGAATGGGATGTATTCCTCTCCATCATCACTTTCTCAACTCCTCTGCCTTTACTGCCCGGTTTTCTGTGCCTTACAGACATACTGGCTGCATCAATGTTTTCCACACCTTTTCAGCTTCTTTGACATTCTTCTGTCACACAGTAGTCTGACACTCTGTGCCAGTTTGCTGCATCATCTCTGATTGTAGCTTCGTCGTCCTCATTCAGGCTTCATTTTCTTTAGCCACACTTCCCAGTCACTTGAAGCTGTTGACCTTTCTGCTGCTGATCTTCGTGTTTCACTGTTGCAGTCATTACTTTTGGGTAATCTACTTGCAGATTGCCCTCAGTCGGCCTGATTAACAAAGTCCTGGTTCCTGCTTCGGTTGCTGTCCCTTCTTCCATGACATCAGGTCGTCAGGGGTATAAAACATGTAGCTGACGCCATTACATCAGTCTTTCTTGCCGTGCGGTGCCCAAAGCAGAAGCAGTTCGCAAGTGCCGGATGGCTGACTCCTGAAATGTTCTTTTTCGAGTTTCAGAGCCGAAGTCTTCAACTAAAGCCAAGTACCCCATTGGGAAAACTTTTTCTTGCTCCTTACCGATGTCAGAAAAAGTTAATAATTGCATTACTTGTGGAAAGCAAATAGCTCATAAAGATTTTCATTTGTACTGTATTCCTTTCCTAGGCCCTGACCACAACGTACCTTGCTGTTGGTTTTGTGCTTTATTTAATCGGCACACTATCCGTCATCGGTATATTTTTGCCTTTAAATATTTTGGTTCTCAGTTTAATTATCCAAAAATGTCATTGTTTAGCCATCCTACTAATGGGATTCCGAATAAATGCAAAGATAAAGACAGAGACAGGCCACCGAGGTCCAAAACTGTTGACGAAGCTTCTCCTAAGCCAGTCGCCAGTTCACTGGTACTCGGTGAGGCGCATGCCTGATACCCGCTACTTCTGATTCGCAGGCCTCTGCTGAGACCTATTCGGAGTCCGGTATGCCGCGAGATGCTTCAATTATGGAACCCCAGATGTCTCTACCTTGGATCGGTCCGGAGCCACTGTGCCGGCACCAGCTTTTGAGGGTGTATTCAGACCTATGGACTTGCATATTAAATTGATGCCTCCTTCATTACTTAGGCCTAAATCTCGATCCATGTCTAAAAAACGATGCCCAGGCCACATGCTCAGGTCTCTGTGCCTAAAAACAAATGATAAGAATGGCTGAAGATCTAATAACTGTAATCAGGGGTAGCCAACCCCCCCCCCCTTCTAAGAGGCTTAGGACTGAGGTTGATTATGTATCTTCTGATCAGGATTCTGTTTTTTCTGACTCTTCTGATGGCCTGGATTTGTCCTTAACTACTTATGAGGATTCTGATGCGGAGGACTCTATTCCCTCTGCTTCCCCTCCTGAATAATTTTCTTTTGGGGAAACCTTACATACTCCTAAGGGAGCATTTCCACTGGGAAAGCCAGGATTTGTCAGATTCAGAAAAGAGGCTTAGGGATTTCCTTCTCCTACCTCAGCATAGGCCTTTAGCTATTCCTCCTGTACTAGACATTGTTGATGATGCTTTCTCGGAATCTAGTTTGGCCCCTGATTCCCTGCCTCCTGCTCCCAGAAAACCTGACAGATACTACAGGGTCCCCGAGTCCCACAAGTTCCTTTTCAAAAATCCTATTGCAGATCCAGAGACTATTTCACAATGGCCCAAGGGCATTAAGGCTTCTACTGCTAAAAATCCTACCCCTTCTGATAGAGAATCCAGGGCGCTGGATAGATGGGGGGTAAGCAGGTTTACACTTCTGTATCCTTGGCCGCTATGGCGTTAAACTGCTAATTTCATATGTTAAAATATCAGCAACATGTTATTGGGTTGCTTAAACAGAAAATGATGTTGATTCCTGACTGTGTGGAAAATAAAGAATTACAGGATTTAATGCATTCTGCCGAACAAGTTGTAAAACATACTTTGCAATGTGGTTTTGATTCATTAGAGGCCTGTTGCAGGGCAGCTGTTACTGGGTCGGTCTGCTCAGAAGGCATGCTTGGCTTAAGGAGCAAT
Source organism: Protopterus annectens (assembly GCF_019279795.1). Classification (NCBI taxonomy): domain Eukaryota; kingdom Metazoa; phylum Chordata; order Ceratodontiformes; family Protopteridae; genus Protopterus; species Protopterus annectens. Next base: position 433,773,241 of record NC_056728.1, read on the forward strand.
CTTTGTCTGATCATGTTAAAGCTAAATTGTTGGATGCTCCTTTAAATCAGGACCGCCAGTTTGGCAACAAGGCTGAGGAAGTTCTTAAAAAGATGGAAGATAAAGCTAAATCTATGCAAACTGTTAAAGATTTTTTTACAAGTTCAGCCTCCTAGATTTAGTAAGCACTGGCCCTCTAAGAATTGGTCCTTTCCAGCCCCTTCCAGGTCTTCTCAAGCCAAACCCAGACACAGCAAAAACCCCTGGTTTCAGTCCCAGGGGACTCGCCGAACTAAGCAGTGGGGGGCCTCCACTTCCAAGTCTGGGAATATTAAGACTCCCCCCTATGGTAAACTGTCTCAATGACTTTCTTTTAAAATTTCCAAACACTTATCTGACTGCCCCTTTGGGGGGAAAGATTGCTCTTCATGCAAAGAATTGGGAACTCATTACCCAGGACAAATGGGTTTTAAATATAGTGTCCCAGGGATACATATTTCACTTCCACACATTGCCAACACCAAGTGGATGGCCAGCCCTACCGTCAAATTAGTGGGCAGAGACCCAAAAACAAGTACTTTCTCTCTTAAGCGTGGGGGCTATTCAACTGGTACCAGAAGAGGAAAAGGGACAAGGTTTCTACTCAAGACTTTCCTTGGTACCCAGAAAAGACAATTCATGGCATCCTATCCTGGACCTGTCTACTCTAAACACCTTTTTGGAGATTCCAAAATTCAAGATGCTGACTCTTCACCAATTACTTCCTATGCTAGGCAAAGATGCCTGGTTGGCAACACTAGATTTAAAAGAAGTATACCTGCACATCCCAATCAGGAAATCTTGCAGAAGTTACCTATGCTTCAAAGCAGGCTACACGCACTGGCAGTTCTCTGCACTGCCCTTTGGCTTATCTACTGCACCCAGGGTATTCACAAAGTGCCTAGCTCCGGTTATTGCATTTTGCAGGTAAATAAATATTGAAATATACCCATACCTGGACGATTGTCTAATTCAGGCAGAAAGCCAGGACATACTTTTGAGTCATCTGGCCTTTGTAAAAAGGGCTCTAACTTGTCTGGGGTACACCATAAACTAAAAGAAATCACAACTGGTACCCTGTCATCAAATTATCCTGGGAGCAAGCTTGAATACAACTTCCCAGATGGCTTACCTCATGCCAGAAAAGCAAATTCATTTGACAACCTACTTCAAGCAAGTGGCCACAAAAACCCTGCGATCTGCAAGGCAAATACTGCAAGCATTGGGGTTTATGGCCTCCTGCATTCTTCTAATTCCATATGCAAGACTGCATATGAGGAAACTACAGTGGTATCTAAAAAGCCTATGGTGTCAACATTTTCAAAACCTAAAAACAATGATTCCTATCATACCTTTCCTATGCCTAGAGTTCCTTTGGTGGGCAGAGGCCTGCCACCAAAACAAGGGACTACCTTTCACACCACTCCCTGCTCCCCAAACCCTAACAACAGATGCATCAGACTATGCATGGTGGGCTCACCTGGCAGGGAAGTGCATTCAGGGCAAATGGAACCCAAGTCAAATGCACCTGCATATCAATCAGAAAGAAATGTTAGCTGTACAGATTGCTGTGACAGCCTTCAAGGAACAATTCTTCCAGGACAACTAGTGGTAAAGACTGACAACACCACTGTTATGTGGTACATAAGCAAGCAGGGGGGTACACATTCTTACCCCCTCTGCAGACTAGCCATGGCATTATGGAACACAGCCTTGAGCTACCAAGTGCACCTATAAGCTCAATTCCTGCCAGGAAAATTAAATACACTATCAGACGGACTAAGCAGAAACCTCATGGACCCACACGAGTGGAAACTGGAGCCAAGGATTTTCAACATGTTGACAAGCAAAGGGGGGAGCCCAGATATAGACCTGTTTGCTTCTCCTCAGAACTACCAATTGAACAAATTTTGCACAAGGACTCCCCACAAACAAGCCTGAAAAGTGGATGCTCTGTCCTTCAGCTGGAAAAAACCTATCAGTCTATGCCTTTCCCCCTCTGCCTCTGCTCTCCAAAGTACTACTAAAAGTCAAACAGGACAAACCAAGGATGATTTTGATTGCTCCAGACTGACCGCGCCATCACTGGTAACCCCTCCTGCGCAGTGTGTCACGGTTATCTCCATGGCACCTGCCTCAGCCTTCTTCCCTGCTGTCTCAGCAGGAGAACCAGATTCTACACCCTCAGCTTCCAACACTGAACCTTGCAGCTTGGCTAATTACTTAATCTCTCCTTTACCATCCCTCAGCAAACCTGTGTTGGTTATCATCTTAGAGGCAAGGAGGCCTAGTACTAGAAAATCTTATGCTGAAAAATGGAAAAGATTCTGTGCCTGGAACCAATCTCAATTTACCTCAGAGTTTACAATACTTAACTGAGATGCTTCACAAGGGCCTGTCTTTTTCCTCCATTAAAATCCATGCCTCAGCCATTTCAGCTCATTATAACACAGAACCTCTCCCCTCTTCTCTCATCCACTGCTCAAGCAGTTCCTCAGAGGGGCCAAAAATTTGAGATCACCCAGGAGAGCTCCAACCCCAGCCTTGGACGTTAAACTTTGTCTAGGAGAAACTCACTCTACCTCCTTTCGAGCCAGCTGCTACTGCAGACTTAAAATTTCTTTCTTGGAAAACAGCTTTCCTTTTACCAATGACTTCAGATAGAAGGGTATCTGAATTACAGGCCCTTATGGCAGTGGAGCCTTTCATCATCTTTCATGTGGACAGGGTGTCACTCAGATCCAATACATCCTTCGTGCCAAAGGTGGTATCCAGTGTGACTCTTAATCAGTCCATTCATTTGCCAACTTTCTTTCCCAGTCCACAGAATAAAGGGGAATGGATACTGCATTCCTTAGATGTACACAGACTACTTAGATTCTACTTGGACAGGACTAAACCTCAAAGGAAAACTGCTGGTAGCATTTGCTGCAGGGGCAGAGGGGAAGGCTATTTCAAAGCAAACCATTTCTAATTGGATAAGTCATTGCATTCATTTCTGCTATAAGCACCATGGAAAACCTGTCCCCCAGGGGATCAGACCTCACTCCACCAGGGCTCCATCTACTTCTACAGCCTTTCTCAGAGGCGTCCCTACCAGGGACATCCTAGAAGCTGCTACCTGGAGTTCTGTACATACTTTCACCAAGCATTATCATTTGCCAATTTTCTCTCAATTCAGTGCTGGCTTTGCCACTACAGTCTTGCAGGGCCTTATAGCTGGCCCTAATGCTATGTAAACTCCTCCTCCCAACCAGAACTTTGGGAATCTACCCAAATGTAATGACTGCAACAGTGAAGCACGAAGAATATAGTACAGATGTTCATTGTGTTACCCTGCTGCAGTCATCACACTTGGGTTATCCTGTCGTCAGGCTGTCCCGCAGTCGGCCGGAATCCCAAAGTCTTGGTCCGACGGTTGCTGTCGCCTCATCCCTGACGTCAGTGCGCCAGGGGTATATATATTGCAACCAACGCCATTTTCTCCAGTCTTTCTTGCCGCACGGTGCCCGAAGCAGAAGCAGTTCGCAAGTGCCGGTCGGCTGACTCCTGAGATTGTCGAATTCGAATTTCAGACCAAAGTCTTCTATAAAGCTAAGTACCCTGTTGGGGAAACTTTTCTTGCCTCAGACCGATGTCAGAAAAAGTTAACAATTGCATTTCTTGTGGGAAGCAAATCCCTCATAAGGATTTTCATTCTTACTGCATACCTTGCCTAGGCCCAGATCACGACGTCACTTCTTGTCGGTTTTGTGCTAGGTTTAATAAGCGTACTATTAAAAGACGATTTGATTTCGCATGACACTATTTTGGTAGAAAATTTAATTACAACATGCCGTCAGAGCTATAGACTACTGGCGTGCACAAAAAATGCAGGGATAAGGACCGACAGCCCAGGCCTAAGCCAGATTCCGAGGCCTCGGTTGATCCGTTCTCCGGTTCTCGGTGAGGCTCCGACGCAGCTCCTGACTACCGCAGATTTGGAACCCGAGACCGCTATGGATATTTTAACGGAATGTACTAGGCCGACGCCGCCTTTTACTTCAGGCCCTTCTGACGACTTAGCTTCTAAAGACGTCAGTGCTACAGAAACGCCATCGGTTTCTGAAGGCGTTTTCAGGCCAACGACTCTCACCATTAAAATGTTTTCTAAGTCGAAAGACTCCTTCTAAATCTAAAAAGACTGCACTTCAGTCTCCTGTTCAAGGCCCTATGCCTAAGAAACAGATGCTCATAATGGCTGAAGATTTGATTTCTCTTATCAGGGGTTCACAGCCCCCTCCTGACAAAAGGCCTAGACAAGAGGAAGACTCTGCTTCCTCTGAGCAACTGTCCATTTCTTCAGATTCCTCTGAGGACCAAGATTATTCCTTCTCTCCTTATGAAGATTCTGATGCTGAGGACTCTATTCCCTCAGCTTCTCCTCCTGACGACTACTCTTTTGGGGAAACTTTACACACTATGAGGGAACATTTTCACTGGGAAGGTCAGGACTACTCTGATTCCAAGAAAAGGCTGAGAGAGTTTCTTTTACTCCCCCAGCACAGACCTCTAGCCATCCCACCTGTGTTGGACATTGTGGATGATGTCTATTTAAAATCCAGTTTCAACCCAGACTCTCTTCCTCCTGCTCCGGCTAAGCCTGACAGATACTACAGAGTACCTGATTCCCACAAATTTCTTTACAAAAGCCCAGTAGCTGACCCAGAGACTATCTCCCAGGGTCCCAAGGGGGCTAAGGCTTCTATGGCTAAAAACCCAGTACCTTCTGAGAGGGATTCCAGAGCACTAGACAGGTGGGGGAAAAAGGTTTACACCTCAGCCACATTAGCTATGAGGGCACTAAATTGTCAATTTCATATGTTTAACTATCAGCAGTTTCTAATCTCTCAGTTAAAGCAAAGGATAACCTCCCTCCCCCAACAATCTGAATTGAAAGAAGTGCATGATTTGTTGCACGCCACTGAGCAGGTGGGCAAACATACCTTACAATGTGGGTTTGATTCTTTGGAGGCCTCCTGCAGAGCAGCTGTCACTGGTTCGGTTATACGCAGGCATGCTTGGTTAAAGGAACAAACTCTGCCTGATCATGTCAAAGCAAAACTACTAGATGCTCCCTTACAGCAGGATGTTCTTTTTGGAGCTAAAGCAGAAGAAGTTTTAAAGAAAATGGAAGATAAGGCAAAATCATTGCAGACAGTCAAAGATTTCCTACAGGTACAACCCCCTCGCTTCAGCAGAAACTGGCCAACAAAAAATTGGTCCTTTCCAGCCACTGACAGACCACAGAGAGGTAAATACAGGCATCCAAGGGGCAGAGGACAACCACAAGCCCAGTATAAACCTTGCCAATGGGGCACTACAACACAGAAGGGAGGAGAAGACAGGTCTCAACCCACCAGAAGGCAAACTCAATGACATGCACCTCATCTGGCCAAGCAGTACTCTCTTGACAGCCCCCTTGGGGGGAAAACTCGCACTTTTTGTAGACAACTGGCACATGGTCACAAAGGACAAATGGGTCCTAGACAGAATTTTACGAGGATACAGATTCCACTTTCACACCTTGCCAATGAAAAGACGAATGCCAAACCTGCCACAAAATCAATGGGCAGAGGCACAAAAGCAAATTACAGCTCTCATAGACATGAGAGCCATTTAACTGGTACCTACTCGAGAGCAAGGCCAAGGATTTTACTCAAGGCTCTTTCTAGTACCCAGAAAGGACAATGCTTGGAGGCCAATTCTGGATCTTTCAATTCTAAACACTTACTTACAAGTTCCCAAATTCAAGATGCTAACACTACAGCAGCTACTTCCCATGTTGGGCAAGGAAGCATGGCTAGTAACGTTGGACCTCTAGGAGGCATACCTGCATGTCCCTATCAGACAAAGTTGCAGAAGATACCTCCGTTTCATTGCAGGTTCAACCCATTATCAATTCTCTGCACTGCCCTTTGGCTTGTCTACTGCACCCAGAGTTTTCACAAAATGCCTGGCACCAGTAATTGCATACTGCAGACAAAGAGGAATTCAAATATATCCATACCTGGACGACTGCCTCATCTAAGCAGAAAGCAAAGACATTTTCTTACATCATCTGGCCTTTGTGAAGCATCTACTAAATTGTCTGGGGTACACAGTAAACGAAAATAAGTCAAAACTAGTACCCTCACAAAAAATGAAATTCCTGGGCGCTAGCTTGGATACAACGGCCCAGAAGGCTTATCTTACACCAGACAAGCAACTACAACTGACTCAATATTTCAAGACAATGGCAGCAAAGACCCAATTAACTGCAAGAAAAATTCTGCAGGCTTTGGGCTTCATGGCATCTTGCATACTAATAATACCATTTGCAAAACTGCATATGTGGAAATTACAGTGGTACCTAAATAGCGTATGGTCTCAACACAGCCACAGCGTGGACACAATGATATCTCTCATTCCCTGCCTTCAACAGGAGTTTCTGTGGTGGTCACAGGCATGTCACCTCAACAAGGGTCAGCCTTTCACCTTGCCCCCAACCAGGCAAACTATCACAAAAGATGCTTCAGACTATGCCTGGGGGGCACACATGGCAGGACAATGCATTCAAGGCTGTGGACTGCAGAACAAAGAAAACTGCACATAAATCAAAAAGAGATGATAGCTGTACAGAAAGCTCTGACAGCCTTCAAGGATCTACTACATCCAGGACAACTTGCAATAAAGACGGACAACACCACAGTAATGTGGTACATTAACAAACAAGGGGTCACACATTCCTAGCCTCTTTGCAGGCAAGCAATGATCTTATGGAACACAGCTCTGGCCTACCAAGTCCAGTTACAAGCTCAATTCCTGCCAGGACAGAAGAACACATTGGCAGACGACCTAAGCAGAAACATCAAAGATCCCCACGAGTGGAAACTAGACCCACAAATATTTACAATGATAACTCAGAAATGGGGCCTTCCAAACATAGACCTGTTTGCCAGTCCTCAAAACTACCAACTGCCAAAATTTTGTACAAGGACATTCCACCATCAAGCTTGGAAAGTGGACGCTCTCTCCTTCAGTTGGAAAAACCTAACAGCATATGCCTTTCCTCCATTACCTCTCCTCACAAAGGTTCTTTTGAAGGTCAAAAAGGAGAAACCACGACTGATTCTCATAGCCCCAGACTAGCCACGCCAGCATTGGTACCCACTATTGAAGAATATGGCTCACAGCCCACCATGGATATTACCTCAAATACCCCATTTGCTCACGCAACAAAACAAACAGCTTCTACACAGCCAGCTCAAAACTTTAAATCTGGCTGCATGGCAAATCTACTAAACATCCAATCAGCTCCTCTTTCACAAGCAGTTCTGGATGTTATCCTGTTAGCCCGGAGGCCAAGCACCAGGAAGGCTTACTCGGACAAATGGAAAAGGTTTTGTGCCTGGAACCAAGCTAAAGGCCAAGACACAACTTAGCCTCACATGCCTCACATTCTGCAGTATTTAGCTGAGATGTTGCACAAAGGACTTTCCTTTTCCTCAATTAAAATCCATGCTTCAGCTATTTCAGCTCACTACGACACAAATCCACCTTTATTTTCAAATCCTCTTCTAAGGCAGTTCCTCAGAGGGGCAAAAAACATTAGACCACCTAGGAGAGCTCCTACACCAACTTGGGACCTCAACTTTGTACTGGAAAAACTAACGCTACCTCCCTTTGAACCAGCTTTCTCTGCAGACCTTCAGTTCCTATCTTGGAAGACTGCCCTGCTCCTGGCAATAACTTCAGCTAGGAGAGTCTCAGAACTACAGGCACTAATGGCAGTGGAACCTTTCCTCATTTTTCATCAAGACAGAGTTTCTCTATGAACTAATCCTTCCTTTATGCCTAAGGTGGTTTCCAGTGTAGCTTTAAATCAAACCATCCACCTACCCACCTTCTTCCCCAATCCACAGAACAAAGGTGAGAGACTCCTGCATTCCTTGGACATTGACAGGCAGCTTCGTTACTACTTGGATAAAACTAAGACTTTCAGAAAAACTGACCAGCTCTTTGTATCCTATGCTACAGCTTCTCAAGGGAGGGCTATATCCATGCAAACCATTCCTAAATGGATAGGTCATTGCATACGGTTCTGTTATACCCATCATGGGAAACCAGTTCCTGCTACCATTAGATCCCACTCTACCAGGGCAACAGCTACCTCTACAGCCTTTCTCAGGGGGGTTCCTACCAAGGAAATTTTAGAAGCTGCAACTTGGGAGTTCTGTACACACCTTCACCAAACACTATCACTTACCTCTTTACTCTAAGTCCAGGGAGGGCTTCGCCACTGCAGTTCTGCAGGGCCTTATTGCCTCCACTAACCCTCTATGATACCTCCCCCCTACCTTAGCTTTGGGATTCAACCCAAGTGTGATGACTGCAGCAGGGTAACACGATGAACATAGTACAGTTTTGTACCTACCATAAATATAGATTTTCGAGTGTTCACCCTGCTGCAGTCCAGGTTACCCTCCCTCCATCCCCTCTGATCTACTGGCTAAATCTCTGCTATGCCTTACTGATGGTATTTGCTTATAACTGAAGGGATTTTGTGTTTGTGCAGTGTTCACTCCATTTGGTACTAATTCTGATCACCCTTTTGGGGGCACCTGACATCTGGGGCAAGAAAAACTGAAGAAAATGGCGTCGGTTGCAATATATATACCCCTGGCGCACTGACGTCAGGGATGAGGCGACAGAAACCGACGTCGGACCAAGACTTTGGAATTCTGGCCGACTGCGGGACCGCCTGACGACAGGATAACCCAAGTGTGATGACTGCAGCAGGGTGAACACTCGAACATCTACATTTATGGTAGGTACAAAACTGTACTTTGTGTACACTTACCATAAATGTAGATGTTCGTGTGTATTCACTGTTGCAGTCCTGGTTACCCTCTTTCCAGCCCCCAAACTTCTTTTGGCTATACATCTACTTTTATTTACTGTGCTTAAGAGACTTTTTGGTGTATTTGCTTTTTTGTTGGAGGTATATATTTGTACTTTTATGTTTAATTGCTTCCCATTAGGGGGGCACCTGACATCTGGGGCAAGAAAAACTGATGTAATGGCATCAGCTGCATGTTTTATACCCATGACGACCTGACGTCATGGAAGAAAAGACAGCAACCGACGCAGGACCCAAGACTTTGTTAATCAGGCCGACTGAGGACAACCTGCAAGCAGATTACCCAAATGTAATGACTGCAACAGTGAATACACTCGAACATCTACATCTACATTTATGGTAAGTGTACACAACTGTACTTTTTCCCCTCCTAGTTTTCAGCTTTTTACCATTGCAAAACAAAATCTACTTCCAGGGAATACTTTAAACAGTCCAGCAAAGAGGTGTTTTGTTACCTTCACAGTAAACCACTTTTGTCAGTCTGTTTTATTAGAACTAATTCCCAGGACTTGAATTTCTTTTTTTTTTCATCCAAGGTTTTTTTTTTTTGAAGAACATTCTAATGGACAGTAGTTCAAGCAGGTTGATCAGGGCTTTCACCTAAGATAGATTGGGCTTCCTTAGATCAACAGAACTGTCTTCTAATTTCCTGCATTTGCTACCTTGGCAGCTGTCTCTTCTGTTTCATCATATGCAACTTCATTTGTGCATTTCATTGTCCTGTTTGCTGAAGATCCTGTTAAGTCTTCTTTCAGTGCCATATCATCTGCGTACAGTAGTGTTGTGCCCCTTTTGACATGCTCATTAACATAGTCCGTTAGCAGTGGGCTCAGAATTGAATCCTGGTGCACAACCACTCCCTATGGGAACCTCTCTTTTTGAACTCTTCACTTGTATCATTGGGTCCCAGCACATAGCCTGCACTAATTCTGTCGGTGTTTTCTGGTCTTCAGATCATTGCAGGACTGCCCCAATCAGCTTTCTTGGGACCTTGTCGAATGCCCAGTTTGATACTCTCTACATCTCCAGCCTGTCCACCATCTATCTCACTAAAAATGTTGGGTTGGTTTTTATGCTTCCTGGTCTGATTCAAACTGCTAATATCCCATCTTGCTTTCTACCACTGTGCCTATTTGTTTAACAGTTATCCTATCACTTTCATGCACTGTGACAGTTTGATACTTCTGTAGTGCCCAAAGTTGTGAATCTCCCCTTTGTTCTTTTGCACTGATACTGGAATGCTTATTCTGCAGTCATCTGGGATGCACCTTTCTCTCCCCACCACAATGAGTACCCTCAGAAGCCATTTCTAGTGTAGCTCTCTCAACATCCTGATCATGTCTGCAGTGACTTCGTCTGAGCCTGCTGTCTTCCCTAACTTCATGTTCCTTAGTGCTGTTCTTCTATGGTGAGTTCTCCTTTTTCTCTTCAACGAACCGATGTTAAGTTGTCTATCTCGCCTTCATTCTTGCTGGATGGGTTCGGAGCCGACCTCGGCTCAGACTCGGCCACTCTAAAAGCTCGAGAGTTGGTTCCACCGGCTCGAGGCTGCCCCTATATCCCACAATGCTATGCGTGAATTACCCCAGATCTCGTTTGCCGCTACAGCGATCGAGGTGTTTTTCTACCGGCTCCAGGTCAGTTTTAATTAGATTAGTCTAATAACGATCTAAACTTCCCTTAGCTTAGTTTTTCCCTTTCTACCTTTAGTGTAGTGGATATTTTATCCTTTCTACCCCTTTTCAGCCCCTTCTTCAAGAACTAATAAGTTCTTTCCCTAGGCCTTCGGGCCCTTCCATCCCTTACAGTGTGTGTATGTGTTTTTGGTAGGGGTTTATACCTATAACCTTTCAGAAGTTTTGATTTAAGTAATTTAACTTAATTTTTCTGACAGTGTAATCGGTGTGTGTGTGTTTTTTTGTGTGGTTACACTTCGGTTCCTTGAAAATGTCCAAGGATTCAAAGGTCTCAGGCTTCAAGAAGTGTGACTCGTGCTGTCAGAAAATGTCTCTGACAGACGGTCACACTTCTTGTGTGTACTGCCTGGGACCTTTACACCTGCAGGACTCTTGTGCTGTATGCCATGGCTTCAGCCCTAGAGTCCTGCAAGAAAGGAAAAACAAACTCATACTAAGGGGTTTGCTTAAGCCTGAAGGTTCCCTATCTGCTACCTCGGGAAAACCTTCCAAGGCTTCTAAGACCTCGACTCCACCTTCTGAGTCGAAGCCTAAGGCTTCGAAGTCTGCTACTGCATCGGCTCCGGCTGGAGCCGATGAGTCCTTCACTGCAGCTTCTGTGGTTCCCTCGGCTCCGGCTGGAGCCGAGGTATTGGAGATTCCTGGGTCGGCTCCGATCAGACCATCGGAGCCGACATCTAGAAAGAGGTCGAGGTCACCATCCCTTGGCTCCGTTCATTCGGCTCCAGCGTCTCCCTTGCTGTCTGAACGGAGCCACAGATCTCACTCCTCCAGGTCATCGAGGCTCTCGGATCATGACCTCCCGAGGGTAGTGAGTCGACTTCTAAAGTCCGAGGCACTGGCCCAAATGCTTCAGAGCCCGACTCATCAGTCGATGCCTCAAACTATTCCCATAAATATTCCTCCTCCGACTCCTTTGAGCTCGGAGCCGGGGCGTCTCGGAACCGAGACTGTGTTAGCGTCGGAGCCGATACATTCGTCTTCGGCTCTGTCGTCGGCTCCGATTTCTTCCTTTGAAGAATCTCGGCGCCGGACTTCCCTCGTTGGCTCCGAGGGGGTGAGTGGCATCGGACCCTTGTCCGACCCCCCTCTCCCTCTCGGTGCTTCGGCGCTGGTGAGTTCGGCTCCAACATCGGCCTCGGAGCCATCTCTGTCGGTGCCGAGGGAGGTTATCAGCTTCTCGGAGCGGGTACCTCTGGCTCTGCCTGACAGGGGTGCATTCGAGGTCATGCGGAGTGTGTTGGAACCTTGTTCAACTCCACAGTCGGCTCCGTCCGCCCCTCCCTCTTTGATGCCTCAGGTTATGTCTACTCACTCCCTCATCCCAGACCGCAGAGAGCCAGCTCCTCAAGAATCCCCTGTGGGGATCTCATCCTCTTCCGAGGCCTCCCCTGAATTGGCAGGGAGCCCCTAGGAAGAGAAAGTGTAAGAGGAAGCACATAGACTCACCTGAGTCTGTCACCTCTGACACAGATTTAGAGGATTCGAGGGTTCCCCGTTCCCCTTCTGAAGATGTCTCCTTTGCAGACATTCTAGAGATCCTGAAACAGAGGGGAAATTGGCCAGCCCTTAACCCTTCGGAGGATGAATCTGTGTATCTTGAGGCGTTTGGCTCTCGCCCTTCCACCTCCTGGGTGTCCCCCCCCCTTTGATCCCCTCATGCAGGTGGTGGCAAAAGCCTGGACGGCTCCTGACTCAGTGGACCCTACCCCAGGAGACCTTCTAAATTTATAACAGCACCAACTGACAAGCAATTTCTAACCAAAGGTGTTTCTGTGGATGCTATGGTGGTAGCTGCTGCCACCAAGAAGGAACTAGCTGATCCTTCAGTGCCTGTTCATCCCCTAACAAAGAATCTAGGTCTATGGACAGGTATGGGAAGCGGATGTTTTCGTCAGCGACCTTTGCAATGCGTTCGCTGAACTACCTATGCCATTTCACCCGTCTCCAGAGAGACTTGATCAAGGAAGCGAGTGAGATGTTGAAGGATCCTACAGCTGCAGATTTTCAGGACAAAATGAACACCCAGCTGACTACCCTGAATTCGATAGCTAACTCCTCCATGCGCCTCCTCTCATATGCGGCTGATGGAGCGAGTAGAGCCGCAGGGACAGGTGTCGCCTTACGCCGGCATGCCTGGATGCGTCTATGCAATTTTGCGGACCCCTTTAAAACATCTTTCACTAATTCCCCGTTTGATGGATCATCTCTCTTTGGTCCTCAAGTGAAAGAAACCTTGACTAGGTGCGAGACGGATGGCAAAACTATCTCTGCCATCGGAGTCCGTTTTTCTACTCCTTCTAGACCTTACCCCAAAGGCCAGAAAAGTGGAAAAATGTGGTTCCGCAAACAATCACAAGGGAACTTGCCTGACGCACAGAGTCGGTTCCCATCCAGAGGCAGAGGAGGGAACAATAATGGTAGACGTCGCCCCAGAGGCAGAGGGGGTCCGCAGAACCAGGGCAATCGAGAAACCTTTTCCGATAAGCCCTTTCAGCATCCCTGAGGTGTTGCCCGACTGTCCACCTTCAGAGGCAGTCGGGGGAAGATTGTCACTGTACCCAGAAGCCTGGCTATCCCTGACTCAAGACAAGTGGGTACAGTCCATCATTTCCGAAGGCTATTCCATTCGCTTCTTCGCATTCCAAACCGATCAAAAAAATCCCTTCCAGATGTTCCACCCGCTCAAAGGGATCTTGCAGCTTTGGAAATTTCAAAGCTGCTTGCAAAAAGAGCAATTCAGCCAGTTCCAGCAGACCAGCAAGGATCCGGAATCTACTCCAGGTTCTTTTTAGTTCCAAAGAAAACAGGAGACTGGAGACCAATTTTGGATCTCAGTATCTTGAACAAGTCAGTCAAGAAAACAAGATTTCGGATGGTCACGCTGCAGTCCATCCTTCCCCTATTGGGAAAGAGAAACTGGATGTGCTCTATAGATCTTCAGGATGCGTACTATCACATAAAAATGAACAGACGCTCCAGAAGATTCCTCTGCTTCAGGCTGGGAACCAGTCATTTTCAATTCAGGGCCCTGCCCTTTGGTCTCACCACTGCCCCCCGGGTGTTTACCAAATGCATGGCAGTGGTAGCTTCTCACCTGAGACGTCAAGGATTCCAGGTGTTTCCATATTTGGACGACTGGCTCCTCACAGCTCCCACCAAGCATCTCCTTCTAATGGCCAGGGACTACACCTTTCGCATTTGTCAAAACTTAGGCATTTCAATAAATTGCGAAAAGTCTGTTTTGTCACCTTGTCGTACTATTACCTTCATAGGCGCAAATCTAGACACAGTCAACATGTCTGAGACTAACAGATCAGAGAATAACAGACATACACAAACTGGTCTCGCTCCTCTTCAGCAGCAACAGAGTCAAAGCCAGGTTAGTTCTGAAAGTATTGGGGATTATGGCGGCTGCCATACCTCTGCTTCCATTAGCCAGATTCCACATGAGAATCCTTCAATGGATGCTCTTCACACAATGGTCATACCAGCAACTTCCGATGTCCCACACCATTATGATTACGCAAACATGCAGGGATCAGCTTCTGTGGTGGATGTCTTCCCCTCAGCTCTTCTTGGGAAGACCCTTTGTTCCTTCCCCTCCGGTTGCTACTCTGACAACGGACGCCTCCCTGATCGGGTGGGGGGGGCATTATCAGGGCAGAACTGTCCAGGGCACATGGCAACCAGGCGAATGCCACTTGCACATAAATGTTCTAGAGATGAGAGCAGTGCTTTTAGCGTTGCAAGCCCTTCAAGACTCTCTTCCCTTGGGAATGATAGCAATCCAGACGGACAATATGTCTGTAGTGTGGTATATCAACAAACAAGGCGGAACCAGGTCCTACCCCCTGTGTCGAGAAGCACTCGGACTGTGGCAATGGGCGATTTCTTCTCAGCGGTTTCTGATAGCAACGCACATCCCCGGGAAGTCCAATCAAATCGCGGACAAGTTGAGCAGAGCTATCCTCATGCCTCACGAGTGGTCTCTGAAAGGCTCTGTTGTGAGAGAAATTTTTCTCAAGTGGGGTCAGCCTTGCTGCGACCTTTTGCTACTCCCCAAAACAGCAAGTGCAGAGATTATTTCACCCTATTCCCTTTACCAGGCCAGCCCAGCAGAGACGCTCTAGTCCAAGTTTGGCCCGGGACTTCTGTATGCATTTCCTCCCTTCCCACTAATCTCTCAAGTGATACAGAAAGCTATCGCTCAGAAGGCCTCGTTGATCCTCATTGCTCCTTACTGGCCTCGACAGGTTTGGTTCCCCTTTCTACATCAATTTCTGTTGGAGCGACCTTGGCATCTGGACCTAGTTCCAGATCTTTTGATCCATCAGTCGGGTCAGTTTCATAGCTCCCTTCCCTCTCTGAACCTCACTGCTTGGTTCCTCCAATTCCAACCTTAGCCAGGCTTCCTCAAATATCTCACTCTGTTCGAGATATTTTGATAGCTTCCCATAAATCTTCCACTCGAAAGATTTATCTGAGTAAGTGGAAACGTTTCGCCTATTGGGCTGAAGGAAGGGACATAGATCCTTTCACTGCTTCCATCCAAATGGTCCTTGATTGTCTAGCTGAACTCTTCCATGCAGGCTCATCTCCTTCTACTCTTAAAGTTCAATTGGCAGCTATTTCTAACTTTCATGTGGGCATTTCAGAGTCTGCCATAATGTCCCACAAGCTTTGCAAAGCCTTTTTGAAGGGAGTTTTTCTACTCAGACCTCCTATAAGAAATCCTCCTCCTCCTTGGGACCTAAATTTAGTTCTTAGTTCTTTGATTCTTCCCCCTTTCGAACCTTCAGCCTCCTGTTCTTTAAAATTGCTATCATGGAAGACTCTCTTTCTGGTAGCTATTACTTCAGCTAGAAGAGTTTCAGAACTTCATGCACTCAGCTGTCGACCTCCTTATCTGTTGTTCCATAAGGACAGGGTATCTTCTGAACCAACCCGTCCTTTTTACCTAAGATAGACTCGGCGTCTAACCTAAATCAAAGCATTGACCTCCCTGTGTTTTTTCCAGAATATTCTAATAGGTCTGAACAAAAATTGCATTGGCTAGATGTTCATCGTCAGTTAAGGTACTATTTGGATAGAACCAAACAATTCAGAAAATCTGACCAGCTGTTTGTCTCTTATGCAGAAGGCAGAAAGGGACTTTCAGTTTCAAAGGTATCATTATCCAGATGGCTAACATCTCTGATTTCCCTTGTTTATGAAATTAGACACCAAAAGCTGCCTAACAAACCTAAAGCCCATTCCACCAGAGCTTTGGCTACTTCTATAGCCTTCCAAGACAGACTGCCTATTGACACCATTTGTGTAGCGGCTACTTGGGCTACTCCTCACACTTTCATTTCTCATTATAAGTTGGATTTAGCTTCTAGGCATAGAGCTAACTTTGGTTCCACTGTTCTCAAGAGTCTGTTCCGTTAGGCCACCCGGGACAAGGTGCTAGGGACGCGGTCCCATCCAGCAAGAATGAAGGCGAGATAGACAACTTAACATATAGAAGTTATGTTCCTTACCATAACGTTCCATGTTAGTTGTCTTCTTCTCGCCTTCTTTCTTGCGTCCCACCCTCCTTCCCCCTGGCCTGGACAGACCTAGAGGAGTTTGATTGTGACCTCTCTTTCTACCACCTCTTTGCGATAGGTATATGCTCTGCTTTGCATATTTTCCTAGATCAGGCTTAGGTCACCCTTTCTCTTTCCCTTTGTTTATAGAGGTGGACTCTTTTCCAGTTTTTCCTGGTTGTATTATTAGCTGGGCCTAGCTCACAAACGAGATCTGAGGTAATTCACGCTTAGCATTGTGGGATATAGGGGCAGCCTCGAGCCGGTGGAACCAACTCTCGAGCTTTTAGAGTGGCAGTCGGGCCGAGGTCAGCTCCGAACCCATCCAGCAAGAAAGAAGGCGAGAAGAAGACAACTAACATGGAACGTTATGGTAAGAACATAACTTCTATTTCAGGGACACTGAAGCACCAAGGCACACTACAGTGGGGAATAGGGAATTTACCTGTTCCCCACTGTAGTGCGATCTCGGAGTTGGTTCATTTAAGTAGGGGGGTGTGGGGAGCGAAGCCCCCCACTCAATGTAATGTTATCAAGTGTTTTCATTTTTTTTGTTTTATATTTTTCCCGGTTCGTTGAAACGAGTTTCGCGAAAATGCACTTTTGAATAAGTCTTAGAATAGCAAGCGTAGATCCCCTGGACTCGAGCCGTGAATCAGAAGCAAACTCGCCTGTTGCTTTTTGTCACACAACTTTATTCGATAACTGCCAGCACCACAAAGTACGTCTAGTAAGAATGGTTGAGCGCTTTCATCTGCATTTACCAGATTTCTTCAGAACCATTTACCCTAACATGTCACTTCCTTTATATACACAAATTTTTGGCGCCAAAAAGTTAATTACATAATTGGTTAAAAACAAAATTGTTAATTAAAAACTAAATCACTCAATTGACATTTGTTGAGAATAAAAATGCAATAAAAGTCACAAAATATGTATATTAACCACTGTCATAAAATGTACTATATACTAGTACTAAAGTGCTTTTATACAGTGCATGATACATTTATTATTGGGTCCCTTATACTATCTACCCTATGCTAAAATTTTGAATTTATAAATTCAGAGTAAATATATATAAATAAGTAAAATATATATTGTGTGTTAATGTATAAAATATATATATAAATTGTACTCGGCTGATGAAATTTCTTACTCTAGCGCCAAAAGGCTTGATACTTATATGGTCATTTATACCGGGATGTGGCATCTAAACATATCTGCCACTTACTTTCTAACCAAGCTAAATATATTTTCCAATTTCCTCCTCTGTCATTTACCTCTACCTGGTCTATAATAGCAAATTTAAAACTATGTTCACTTCCTTTTCTATAATGTGTCTACTTAGGCGTTCTTAGTATCTCCTTTCCTAATACTATACAGGTGCTCGTATATCTGAGTTTGAATTTCCTCTCAGTCTTTCCTATATAGTATCGCATTTCTCACACTCAGCAATATACACAATACGCTGTGTATTGCAATTACCCTTCTTAGGGTATACTACAGATTTCAATATTCTTAAGTCTCATCCTACATTTGTGTTAATATATTTACACTGACTACATACCACAACTCGTAGTGCCCTTCCTACTGTTTCCTGTGTAGGCCTTTTCTTAGTCTCTATTATTCTTTTTAAATTCAAACCTGTTTTATATACTATAGAGGGTTTTGTACCTAGTATGTTTCAATAGGTACATTACTAGTGATTATGTCCCAATGTTTCTTTAAAATTTCTATCATAATGTTGGTATAGGGTTAAACCTGATGATGCATACTCTATTATCTCGGTCTATTTGGACTTTAGTACTCACCATACTGCCTGTACCCAGTAGTGGTACATATTTACTACCCATTCTTTCTTAACATAAGGCGTAATGTTGGTCAACATATGTTTAGGGTAACCTCTATCTAAAAATAACTTAAAAGAGTATCTAATTCACTTTGCATAACCTCCTTAGTCGATGACATTCTGGCTATCCTTGCATTGGCCTTTAACTACATTACGAAAGATGTGGCCAGGATGACAACTGCTATAATGTATGTAGTCATTTGAAAGCGTGGGTTTTCTGTATATTCTAGACTCAAACCCTTGTCCTGTAGTACTAATCCAAGTGTCCAGATATGCTATTCACTTTGTCATACTGGTAGGTAAATTTGAGGAATTCTGTGGTGTTATTAAGGTACTCTAAGAACTCTTGTATCTTCTCTTCTGGACCTTTCCATAAAATAAACATGTCCAGGAACCTAGTGTATAATCCGATGTATTGGTAATATTCACTTGGGAAGATGTACTTGTTCTCCCACTCGAGCATAACCAAATTAGCAAAATGGGGGCACAAAGCCCCATTGCAACACCACAGTTTGTTTATAGTGTTGACCAGTGGAAGATGTAGTTGTGGTCTAGGACCAGCCCATCATATCCATGATGAGATTGATCCTGTCCCAACTACAACCTGAATACTTGGTCATGCTATTACAAAAATATTCAAGATCAATATCTGCGGTATACTGGAAAATAAATCTTTCACATCAACTGTGAGGAAAATCAAATTCTCCTGCCAAACTTCATCCGTTAGTTTGCTCAAAAAATCCCATGAATCTTTTACTATGTGGTTAACTTTTGTATATATATGTTTCATCCAGTGGTCAATGGCTACCCCTAACTTAAATGTTTTCGATTTGGAGCCAGATATTATAGGTCTAAAAGGTGGATGTTCCAGATTTTATGTAATTTAGGTATTCCTATAATTTTAGATAATAATGGAAAATCATTTTTGAAAAATTCATATACTTCATTGGTTATTCTTCTATCTAATAAATACTCCTCTACAGCAAAATCTATCCTTCTATATCCTGTAATTATTTGGTTCAACGACACTTGTTCGTAGTTACCAGATTCATTTAGGATCTTCTGTATTTCCCTTAGATATTCTTTATTTTCAAAAATCACAATCCCACCACCTTTATCTGGCTTCATTATTCTTATCTCATCATTCATAATGAGATTCTCTAAACATTTCCTTTCTTCAGTTAGTAAATTGTCCTTATTAGCTGTGGAATCTAACTTGGTTATTCTTTATATTCCTGTGTAAAATGTGTAAATCTTTACAAACCATTTTCTCGTATAAAGCTATCTGTGCGTTAGATACAGGAATGTACGTGCTTTTCTTAGTTAACTTGTTACAATTAGTGTTTCCTTTTCCCTTATTCTGGCCTTGATTGAACTGTATAGCAAGATTAAGTCTTCTACAGAATAATTTCACCTCTTTTATGGCATCAAAAATATCAAATTTAACTGTGGGTATGAATTTCATCCCCTTGCTAAACAATGTAGTAATTTCCGTAGTAACCTGAACTTGTGTATAGTTGTATACTTTAAACCCTTCAAAGCAATGTATGTTCGGATGCCTTACTGGATTTTCCTCAGGTATACTAATACTGGTACAAAAAGTAGACGCCTTCTCATGCTTTGAAGGGTTTAAAATATACAACTATACACAAGTTCAGGTTACTACGGAAATTACTACATTGTTTAGCAAGGGGATGAAATTCATACCCACAGTTAAATTTGATATTTTTGATGCCATAAAAGAGGTGAAATTATTCTGTAGAAGACTTAATCTTGCTATACAGTTCAATCAAGGCCAGAATAAGGGAAAAGGAAACACTAATTGTAACAAGTTAACTAAGAAAAGCACGCATTCCTGTATCTAACACAGATAGCTTTATACGAGAAAATGGTTTGTAAAGATTTACACATTTTACACAGGAATATAAAGAATAAGTTAGATTCACAGCTAATAAGGACAATTTACTAACTGAAGAAAGGAAATGTTTAGAGAATCTCATTATGAATGATGAGATAAGAATAATGAAGCCAGATAAAGGTGGTGGGATTGTGATTTTGAAAATAAAGAATATCTAAGGGAAATACAGAAGATCCTAAATGAATCTGGTAACTACTTAACAAGTGTCGTTGAACCAAATAATTACAGGATATAGAAGGATAGATTTTGCTGTAGAGGAGTATTTATTAGATAGAAGAATAACCAATGAAGTATATGAATTTTTCAAAATGATTTTCCATTATTATCTAAAATTATAGGAATACCTAAATTACATAAAATCTGGAACATCCACCTTTAGACCTATAATATCTGGCTCCAAATCGAAACATTTAAGTTAGGGGTAGCCATTGACCACTGGATGAAACATATATACAAAAGTTAACCACAGTAAAAGATTCATGGGATTTTTGAGCAAACTAACGGATGAAGTTTGGCAGGAGAATTTGATTTTCCTCACAGTTGATGTGAAAGATTTATTTTCCAGTATACCGCAGATATTGATCTTGAATATTTTTGTAATAGCATGACCAAGTATTCAGGTTGTAGTTGGGACAGGATCAATCTCATCATGGATATGATGGGGCTGGTCCTAGACCACAACTACATCTTCCACTGGTCAACACTATAAACAAACTCGGTGTTGCAATGGGGCTTCTTGTGCCCCATTTTGCTAATTTGGTTATGCTCGAGTGGGAGAACAAGTACATCTTCCCAAGTGAATATTACCAATACAGCGGATCATACATTAGGTCCCTGAAGGACATGTTTATTTTATGGAAAGGTCCAGAAGAGAAGATACAAGAGTTCTTAGAGTACCTTAATAACACCAGAATTCCTCAAATTTACCTACCAGTATGACAAAGTGAATAGCATATCTGGACACTTGGATTAGTACTACAGGACAAGGGTTTGAGTCTAGAATATACAGAAAACCCACGTTCAAATGACTACATACATTATAGCAGTTGTCATCCTGGCCACATCTTTCGTAATGTAGTTAAAGGCCAATGCATAAGGATAGCCAGAATGTCATCGACTAAGGAGGTTATGCAAAGTGAATTAGATACTCTTTTTAAGTTATTTTTAGATAGAGGTTACCCTAAACATATGTTGACCAACATTACGTCTTATGTTAAGAAAGAATGGGGTAGTAAATATGTACCACTACTGGGTACAGGCAGTATGGTGAGTACTAAAGTCCAAATAGACCGAGATAATAGAGTATGCATCATCAGGTTTAACCCCTATACCAACATTATGATAGAAATTTTAAAGAAACATTGGGACATAATCACTAGTAATGTACCTATTGGAAACATACTAGGTACAAAACCCTCTATAGTATATAAAACAGGTTTGAATTTAAAAAGAATAATAGAGACTAAGAAAAAGGCCTACACAGGAAACAGTAGGAAGGGCACTACGAGTTGTGGTGCATGTAGTCAGTGTAAATATATTAACACAAAATGTAGGATGAGACTTAAGAATATTGTGAAATCTGTAGTATACCCTAAGAAGGGTAATTGCAATACACAGCGTATTGTGTATATTGCTGAGTGTGAGAAATGCGTATACTATATAGGAAAGACTGAGAGGAAATTCAAAACTGATATACGAAAGCACCTGTATAGTATTAGGAAAGGAGATACTAAGAACGCCTAAGTAGACACATTATAGAAAAGGGAAGTGAACATAGTTTTAAATTTGCTATTATAGACCAGGTAGAGGTAAATGACAGAGGAGGAAATTGGAAAATATATTTAGCTTGGTTAGAAAGTAAGTGGCAGATATGTTTAGATGCCACATCCCGGTATAAATGACCATATAAGTATCAAGCCTTTTGGCTAGAGTAAGGAAATTTCATCAGCCGAGTACAATTTATATATATATTTTATACATTAACACACAATATATATTTTACTTATTTATATATATTTACTATGAATTTATAAATTCAAAATTTTAGCATAGGGTAGATAGTATAAGGGACCCAATAATGAATGTATCATGCACTGTATAAAGCACTTTAGTACTAGTATATAGTACATTTTATGACAGTGGTTAATATACATATTTTGTGACTTTTATTGCATTTTATTCTCAACAAATGTCAATTGAGTGATTTAGTTTTTAATTAACAATTTTGTTTTTAACCAATTATGTAATTAACTTTTTGGCGCCAAAAATTTGTGTATATAAAGGAAGTGACATGTTAGGGTAAATGGTTCTGAAGAAATCTGGTAAATGCAGATGAAAGCGCTCAACCATTCTTACTAGACGTACTTTGTGGTGCTGGCAGTTATCGAATAAAGTTGTGTGACAAAAAGCAACAGGCGAGTTTGCTTCTGATTCACGGCTCGAGTCCAGGGGATCTACGCTTGCTATTCTAAGAGTTACTTTTGAATAAGTGCACTTTCACGTAACTGAACAATCTACTGCTCATTTTCGAATAAGTGGTATTCAATTAAAAGCAGTAGACCCATATATATATATATATATATATATATATATATATATATATATGGATTCACTTTATAACCTCGAATTACTGAAATGTCGAATTTCAGTATCTCGAGGCTATAAAACCGAATCCACAAAACACAGACAAAAAAACTGCGAAAGTCAAAACACCGAAAAAAACACACACACAATACTACACACACACCACACCACCCATATCACAACAAAAGCAAACAAAACTACATACACAACTCATACACACATAAGCAGGGGGCAAGCCCCACAGCACCCCCACACCCCCCTACTTATATATACTAACTCCGAGATCGCACAAACACAAAACAGAAGCCGACTCACACACGCACATTCTCCAACCCCTCACACACACATCAAACACATCAGCATACTCACACACACTCTAACTCCCACTCACAACCCTTAGAAAACACTTACCTGACATAACACCTACATCCACACACGGCACCGTGCACCATCAAAACACAATCCCGGACATTACGCAGCGTAAGGTCATAACTGCGAATTTGACATATATTCGAATTCGCGATTATGGGCTTTCGCTATTTTTAACATTCGGCTTTATAGCCTCGAGATACTGAAATTCGACATTTCAGTAATTCGAGGTTATGAAGTGAATCTATAGATATATATATATATATATATATATATATATATATATATATATATATATATATATATATATATATCATAATATTAATAGACATTAGAATAACAGAGGAAGAGAGAATACAAGGAAGTTGGTTATGGGATGTCAAGGTTATATGGAATGTAGGAGAAGAAAAATGCTCTGGCATAGCAATTAAAATGTAAGGAATGTATAGAAATTTTGGACTACATGTTAGTAGTATTAGGAAGAATATTAATATTAGACATAAGATGGAAGAACCAAATATATAGGGTGGTTACATGTTATGCATACACTTTACAGAAGCAGAGAGAAAATGTTTAGGAAAATACTTGATTATGATAGTGTGAATATGCAAGTTGCAGTAGTGGGAGACGAATTGTGATTTAAGACATAGGAGAAAAGACGGTACAGATGTAAAGGTCATTTCAGAAATGCTCAAAAACAACAAAATGTACTTATGGAAAAATATTGGACATACAAAAGGAACACTTTGAGAACTGAAATTGATTACTTTATAGTGTCAGAGAGTCTAAAGATATTACACTAAGGAGTTAAAATTACAGGTTTTTCAGACCATATAGCAATTTGAATAGAGGTTCAAGAAAAAATAGGCTGTATAAAAATAAGTAGAGGTATGAAAAAATGAATGAATCAGATTTAAATTAGTGTGTATTGTAAATAATACATCGACTGTAATTGGATCATATAAACATGACAAGATTTATATGTATGTAAAGACTGGACAAGTTGGTGGATTATCCTTGCCGTCATGATCCTGCTGTTGGACATAGAACAGTATTCATTATCTCAGCCTGTCTTTACACTGGAGTCTAGTTGACTTGGATCTGACACTAATTCTGATCATATCCCTCCCTGTCTGTGGAAGGTTGTCCTTTACCACAGTTTGCACACTGTTTCTAGCTTACCCTGAGTAGTAGACTTTGAATCTCAAGCCATGTGTCTTACTGCATTGCCATCCACCTTGCCTCCTGGATTCACAGGATGTTTGGTTTCCTTTTCACCATCCTCCCATCTACTTCCTTACTGTGTCTTGTCAATGAATGTATATTTATTGTACCAATTTTAGTTCATTTTTCACACTGGGTGAGCTAGAAACAAGCTGTTGCTCAGTGTGCAGCCATCTTGGAAGTCTTAATTCATTTTTAGTAGGTTTGTTAGTTTTGCTTCCAACTTTCGCTCTACAGAGCTATCCCATAGACACACCTTAGAACGGAAACTAAAATTTTAATTGTACTGTTTTTTGTCTCCTTTTTTGTCGCAATGTTTTGTCTCATGGATCTGTTTTTATTCACTGTTTTTGTAACATCTCCCTTTGGTTCTCATGTGTACATCATATTAGACTCGCACAAGTTTCTTCCATGGGTTCTGTTTAACTGTGTACTTCTAATTTTATTTGCTCTGCACACGTCCACAGATAAGTGTTGTGGTCAGATCTCTCTCAAAAGCATGTCCTCATTTTACCATTCTTGCATGACAAACTATTTTGTCCTTCAAGTCAAACAGTTCAACAAATGGACTGTTTTTGGGTGTATTCTTTAGCTGAGTAACATAAGCATCTATAGTCTCTGATGATCAAAAAGCAAATTGTTTATAGGCTCATAGTAATTTGTGAGTTTCTCTATTATTGCTGAAGTTTGGTCTGTTTGAAAAAAAGAAGATATCTTTAAGGGTTATTTCTTAGCAACATGCATGAATTTGGTGTATTTATCTTTATGCTGTTTAGCTAATACACGATCTGTGAGGAATAAATGAAAATTTTGGTCATAACGCTACCAGTTTTATGCATCAAAAGTAAGTTGCATTGTGAGACCTAATGTCAGGAATGTTAGCTTGGATTGAGTGATTAACAGTAGACGCATCCCTTCCTGAATGAAAACTGAATTGTAGAGGATTAAAATATTTGAAATATCTTAAATATTTATTTGTAATTTGTGAACATATTTCTTAGAGTGTATTTAATGTGTCTTGTACTTTTTTCCTATATGTGGACAAGTACTATAAACATAAGTGCAAATACTTTAAAAACAAATGCAGATACTAGTACATTGTTACTGTAGATATTCATCTCTTCTCATACCTCTCAACTGCCCAGATGTTTGCCTTATTTTGTTGGTCTGTTTCTCAAAATTTTTGGTTTGCCGGCAGACCACTTAAGATTGAGCTACCTAAATAATGACAGAGATAAGAGTTTCAAATTTCATGTCTTCAGAAAATGCATGCTATCGCAGAACCTGTTATTCTAACAACATTCTGAGTTTATAAGAGCAACATTTAAAATATTTTCCTATTTCTGCACCTTTGTCCCACCATTCATTTTGGTGCTGAACAGATTTTTTTGTGCCAAGAGGTTTAAAGATATGCTTCTCTATTACTTATGAAATGGAGAAGTGTTTTCATGTTTTCCTAAGTATATTATATTTTTCTAGACTGTAAATCTGTTACCCCCCCCCCAAAAAAAAACATCTTTGATAGTTGTCACTTGCAAAAGTCAGAAGCATGTTACCATTAAAAAATCTCAGCTGTGCCACTCTGTGTAATATTGCTGCCCCGGGGACTTTCAAATTGGCTGCACATTGAGTAACAGCATAATTCTAGCTCTTCTGGTGTAAAAACAGAAACTCAGAAGAGAGAGCCAGTAAATTTGTATTTTCGGGTAAACGTCAGTAACTGGCCAGTAAGTGCACTGCCTGAATCCCAGCAAAAAAAGAAATTCAGAGAACTGGAAAGAAAATCTATCACAAAAGGTGAGAAAAAAACATTGACTGGGAAGAGTTTTGCAGCTGTTAAGCAAAACTGTGCAGGCTACAGCTTTGGTGCAAGGCATGACTTCCAGTAACCTAGAAGAAAAAATAAGTCAAATGTAGTCAGAGATGATTAAAATAAAATAAAACACTGATGGAGTATTTCAACTCAAATAAAAGGCTGGAAAAAATGGAAGCTTTAAACAGATATTCAGATGAAGTGATACAACTGCAAAAATCAGAGGTCAAAATGAAGAAAAGGCTGGCTGAATATGAGACTGCTCAAGAAGAGAGGTTTCAAAAAATAATAGAATTAGGGGACAGAGCATGTAGGGAAAATCTGGGATTTCTGCTGTACCAGAGCAGCTGGAAGGAACAGACCATATCAATTTTATGAAAGCACAAATAAGCAACTGGACTGATATTCCACAGCAGGATTTGTTAAGTGAAAGGGCACATAGTGCGTGTGCTCGCAACCTAGACGTTTAATAGTAAAGATGCAATCCTATCAGCACAAAAAGTTGATTTTGACAAAACTGTGCTAGAAGTACAAAGTACTAAAAGTGGGAAACAGTAGAGGGTTTGTGGAAAATGATTACCTGCTGTACACTAGGCAGAAGAGGAGTACATTTATTCCCCTAATAAAATGTTGAGGAGGAGGCATGAGATTCAAACTGCTGTACCCAGCTGTTTTCAGAATATTCTTTCCTGGAGGGTCAAAATCATTTTTGATGCAGAACATGCTAAGGAGGAAATATAAACGTTTGTCCAACAAAAAGTGAGCTGTGAAACAGGAGGATAATTCTCCCACTTGTTTTTCTAGTAATAAAGACCACAAAGAGACTGTTTCAGTGAAGCTTTTTCCAGTGTTTCAACTGAAAATGCTTGAGGCAGAGAAAGCACAAGGGTTAAGTAGAAGAACCTTGAGTATGTTGGAAATGAAGCAGAGACTGGATTCGGGAGATGGAGATGAACAGGAATAAAACCAGTAACTCGAAAACTGACAAGTAAATGCGGGATTGCAAAGCATTAATTATATTTGTGAAACAACAGAATAAGAAACCTGGAAATATTGGACTTTTTTGACTGTTAAACTTGTAGGGGACTCTAAAGGATATGTCCTACCTACTTCATGTCATTAATGTTTGGAGGAACACTTAGGGGAGGGGAAGAAGTGGAAAAGAGTTAACTGTAAGTAAAACAAAATGTTGTTCTTAACAGTAATATTTTTATAGTGTATGATATAATCTGCATGGTATAAAATAAAGATTTCTTAGTTATTTTCAAGTGCAGTGGGGACACTAAAATAAACAAGTTTGTCTGTTCTTTTCCTTTTCTCTTTCTCCTTGTTCAGTTTTAAGAAATGTAGGCAATGTAAAAAAAGAATGAGTATGATGAAAGAAAATGTGATGTGCTTTTTCTCATTCTTGCATAGGGGAATGACTGGATTAATGCCCTTGGCTTGTTCTACTAAGAAGTTTTAAGAGAAAGCATATAAATAAAAAATAGCATTGAATATAATAAATCTTTCCTGTAGCAAGCAAATAAATAAATGCTTGTAGAAACAACTCTGTATCTGGCTATCATGTCTCCATGGAGGTAATCTGATAAAGAGCAATAAAAACAGAATACTTCTTTCTCTGTGTGGCTAGGAGATTGTTTTCTGAAAGTATTCAAGTGTCTTCCCCTTCTTGGAGAGCAATAAAGATAAGACAAAACCAGACAACACTTAGAAGCACAGGTTGTACCATGTGCTATAGCATGGATAACCCTTTTTAGGTCAACGGAATTCTATGAGTATGACTGTCAGTTTAGGACAGTTGTTCTATTGGGAGGATAAATTGAAGATGTACATAATTTTGTGTGTTAGTATTAATATGTTTTAAGAGTATATTAGAGTGCATTTGTTTTTGTTTTGTTTTTTCAGGGCATTCAATAAAATAAAAAAAGTTTTGTAAGATGTGAGATTGATGGATATGGCAAGAAACAACTGTATGAAATAGCCTGCCAAAAAAATAGTATGTGCATGCAACACAAAAGATGGAACTAGATAAGCTGTTACAAATAAAAGGTGGGAATAATAACTTTTTAACAGAATTACACTTTTTCTATATTATCTTTAAAATTTAATAATGTTATGGATATATATGTACAAAAAAGAAAGAGTAGTGAACTATATTAAAACAATGTAGAGTGCATATTAATATGCTACAGGAGACACGTTTGGAAAGAAATGAATTGTGAATTTGATAAAGAAATGTTTGCAGAATGGTTATTCAGTGGAATAGCTGGGACAAATGAAAATAGTACTATAGTGATAGAAGAAGATAAAAAAAAGATTAGGAGATTTGTAGTACTAAGGTGCTGTTGGCAAGGGAGGAGGATTACACTGGCATGTATTTATATTCCACCTAAATCTGGGAGAAATGATCGGTTTTCAGCAGGGAATATTACTTATAGGTGGGGACTGGAATTTGATTTGCAGCAGTGAAGATGTGTGGGGGACCCAGCAGGGGAAAATGTAACAAAGGAGGGTACATTTTTGAAGAAATTTATTAAAATATTTGGCATGGGAGATGCGAGTTCAGTAGTAGGATTTTGGAGTGAATTTACATATTATTCCCCAAGATACAAAAACTGCTAGACAGAACTTGGATTTCACAGGAACATAAGCATTTAATTGAAAGTTTTGATACACATCTAGTAAGTATTTCAGATCACTTGCCAATAATAGCTAAAATAAAAACACAGGGTAATGAAAAAAAGATGAGATGCTGGTGCTTTCCCATCTATCTGCTGAAATGAGAGGAATTTAAGAAATAGGTAGTAGAAATTAATTGTGAGTTGTTAGAGAAGATAGAATTTCTTCTGAAAATATAGCTAGGGTGTAGGGGGAAAAACAGTTTAAAAACAAGGTGGAAAGAAAAGAAAGAAAGATATGGTTAAGAAATAATGATTTATTAAGAGGGATTGACAAATGTTAAAGTATTGCAGAATAGAGAAAATCTCACAGAAGAAGAGGACCAATTCCAGAATTCTAAGCAGAAAGTAAATGATTACCTCGATAATATGCACGTTTAGAAAGATTGCTGTTAAGCAACTATTTTTTTACAGTAATGCCAGAGCACAAAACCTTTTAGTGCAACAACTCAGGCAGCAGAAAGTAGAAAAGTTTTGGAGTTTTTGGTGTTAGTTGAAGTTGGCCGTAGAGAGCTTTTTTCATACAAAATGCCGTCGGAGACTCCGACTTCGCATTTAGTAAAGAAACGGAAGGACAAGGACCGACACACGCGGGCCGCGGTTTCGGCTGAAACCATGGCCAGGCCTACCGCGAGTGTCTCGGTCTCGGCTGAAACCGAGTCCTTGGTACGTCCGACACCCGAAACCGCTCAACCGACAACCTCGGCCCCGGAGGCCCCTGCTGAGTTGGTTATTGAATTTCCTTCAGAAACTGGTGTATTGGAAACTTCCGACACCATTCCTCTAGACAAAACCACTCCAGCACGTGGTGCAGCTAGGCCTCCTGCATCCATTTCCATAAAGGCATTCACCAGGGCTAAAGTTGCTAAACATACAAAAGCTATGCCTCCCAGGGTTATTCCTCAGGGACCCTCTACAAGTTCTCAGATTCTTACTTTAGCAGAGGACCTTATTTCCTTGATTAGGGGATCTCAACCTCATCCGGACAGGGGCTCTCAACCTCCTCTAGACAAAAGGCCCAGGGTTGAGCCCTCTGATCCCCACTCCTCAGAGGTGGCCTCTGATGGCTCTGCTCTCTCGGACTACCAGGAGGAGGCTTTTTCGGCCTACGAGGATTCTGATGCAGAGGAATCCATCCCCTCGGCCTCCCCTCCTGAAGAGCTATCCTTCGGTGAGACCCTTCACACTATGAGAGAGCATTTCAAATGGCAGGGCCAGGAATTTTCTGATTCCAGGAAAAGATTAAGAACTTTTCTGCATTTACCTCAGCATAGACCTTTGGCTATTCCTCCTGTTTTGAATGTCATTGATGATGTGTACTCTGAGTCTAGCATAACCCCTGACACTCTTCCCCCGGCCCCTGTCAAACCCGATAGGTACTACAGGGTCCCGGACTCTCATCATTTTCTTTACAAGGCCCACTCTGCTGATCCAGAAACCATTTCCCAGGGCCCTAAAGGGATTCCGGCTGCCACCTCTAAAAATCCACTTCCTTCTGAAAGGGAGTCCAGGGCTTTAGAGAGATGGGGTAAAAAAGTATATACTTCTGCTACTCTTTCTATGAGAGCATTAAATTGTCAATTTCATATGATACAGTACCAAGAGTATTTGTTAGATGAATTGCATAAGAAACTGTCTTCACCTGAACCCCTAGATCGCAAATCACTACAGGATCTGGTACATAACTCCCAGCAGGTTAGTAACCATTTCTTACAATGTGGTTATGATGCATTGGAAGCTTCATGTAGGTCAGCTATGACAGGTGCAGTCATACGTAGGCATGCTTGGCTGAAGGAACAATCTCTGCCAGACCATGTTAAGGCTAAGCTTCTGGATGCTCCCCTCGAAAAGCAAAAGTTATTTGGCTCCACTGCTCAGGAGGTCTTAAAGAAGGTTGAGGAAAAGGCAAAATCTGTACAAACAGTTAAAGATTTTCCACAAGTCCAACCACCAAGATTCAGCAGAAATTGGCCTGCCAAGAATTGGTCCTTTCCGGACACAGAAAGATTTCAGAGAGGCAAGAACAGGCGTGCCAGAGGTAGAGGGCAAGCTAGAGGCTCCTACAGAGGGCGTCAATGGCAGCCTCCCAACCAGAGAGGTAGTGCAGGACCTTCAACTGCTGCACAAGGACAGACTCAATGACTTTGCTTTGACTCCGCCAACCAGGGCTCAATTAGAAGCACCTTTGGGCGGAAAGCTTTCTTTATTCTCAGACAATTGGCACACTATTACAAGAGACAAATGGACACTGCAAATAATAGACAGAGAGGATACAGGTTCCATTTTCACACATTGCCAAAAATAAAAGGCATGCCAGACCTGCCACCAAATCAAAGGGCAGAGGCTTTGAAACAAATCTCCAACTTAATGCAAATGAAAGCTATAGAAGAGGTTCCTCTTTCAGAACAAGGCCAAGGATTTTATTCCAGACTATTCCTTGTTCCAAGAAAAGAAAATCAATGGAGGCCTATTCTCGACTTGTCCACACTGAATACTTATCTCATTGTGCCAAAATTCAAAATGCTGACTCTACAGCAACTCCTTCCCATGCTGGGCAAGGGGTCTTGGCTGGTGACTCTAGACCTCAAGGATGCATACCTGCATGTCCCTATCAGACAAAGTTGCAGAAGACACCTCAGATTTCTTGCAGGCTCAGAGCATTATCAATTCTCAGCATTGCCCTTTGGCTTATCTACTGTGCCCAGAGTATTCACGAAATGCCTGGCATCAGTAATTGCACACTGCAGACTTCAGGGGATTCAAATATACCCATGTCTGGACGACTGCCTTATACAAGCAGACAGCCAACAAACTTTGTTAAAGGACTTGAATTATGCCATCCACCTGCTGCAGACATTGAGATATACAGTCAACTTTCACAAATCAAGACTTGTTCCATCCCAAAGAATAACCTTTCTGGGTGCGGATTTAGACACAACCACCCAAATGGCTTTTCAAACAGAAGAAAAACAAAGACAACTACTGGATTACTTCAACAATCTGACAAGACAAACTCAGCTGACTGCAAGGAAAATCCTGCAGGCCCTGGGTTACATGGCATCCTGCATTCTTCTCATTCCCCAAGCAAGGCTGCATATGAGAAAACTACAATGGTACCTAAGGAGTTTATGGACTCAGCACAGCCACAGCTTAGAAACTTTGATCCCACTCATTCCATGTCTCCAAAAGGAATTTCAGTGGTGGGCTCAAGCAAGCCAATCAAACAGGGGTCTGCCCTTCAGCAAACCAATAGCCAGTCAAACTATTACAACGGACGCTTCAGACCACGGTTGGGGAGCACTCATGGAGGGCAGATGTATTCAAGGACTATGGTCACAAAAGGAGCTACGCATGCACATAAACCAAAAGGAAATGCTGGCAGTGATGCATGCAATCGAGGCCTTCAAACTCTTTCTGCATCAAGGCCACCTACTAATAAGGACAGACAACACCCCAGTTATGTGGTACATAAACAAGCAAGGAGGCACCCATTCCTACCCTCTTTGCAGACTGGCAATGAATCTTTGGGAACTTTCCTTGAAACTCAACATAGACCTGCAATCCCAGTTTGTGCCAGGAAAAGACAATATACTGGCGGACAGCTTAAGCAGAAATATCATGGATGCACACGAATGGATGTTGCACCCAGACATCTTCCTACAGATAACACAATCATGGGGAAGGCCAGACATAGATATTTTTGCCTCCCCCCACAATCATCAGCTGAAGAAATTCTGCTCAAGGACATACCACCCACAAGCATGGAAAGTGGACGCCCTATCTTTCAGCTGGAGAACCCTAACAGTTTATGCATTTCCACCTCTTCCATTAATGACCAAGGTCTTACTGAAGATCAGGACAGAGCAGCCAAAAGTGATTCTCATAGCTCTGAACTGGCCAAGACAGCACTGGTACCCACTGTTAAAGAGCATGTCACACACGGAACCATGGCCTCTTCCTCAATGGCCACTTCTCCTGACACAGCACAATTACAAAACTCTGCATTCCAACCTGAAAACCTTGCGACTAACAGCCTGGAAAATACCTTGACTCCTCCTCAGGGTAAGCTATCCAAGAGAGTGAAGGATATCATCATGGAAGCTCGCATGCCTTCCACAAGAAAGGCATATTCAGCAAAATGGAAAAGATTTCACATTTGGAACTCCACAAAGGGCCTAGATGCGACAGTGATGAACTTGCCACATATCCTGGAATACTTGGCAGAAATGCTACACAATGGCCTGTCTTACTCTTCCATTAAAATTCATGCTTCAGCAATCTCAGCAGAGTACAAATACTGATCCACCTGTTTTTTCTCATCCTCTCCTGAGACAGTTTCTAAGAGGAATTAAAAACATCAATCCTCCAAGGAAACCTCCAGTGCCTACATGGGACCTTAACTTCGTGTTGGAAAAACTAACTCTGCCTCCCTTTGAACCAGCAGCATCTGCAGAACTACAGTTCCTGTCTTGGAAGACCGCCTTCCTTCTGGCCATAACATCAGCAAGAAGAGTATCTGAGTTACAGGCCCTCATGGCAATACAGCCATTTCTTATTTTTCATCAGGACAGAGTTTCATTGAGAACCAATCCTTCATTTATGCCAAAGGTGGTATCCAGGGTCTCATTAAACCAAGCTATTCACCTGCCTACCTTCTTTTCAAATCCACAGAACAAAGGGGAGAAACTTCTGCACACTCTGGACATACACAGACAGTTGCGCTACTACTTGGACAGAACAAAAAGCTAAAGAAAATCTGACCAGCTGTTGGTAGCGTATGCTGCTGGTGCACAAGGAAAAGCAATTTCCAAACAGACAATTTCAAAATGGATAGGGAATTGCATTCGTTTCTGTTATTCCTTCCATGGAAAAGCTGTGCCAGCTAACATTAGACCTCATTCCACCAGAGCCACAGCCACCTCCATAGTCTTCTTAAGAGGGGTGGCTACCAAGGACATTTTAGAAGCTGCTACATGGAGCTCCGTGCATACATTTTCCAAGCATTGCAATTTACCTTTATATTCCAGATCCAGAGCAGGCTTTGCTACGGCAGTCCTGCAGGGCATTTTAGCTACACCATCCTTTACATAGATCCTCCA
Source organism: Protopterus annectens (assembly GCF_019279795.1). NCBI lineage: Eukaryota > Metazoa > Chordata > Ceratodontiformes > Protopteridae > Protopterus > Protopterus annectens. Next base: position 433,807,006 of record NC_056728.1, read on the forward strand.
CCCCCAGATTGGCTATGGTAAAATACCCATATGTGATGACTGCAGATGCATCCTTGAAGGACATAGTACAGTTTTGTACCTACCATAAATGTAGATGTCCGATAGGTATGCATCTGCAGTCAGGCTTACCCTCCCTCCTTCCCCTCTTTGGGATTCATTGGGTACTTTTCCCTCTCATAGCTAGCTGGGGTTATCTATTATGGTGTATTTGTTGTATATATATATATATATATATATATATATATATATATATTGCTATGCATGTTTGGAATTATTGCATTTATCCAAATTTAGCCTTCTTTTGGGGGCACCTGGCATCTGGGGCAAGAAACACTGAGGAAGATGGCGTCGGCTGACGCTTTTGTACCCCAGGCGCTCTGACGTCGGGGAAGGGGCGACATCAGCCGACGCCGGACCCAGACTTTGGAATCCGGCCGACCAAAGGGCTGCCTGAGGCAGGACAACCCATATGTGATGACTGCAGATGCATACCTATCAGACATCTGCATTTATGGTAGGTACAAAACTGTACTTTTCTGCTACTTACACCATGGTAAACCTGTGCCCAAGGGCATTGGGTTTCATTTCACCAGAGCTGCAGCTACTTCTGCAGCCTTTCTCAGAGGAGTACCAACCAAAGACATTCTAGAGGCTGCTACTTGGAGTTCTGTTCACACATTTACAAAGCATTATCATTTGCCTCTCTACTCTAAATCCAGGGTAGGCTTTGCCACTGCGGTTCTGCAGGGCCTTATAGCCGCACCTAATGCTGTTTAGCTCCAGCCTTCCAACCATAGCTTTGGGATTCTACCCAAATGTAATGACTGAAACAATGAAACATGAAGAACATAGTACAGTTGTGTACACTTACCATAAATGTAGATGTTCGAGTGTGTTCACTGTTGCAGTCCAGGTTTCCCTCCCGCCATCCCCTTGTCATTCTGGAGTTTATCTTTCCTTCTCTGTCTTCTACAACCTATGGGGTGTATTTTCTTGTAGATGAAGGTAATGTTTATATTGATGCATGGGAATCAATGAGGCGGTCGAAAAATGTGGTTCAGGAAGTCACAGGGTCCTTTCCAAGATCCACATGGAGATAGTTCTCCCAGGGATAGAGGGGGAAACTCAAATGGATGATTATGCCAATGCAGCAGAGGAGGTTCTCAGAACTAAGGGTCCAGAGATTCTTTCTCCGATAGACCTTTCAGTACTCCTGAAAGGAAGCCTGATTATCCTTCTCTGGAGGCAATCAGGAGTCGATTATCCCTCCACTAAAGAGCCTGGCTAGACATTAAAAAAAAAAAAAGATATTTGGTGAAGAGGATTATTTCCAGAGATTATATAATTCCCTTTCTCTGCCACCTCCATCTGAATACAAATTTCCCGATGTTACACCCAGTCAGAGCACAGCACTAGAAATATTAAAATTGCTAGAGAAGAGTCATCCAAGAGGTCCCACGAGACCAGATAGATTCCGGAACTTACTCAAGATTCTTTGTAGTGCCAAAGAAAACAGGGGACTGGAGTCCAATTTTGGATCTCGACGATTTGAACAAATCAGTTTGCACACTGTTTCGGATGGTCATGGTTCAGTCCATTCTGCCCTTTTTGGGCAAGGACAACTGGATGTGCTCGACAGACCTTCAGGATGTGTACTGCCACATAAAAATGAACAGGCAATCCAGAGGGTATTTATGCTTCTGACTGGGAGGCAGTCATTACCAGTTCAGAGCACTGCCCTTTGGACTCACCACAGCCTCCAGGGGCATGGCAGTTGTAGCAGTTCACTCGAGACTGGAAGGATTCTGAGTGTTTCCATACTTAGATGACTGGCTCATTACTGCACTGACCATGCTTCTACTGATAAGAGCAAGAGATCAAGTACTCTGGATTTGTTCTTATCTGAGGATAACCATAAAGTACAACAAGTTTCAGTTACAACTGACTCAAGCATTGGAATTCATAAGAGCAGTGTTCAACACGGTTTCAGTGATGGCTTCTGTTCCACTCTCAGGACTGCAGACTATCAGATTCCTGGTCAGGAAATTAATTCACAGTACCAAACTTTCATCTCTTGATTCACCAAGCTCTGGGATCAATGTCAGCAGCTGTAATTTTAGTTCCTCTAGCAAGATTTCATATGAGAATTCTTCAAAGGATTGATAGCAACACCCTGGTTGATTCTTTATGAAGGCATGTCAGCACAAATAAGAATTAGTCAGGCATGCAGGCAAAATCTTTGGTGGATTCATTCAGATCAGGCTCTACAAAGCCGTCCTTTCTTCCTCCCTCAGCCCAAGGCTATAGTGACCATGGACATTTCCCAGACCTGGGGCTGGGGCACTTCCTGGGGAAAACCGTCCAAGGCACTTGGTCCCCTAAAGAGGCCAGCACGCATATCAATGTCCTGGAAATGAAAGCAGTGCTCTTATCATTGCAGGCATTTCAAGACTGTCTCCCTTTTGGGATAGTTGTGATCCAGACAATGTCAGTAGTTGTGTACATCAAGAAACAAGGGGAACCAGGTACTACCTTTAGGTCGCGAAGCCCTCAGAGTGCAACAATGGGTGATGTCTTCCAACCGCTTTCTGATAAAAATGCACATTCTGGAGAAGTTCAACATGATAGCAGACAAACTAAGCATATCCATTCTACTACCTGACAAGTGGTCTCTCAACAGGAAAGTTACAGATAAGATTTTCTGTCACTGGGGGCAGCCTTGCTGTGACCATTTTGCCTCTGTCCTAAACAAGTGCAGCAGCTTCTTTGCCCTGATTCCTCCACCAGGGGAATCACTGAGGGATGCTATACTCCAGTATTGGTGCCCCGATCTTCTCTATGCCTACCCTCCAACTCCCCTAATTCCAAAATTCCTACAAAAAGCTGCCCAGTTGAAGAGCAAAGTTATGCTTATTACACCTTACTGGCCTCAACAGATTTGGATGTCCTTCATGGATGCATCTGCAGTCATAACAAATGGGTTGTCCTGTCGTCAGGCAGCCCTTCGGTCGGCCGGATTCCAAAGTCTGGGTCCGGCTTCGGCTGATGTCGCACTTCACCCGACGTCATCTCTGCTGGTCTTCGGGTATAAAGGCATCAGCCGACGCCATTTTCCTCTGTCTTTCTTGCCGCGTGGCGCCCGAAGCAGAAGCTGTTCGCAAGTGCCGGTCGGTCAGATCCAGAGATTACTACTACCGAATACTACTTCAAGACTTCTAAAAGCTAAGTACCCGTTGGGGACTCTTTCTTGCCTCAGCCGATGTCAGAAAAAGTCAATAACTGTTTAACTTGTGGGAAACAAATACCTCATAAAGATTTCCACTCTTACTGCCTGCCTTGCTTAGGCCCAGACCACGACGTAGCAGCCTGTTCGGCCTGTGCTTCCTTCAACCGACGAACGCTTAGGCGTCGGTCGGAGTTTGCTGAACAGTTTTTCGGCTCAGATTTTGCGTACATTATGCCGTCGGATCCTCCGACTACCCAAATTGTTAAAAAACGCAAAGAAAAAGACCGACACTCGCGGTCCGCGGTTTCGACCGAAACCACGGTTAAGCAAGCCGCGAGTGTCTCGGTTTCGGCCGAAACCGAGAAAACCGGTCAATCTTCAGCCAAATCCATGACTACTACTGAGGCTCCTGCTACCTTAGTTAAATCGGCCTCAGAAATTTTGCATACAACTGTGGTTCCTAGTGATTTATCAGACACCATCCCTTTGGATGTCTCTACCCCAGCACGTGGTGCTGCTAGGCCTCCTGCAGCCATGTCTATTAAGGCCTTTGCCAGGGCTAAAGCAGCCAAATCTGTTAAATCAGTGCCTGTTAAGCCCCCCTCACACAGGCCCACTTCAAGTTCACAAATGCTTACTCTGGCAGAGGATTTAATATCCTTAATTAGGGGATCCCAATCTCACCCAGACAGGGCCTCTCAGCCCCCAGAAAAGAGACCTAGAGCAGAGCCGCGAGCCAGTGTCCTCTGATGATTCTGCGGATGACTCAGACATTACAGACCAGCCAGAGGCTCCTTTTTCTACTTATGAAGATTCCGATGCTGAAGAATCCATTCCAGCTGCCTCTCCACCAGAGGAATTTTCCTTTGGGGAAACCTTACATGCCATGAGAGAACAATTCCAATGGCAGGGACAAGATTTCTCAGATTCAAGAAAAGGCTTAGGACTTTTCTGCACTTACCACAACATAGGCCCTTAGCTATACCTCCTGTACTGCCTGTTGTGGATGATGCATTTAATGATGTTTGCACTGCTCCTGATTCTTTACCTCCAGCCCCTGCCAAACCAGATAGATTTTACAGGGTGCCAGACACTCATCACCACCTATACAAGGCCCTACTTGCAGATCCCGAAACTATATCCCAGGGGCCTAAGGCAGTAGCCTCGACCTCAGCAAAAAAACGTATTCCTTCTGAAAGGGAATCCAGGTCCTTAGAGATGGGGAAAAAGTTTACACCTCTGCTACTCTCTCAGCTAGAGCTTTAAACTGTCAGTTTCATATGATCCAATACCAAGAGTTTATGCTTGATCAGTTAACTAAAAAGCTGTCCTCTGATGAATCCTTAGATAAGAAATATGTATTAGAAATGGTGAATAACATCCAACAGGTTAGTAACCATTCCTTAAAATGTGGCTATGATGCACTGGAGGCTTCATTTAGATCAGCCATGACTGGCACAGTGATAAGAAGGCATGCATGGTTGAAAGAACAGGTCTTACCGGATCATGTTAAAGCAAAGCTGTTAGATGCTCCTATGGATAAGGTCAGTCTATTTGGTACACCTGCCCAGCAAGTAATGAAGAAAATGGAAGAAAAGGCAAAATCTGTACAAACAGTTAAAAGATTTCTTACAGGTTCAGCCCCCAAGGTTTAGCAGGAACTGGCCTGCCAAAAATTGGTCCTTTCCAGACTCCACAAAATCCCAAAGGGGCAGGAATAGACGCCTAGAGGCAGAAATCAATCCAGAGGAGGTGCCTACAGAGGACGACAGTGGCAAGGCAATAACCGAGGCACAGACACAACCACTGCCACTGCAACAGGACAATCACAGTGACTTGGCTCTGACACCGCCTACCAGGGAGCAAATAGCAGCACCTTTAGGCGGAAAGTTAGCCTTATTTTCAAAAATTGGCACTATATCACAAAAGACAAGTGGATTTTGCAAACCATAGACCAAGGCTACGGTTCCACTTCCACACCTTACCAGTAAAAGAGGAATGCCAAACCTACCTCCAAATCAAAAAACAGAATCTCAACTGCAGATAGCTAAATTAGCAAAGATGAGAGCTGTGGAAAGAGTACCAATAACAGAACAGGGCAAAGGATTCTACTCCAGACTCTTCCTAGTACCAAGAAAAGAGAAAAGTTGGAGACCTATTCTCGACCTGTCCGTCTTAAACACATACATCATTGTCCCAAAATTCAAAATGCTGACCCTACAGCAACTTCTTCCCATGCTGGGCAAGGAGTGTTGGCTGGTAACTCTAGATCTCAAGGAGGCATACCTGCACGTCCCCATTCGACCAAATTGCAGACGATACCTCAGATTTCTTGCAGGATCAGAGCATTATCAATTCTCAGCATTGCCCTTTGGCTTATCTACTGCCCAGAGTATTCCCAAAATGCCTGGCATCACTAATGCCCCACTGCAGACTACAGGGAATCCAAATTTATCCATACCTGGACGACTGCCTGTTACAAGCGGACAACAAAAGCAAGCTGACAACAGATTTACAAAGGGTCATTTACTTGCTACAAGCCCTGGGATACACAGTCAATTTACAAAAGTCAAGGCTGATACCATCCCAAACAAGAACATTCTTGGGCTGAATTGGACACAGTAAAACAAATGGCATTCCTAACTGCAGAAAACAAAAAGAACTCCCTCTTTACTTCTTGGCATTAACAAAGCAGAACAAACTAACAGCAAGAAAAGTTCTGCAGGCCTTGGGCTTCATGGCATCATGCATAATCTTGGTCCCACATGCCAGACTGCATATGAGAAAGCTACAGTGGTACCTAAAGAATTTATGGTCTCAACACAGGCACAGCTTAGAAACCGAAATCCCACTAATCCCATGCCTAAAACAGGAGTTCCTATGGTGGGCTCAAGCATGCCAGTCAAACCCAGGCTTACCCTCCCACAACTTTCAAGCAAGCCAAACCATCACAACGGACGCCTCAGACCTAGGATGGGGGGCGCACATGCTGGACAAATGCATACAAGGATTGTGGACTCAAGACCAGCTGCACCTGCACATAAACCAAAAAGAAATGCTGGCAGTAAAACTAGCAATCCAAAAATTCAGACCATTCCTCAAAGAAGGCCATTTGATGATAAGGACAGACAACACCACAGTCATGTGGTACATCAACAAACAGGGAGGCACTCATTCATACCCCCTATGCAGAATGACTCTGGACCTTTGGAATCTGGCTCTGAGCTACAACATCCAGTTACAGGCAATATTTGTGCCGGGAAAAGAGAACACCCTAGCAGACATGTTAAGCAGAACCACCTCGGATGCTCACGAATGGATGCTACACCCGGACATCTTCAAGGCCATCGCAAAGAAATGGGGAAATGCCACAAATAGATCTATTCGCATCCCCACTCAATCACCAGCTCAAAAAATTCTGCACAAGGACATTCCACCCACTTGCATGGAAGGTGGACTCTCTATCCTACAGCTGGAAAGGCCTGACAGCATATGCATTTCCACCTCTTCCCTTGATGCACAAGGTACTACTGAAAATCAAAGAGGAACGTCCAAGGATAATCCTGATGGCTCCGAATTGGCCAAGACAACGCTGGTACCCATTGCTGAGGAGCATGTCTCGGGAGAGAATGTGGTCAATACCCCTGATGCCTTTGATGTTAACTCAGAACAACTACAACATCATGCATCCAAACCTAAAAACCTTGCAACTGACTGCCTGGAACATCACATAGCAGCAACTAACCCAGACCTTTCCCAAAGGGTTAAAGACATTATCCTTGAAGCCCGCAGACCTTCAACAAGAAGGAACTATGCAGGAAAATGGAAAAGGTTTGTCATTTGGAGTACTGAAAGAGGAAAAGATGTGTCGAACATAGATATTGCTAACATTCTGGAGTACTTGGCAGAGCTTCTACATACAGGCCTGTCCTATTCCTCCATCAAGATACATGCATCAGCTATTTCAGCAGAATACAGCTTCGATCCACCTGTCTTTTCGCATCCTCTACTCAGGCAGTTCCTCAGAGGGATCAAGAATGTAAAACCTCCTAGGAAACCACCATTACCAGCATGGGACTTGAACTTTGTGCTAGAAAAGTTGACACTCCCTCCGTTTGAACCAGCAGCAACAGCAGATCTGCAACACCTGTCATGGAAAACTGCTTTCCTACTGGCAATTACTTCAGCAAGGAGGGTTTCGGAACTACAGGCCTTAATGGCAGTGCAACCCTTCCTAATCTTCCATCAAGATAGGGTGTCCATGAGAACTAATCCTACATTTATGCCTAAGGTGGTATCCAGAGTGTCTTTAAACCAGGCAATCCACCTACCTACCTTCTTCCCCAATCCACAGAACAGGGGGGGAAAGACTGCTGCATACCTTGGATGTACATAGGCAGTTACGCTACTACCTGGACAGAACCAAAAGTATCAGAAAAACTGACCAGCTTTTAGTAGCCTATGCAACAGGAAGGGAAGGAAAAGCAATTTCCAAACAGACAATCTCCAAATGGATAGGAAATTGCATAAGATTCTGTTACTCCTACCATGGAAAACCAATTCCACAGAACATAAGACCTCATTCTACAAGGGCTACAGCCACTACCACAGCTTTCTTACGAGGAGTGGCAACCAAGGACATTATTGAGGCGGCTACTTGGACCTCCGTGCATACATTTGCCAAGCATTATAATTTACCTCTATACTCTAGATCCCGAGCAGGGTTTGCCACTGCTGTACTGCAAGGGATCCTAACTACACCATAATTTTTCTTCCTCCACCCCTAGTTTGGCTATGGTATTCTACCCATTTGTTATGACTGCAGATGCATCCATGAAGGACATAGTACAGTTTTGTACCTACCATAAATGTAGATGTCCGAACTGGATAGCATCTGCAGTCAGGATTACCCACCCTCCTTCGCCTCTGTGGTACTCCTAGGGTATTTACCCTCCTAATAGCTAGCTGGGGGGGGAGTCTCTTATGGTGTATTTGTTTGTATATATGTACATACATGCTTATTTTTGTGTTTGCCTTCTACTTTTTGGAAACATTGGCATTTATCCAAAATTTAGCCTTCCAAGAGGGCAACTGGCATCTGGGGCAAGAAACACTGAGGAAAATGGCGTCGGCTGATGCCTTTATACCCGAAGACCAGCAGAGATGACGTCGGGTGAAGTGCGACATCAGCCGAAGCCGGACCCAGACTTTGGAATCCGGCCGACCGAAGGGCTGCCTGATGACAGGACAACCCATTTGTTATGACTGCAGATGCTATCCAGTTCAGACATCTACATTTATGGTAGGTACAAAACTGTACTTTCCCCTTCCTTTGGCCTCATGTACTTCACCCACCTTGAATTGTGGATCTTATTCTAAGCCCCCTGTCTTCCCCAACTGGCATGATTCATCTGGATATCTCAAACCTCAGGCTAATAGCATGGTTTCTCCAGTTCCTTTACTAGACAGACAACAGTTGTTGTCTTCCCGTCTGTCACATACTGTTATCTTCCCATAAGGCTTCTACAAGAAAACTTTACAGCAGTAAATGGAAAAGGTTCACTTTTTGGGCAGAGCAGAAATGCATTGACCTCTTCTCAGCTCCTGTACAAGGTGGTGTTGAATTTTTGGCAACAATCATTAATGAAGGGAGCTAGCTAGAGTTCAGATATCAGCAGTCTCTAATTTTCATATTGGATTTGAGAATATTGCTTTGTAAAGCCTTTTTGAGAGATACCCTCCTGCTGAGACCTCCGTGTAAAGATCCTGCTCTACTTTAGGATTTAAATTTGATACAGCAGGCCTTAATTCATTCTCTTTTTGAACCAGCATCTAAATGTGATTTTAAATTCCTGTCCTGGAAATCTATCTTTTTAGTGGCCATTACCTGTGTTAGAAGAATTTCAGAACTTGATTTTTCCTAAGAATAGAGTAGCATTACATATCAACTCTTCTTTCCTTCCTAAGGTGGTGTCCGAATCCAGTATTAAAAACAGTCCAGTAATCTGCCAGTCTTCTTTCCAAAATTTGCAAACAAAGGTGAATATGTTATGTGAAGTTGTTCTATCTCGCCTTTCATTCTTCACTGATGGGTTCGGAGCCGATCCTCGGCTCCGACTCGGCCAACTGCAAAAGCTCAAGTTCTTCAATCAGCTCGAGGCCAACTCCCTATCCCATGATGCACCCTGATCTTCCCCCAGATCTCATTTGCAGCTGCAATTTGATCGGAAGTTCACCATCTCCGGCCAGTGAATAATCTTTAAATATTAAAGCTGCTGTTTTAGCAAAAAATTATATAGTAATTAGAGTGTGTAGCTTGTTCTTGTAGTTAGATCTTTGAATATGTAGATTAGATCGTTAATCTTTAAGGCCGTTTTTTTTTTTTTTTTTGGTTAGGCCTTCTCTTCTCCCTATCTCTCTTAAATTAACTTAATCACAGAGAAATTAATGGCTGCGTTTTTTTAGGCCCTTTATTTCTCTCTATTCTTTAGCTAAGAGTGTGTTGTTTAGCCCTTCCATAGGGCATATAGTTATATAACTTCTAGCATAGTATAGTGTGTTTGATAGTTTATAGCCCTTCTTTTCATAGGGCACAAAGTTTCTTCCCTTATCAGATCAGACTGTGTTGTTTAGCCCTTTTTTTTTATACAGGGCGTATAGTTAGCTTTGCTTCTTCCATAGTAAAGGTAGTGGCCGTGTTGTTAGGCCTTTTTTCTACTTAATTATTAGTGTTGGCATACTGTGTGTGGTGTGTTAGAGTGAAGTTACAGCCCTTCCTTTTATATAGGGTGTATAAATAATTTCTGTGTGTACTTACTTGTTAAAGCCTTTCCATTTACAAGGCTTGAATAGTGTTGAGTGAATCTTATTGCTGCTGTTGAATTGTTGAAGATGTCTCAGCAGGAGAAAGAGAAAGCCAAGTCTGACTCCAAAAAATGCCCTAGATGTGGGCAAAAGATGTCCATAACTGATGGACATATTGAATGCGTTTACTGCTTGGGTGAGGTTCACTTGCACGAAAGCTGTTCAGTATGCCACTCCTTCAGCTCTAGAGTGTTGGCATGAGAGAAAGAGAAAGTTGATGGAGAAAGATCTGCTTAAATCCTCCTTTCAAGAATCATTGGATATGTCTGACAGTCAAAAAAGATGCAGCCGACAAAATCTCCATCTACATCGAAGTCAGCTTCTAGTAAAGCGTTGACTTTGGTTCCACAGCCATTAGAACTTACTGTCGTCATGGTCAGGAGCCGGACCCCGACATTGGAGCCGATATCTCCTACCTTAAAGTCCCTTATACTGCAATCTGTGGCTTCATCACATTCCTCACGGGCCTCAAGTAGACTCTCTGATTTGGATGTGGACCGTGTGGTGAAGAAGCTCCTACAGATACTGGCGCTAGCAAAATTTTATCAGCACCAACCCAGGGGGCTTTGGGCCGATATTAGTTCCTCTTACACCTTCTGTTCCTCCTCTGACTTGCATGGAGGAGTAACAGAAGCCAGAGAGCACGCAATTGATGATGTTCTTCATTCCACATTGCTGCAGTCCTAACTATTGGGTAGTCCGCTGTCCAGTCGGCCCGAATACCAAAGTATATGGCTGACGTCGGTCAGGGCGCATTAGACTGACGTCAGTACATCAGGGTACTAATGCGCATGACCGACGTCATATCCTCAGTCTTTTTTGCCGCATGGTCCGATGCAGAAGCAATTTTGCGAGTGCAGGTTGGCGTTCTGAAAGTTTCTGAAGTCAGAGTTTCAGACCGAATCAAAGTTGGCTAAGTACCCGTTAGAATATTTTGGTTTTTTCTTGCCTCAGTATTTAACCGGATGTCAGAAAAAGTGAATAACTGTATTTCTTGTGGGAAACAGATACCTCATAGGGATTACCATACTTTGTGATTATGGAAGCCAGAAGACCTAGTACAAGGAAAGTGTACGCAGAAAAATGGAAGAGATTTTTATTTTGGACTGCAGCAAAGAATTTGGAGATTTCTGAGCCTAATTTGAGTGTGGCTCTTCAATATCTTACTGAGTTACTGGACAAAGGTTTGTCTTTCTCTTCCATTAAGATTCATGCTGCAGCAATTTCAGCTCACTATGATTGTGACCCACCTTTGTTTTCACATCCTTTGTTCAAGCAATTTCTTAGAGGGGCAAAGAATATAAGACCCCCACGTAGAGCTCCTACTCCTGCTTGGGATCTCAATTTTGTGTTGGAGAAACTTACTCTACAACCTTTTGAGCCTGCGGCTACTGCTGAAATGAAATACTTGTCATGGAAGACTGCTTTTTTGTTGGCCATTACTTCTGCAAGAAGGGTTTCTGAGTTGCAGGCCCTTATGGCGGTTGAGCCTTTTTTGATTTTTCATAAGGATAGGGTATCATTACGTACTAATCCTTCCTTTATGCCTAAGGTGGTTTCTAGTGTGGCTTTAAACCAAACTATTCATTTGCCTACTTTTATGCAGATCCTCAAAATAAAGGGGAAAAGATTTTGCATACTTTAGATGTACACAGGCAATTGCGTTATTATTTAAGCAGGACTAAGGATTTTAGGCAGTCTCAGCAGTTGTTTGTTTCTTTTGCTTTGAGTTCACGGGGCAAGCCTGTGTCAAAACAAACTATTTCTAGGTGGATTGGGTTTTGCATTGCATTTTGTTATTCCCATCATGGCAAGGAGATTCCAGCTGGGATAAGGCCTCATTCCACTAGGGCTACTGCCACTTCAACAGCATTTCTAAGGGGTGGCAACTAAGGATATTTTGGAGGCAGCTACTTGGAGTTCAGTGCATACTTTCTCTAAGCATTATCACCTTCCTCTCTACTCTAAGTCTAGGGCTGGTTTTGCCACAGCTATTTTGCAAGGCATATTGTCAGCTCCTGCTTCTTTATGATTTGCCAGCCTCCCTTACCTCTGCTTTGGGATTCTACCCAATAGTTAGGACTGCAGCAATGTGGAATGAAGAACATAGTACAGTTTTGTACCTACCATAAATGTAGATGTTCGAGGATCCACATTGCTGCAGTCCAATTTACCCTCCCTCCTTCCCCTCTGTGTTTAGGGGTGGTTGTGTAGGTGAGGTTATTTGCTGGTAATTTTGTATATATTGTACATATTTTTGGTGCAGGTATATTTGGTCTTGTCTTTTTAGGGTCTTCTGACATCTGGGGCAAGAAAAGACTGAGGATATGACGTCGGTCATGCGCATTAGTACCCTGACGTACTGACGTCAGTCTAATGTGCCCTGACCGACGTCAGCCATATACTTTGGTATTCGGGCCGACTGGACAGCGGACTACCCAATAGTTAGGACTGCAGCAATGTGGATCCTCGAACATCTACATTTATGGTAGGTACAAAACTGTACTATTGTGGACCCTTTGGGTCTGACACCATCTATAGGTTTTTCGGCCCTGACTGCCCTGGTACCTTCGGCATTGACCGAGGAATCTCGGGGCCGACACTCACCCGTCGCATCCGGGGAGAACAGTCAGACCGACTTGTCAGTGCCGACTTTACCTCTTGTGGCTTCGGCTCAAGTGAGCTCGGCCCCGACCTCTGACTCAGAGCCATCTATACTGGCACAGACTATTTCCATCAGTTCTTCAGATCTGAGGGATTCTTCTCGTCGGGACTGAGGGGCGTTTGAGGCTATGAGGAGGGCTTTGTCCGCCCCGAAAACTACTCAATCAGTTCGAGCAGCTCCCTCCCTGAAAGCACCGCTGTCTGCCTCATCATCACGTGCTCCATTGAAGCATAGAGATCCTGAGCCTCAGGAATCTCAATTGGGTGAGCCATGTTCTTCTGAGACCTCTCCAGAAGCCCCCACTGAAGAAGTGCCTAGGAAGAGACTCTGCAAGAGGGAGCATTTGGACTCCCCACAGGAGTCAGTCACTTTGGATACTGACTTGGATGAGGCAGAAGGGTCCCCACGGTCCCCTTCAGAAGATATCTCCTTTGCAGATATCTTAGAGATTCTTAAACAGAGGCATGGCTGGAAATCCCTTAATCCTTCTGATGAGGAGTCAGTTCTCCATAAGGCATTTGGATCTCAATCCTCCACCTCTTTGGTGTCTCCTCCCCTTGAGTTGCTGGAATTACTCACTCGAAGGGCGTGGGAGTCCCCAGACACCATGCAGCCTGTCCCCAGGAGGCCTAACAAATTTATTACTAGCCCACAAGGCAGATTTTACCTTACCAAAGGAGTACCTGTTGATGTTATTGTGGTGGCTACAGCCACCAAGAAGGAATTATCTGAGACTTCATTTGTTCATCCTCCTAATATGGAAACTGGGATTATGGACAGATACGGGAAGCATATGTTCAGTTCAGTGGCCTTCGTTCTTCGGTCACTGAACTACCTCACATATTTTACTAGGTTACAAAGGGATCTCCTGAATGAGCTAGGAGACACCCTACAGGGTTCAGTAGCTGCGGGAGTTTCGGACAAAGTAACTTCCCAGCTCTCCACTCTTAATTCGATAGTGAAGTCTTCCATGCATCTGTTTTATGCAGCTGATGGTATGAGTAGGGCAGCGGGTAAAGGAATTGCTCTCAGGTGACATTCTTGGATGCTTTTATGTTCCTTTGTGGATCCCTTTAAGTCTTCCTTCATTAACACCCCCTTTGACGGTTCGTCCCTTTTCGGACCTAAGGTAAAGGAAATCTCTTACCAGGAGTGAAAAAGATGGAAAGACCTTGTCTACCGTTGGAGTACGTTTTTTTTTACCCAAACAGACCTTACTCCAAAGGGAGGGGAGGTGGAAAAATATGGTTCCGTAAGTCTCAAGGATCTTTCCAAAACACTCGTGGTGACACCCCCTCTAGAGGCAGAGGAGGGGGTAATAATGGAAGGCACCATCCACATGGCAGGGGAGGGTCTGCAGAACCAGGGTGACCGAGACCAGTTCTTTGGCAAGCCCTATCAGCTCTCCTGAGAGGAGGCCCCGACTGTTCATATCTGGAGGCAGTCCGGGGTCGCCTATCTTTGTACCTAGATGCCTGGCTAAAAATAAAAAAAGACAGCTGGGTACAAAGCATAATATCCAGAGGATACTATATTCCCTTTGCCACTCCACCCCTCTAGTAAAGAAAATCCCAGACGTTCCACTCAGTCACAGGGACCAAGCAGCCTTAGAGGTCCAAAGGTTGCTGGACAAAGGAGTCATCCAGCCAGTCCCAGCAGACTAAAGAGGATCTGGAACTTACACAAGGTCCTTTTTAGTTCCAAAGAAAACAGGGGACTGGAGACCTATTCTGGACCTAAGCAGACTATACAAGTCAGTGAAAAAGATGAAGTTCCAGATGTTCATGCTTAAGTCAATACTTCCCTTTCTGGGTAAAGACAGTTGTGTTCTGTAGATCTTCAGGATATGTATTACCACATAAACATGGACAGACCATCCAGGGATCATCTACGCTTCTGGCTGGGAGCCAGCCATTATCAATTTTGCGCTCTGCTCTTTGGTCTCACTACAGCCCCCAGAGTGTTCACTAAATGTATGGCAGTAGTCACTGCTCACCTGAGATGGTTGGGATTCCAGGTGTTTCCATATCTAGATGACTGGCCCCTCACTGCCACCACCAAGCATCAACTTCTTCATGCGAAGGACACAACTGTACACCTCTGCAGTCAATTAGGGATTACCATCAGCTCAGAAAAATCTGCCTTATCGCCATCACAATAGACTGTCTTCATAGGAGCAAAACTAAACACAGTTTCTATAACATTACGTCTCCCTCCAGAAAGAATTTCTTTCTTACGAGAACAAGTATCAGACCTGCTTCCGAGAAAAAAAGCCCCAGTCTCAGTGGTACTCAAATTGCTTGGATCGATGGCAGCGGTGATCATTACCATTCCCCTCTCACGAATGCATATGTGAATTCTACAATGGCTCCTATTCTCTCAATGATCCTTTCAGGAACTTCTAATGTCACATCAAATTGTCATAACGAATGCGTGCAAGAAGGACCTTCAGTGGTGGCTGACGTCTCAACATGCATCTCAGAGACGTCCATTCGTTCTGTCCAATCCCATAGCCACGGTGACCACGTACGTTTCCTTGATTGTGTGAGAGGTATTTTCAGGGAAGAACAGCCCAAAGCACGTAGAAGAAACACAAGGCTCATCTGGATATAAATGTCTTGGAGATGAGAGCGGTACTTCTAGCTTTGCAGTCCTTTCAGGACTCTCTACCTCTGGGAAAAATTGCATTCAGACGGGCAGCATGTAAGTGGTCTGGTATATCAGCAAACAAGGAGAAACCAGATCTTTTACCACCTGTGTCGAGAGGCCATGAGAGTATGGCAGTGGGCAATCTCTTCCCAGCGCTTTCTGCTAGCAATGCACATCCCGGGGAAATCCAGTGTGATAGCAGACAAGCTGAGCAGGGCAATCTTACTCCCTCACGAGTGGTCCCTAAAGCAACAAGTAGCGGAAATGATTTTCCGCAGGTGTGGCCAGCCTTGCTGCAATCTTTCTGCAACCCCCAACAAATACGAAATGCAGCAGCTACTTTGCCCTAATTCCCTAGCTGAGGGAAGCCCCAAGGGATGCATTGGTGCACAATTGGCCCCTGGGTCTCCTTCATGCATTTCTCCCCTTCCCTCTGATTCCCAAGGTATTACAGAAAGCAAAACTACTAGGAAGGACCATGATACTAATAGCCCCTTACTGGCCTCGGCAAATTTGGTTTCCCTTCCTCCAGCCTTATCTTTTGGAAGAACCCTGGATCCTGGACCCAGTTCCGGATCTGTTGACCCATTCATCGGGGGCTCTTCATCCTTCCCTTCATTCCCACAAACTGACAATTTGGCTGCTCCAATTCCCACATTAGCCAGGATTTACAACCTCTCAACTGAGGCCCAACATATTATAACATCCTCTCATAAATCATCTACCAGAACGTTATGTCTTAGCAAATGGAAGAGATTTTCTTTATGGGCCTCTCAGAATGATGTTGATTTTTATCTAGGTCCGATCCCATCTATATTGGAATTCCTAACTAAACTTTTTAACAAAGGAGCGGCTGCAGCTACCATCAGAGTTCAATTAGCAATATCAAACTTTCATTTTGGTTTCCACCTTTCTTAAAGGTGCCATTCATTTGAGGCCACCAATCAAAGCTCCAGTCATGCCATGGAATCTAAATTTTGTTCTATCCAGAATCATACTACCTCCTTTTGAAGCAGCATCATCCTGGTCTTTGAAATTCCTTTCATGGAAGACTATTTTTCTGATGGCCATTATTTCTGCTCGGAGGATTTCTGAGCTGCAAGCCTTAACCATCAAACCTCCTTATCTGATTTTCCATTATGACAGAGTTTTGCACAGAACTAATCCGTCCTTCTTACCAATAGTTTGTTTAGAAGCAAATCTTAACCAATCTATTGCGTTGCCAGTTTTCTTTCCCCAATACACAAATAGGATGGAACACATGCTGCACAAACTTGATGTTCATAGACACCTCCGACTTTACCTAGACAGAACGAAACAATTCAGGTCAACGGATCAACTCTGTTTGCTTTTCAGAGTCATAGAAGGTTGCCTCAGTGACAAAAGTAACCTTGTCAAGATGGCTATCAGATTGCATTTCCTTCATTTATAATTCACAAAGTGACCCCTTGCAATACAAAGTAAAGGCCCACTCTACTAGAGCTATTTCAACCTCATTAGCCTTTTTTGCAAGGTTACCATTAGACACTATTTGTGCAGCAGCTACCTGGTCAACACCTCATACCTTTATTACTCATTACAAAGTAGACAAGGCCTCCAGGGACAGGACCTCCTTTTGTTCCACAGTTCTGAGAAATATACTGTCGTGAGCCACCCGAGAAGATGGAGCTTTGGATGCTACCCGTCAGTAAAGAATGAACGGCGAGATAGAACAACTTCACAAAAAGAAGTTATGTACTCACCATAATGTTCCATGTGAGTTGTTCATCCCTCTTTCATTCTTACGTCCTACCCTCCAACCCCCATCAAGTCTACTTGAGGTCCGTATAGGGTGCTTTGTCTCTTATCCAACTCTAAGTGGCATATCTATACTAAGTGGTCAGGCAGCAAACAAGAGCTGAGGGAAGATCAGGGTGCTTCATGGGATAGGAAGTTTGCCTCGAGCTGGTTGAAGACCTTGAGCTTTTGCAGTTGGCCGAGTCGGAGCCATGGATAGGCTCTGAACCCATCAGTAAAGAATGAAGGTGAGATGAGCTCACATGGAATGTTATGGTGAGTACATAACTTCTTTTTACACTTATTGGATGTCCACAGATTGTTACATTTTTACCTGTATAGAATGAACGTTATTAGAAAGATGTATCCGTTATTTGTGCCCTTTCCAGATTCTGAATTGTGAAAATCATTTGCAAAGATAACTTTAGCCAGATGGCTGACATTGCATATCATATATCTACAACAAATTGGGTTTATGGTTAACAAAACCTCTAAAAGCTCATTCAATTAGGTCCATGGCAACGTCTTCAGTGTTTCTATCTAGGGCTTGCATGGATGACATTTGCGTAACTGCAACTTGGGCCAATCTTCATACCTTTATGGGTGGCGCAGTGGTGCAGCGGTTAATGCTGTCGCCTCACAGCAAGAGGTTCTCTGGTTCGATTCTTGGCCAGGGTGCCTTCTGTGTGGAGTTTGCATGTTCTCCCTGCGTGGGTTTCCTCCGGGTACTCCGGTTTCCTCCCACATTCTAAAGACATGCGTCTGGAGCATTTCTCCCCGGGCCTCCGCTAAAAACAGGATCTGTGGAACCTAGTCGGACTTTCCCGGTCAACAAATGTTAAATAAATAAAATAAAATAAATAAAATAAATTTATTACTCATTACAAACCAGATCTGATCTTGAGGGGAAGAGTAGCCTTTGCCTCAACTGTGCTCAGTAATATCCTTCCTTAGCGTCCACGCAGGAATTTAGATATCTGGGGAAACTGTCCGAACAGTTGAGGATAGAATGAATATTGAGAACATCAGATAAAGAAGTTGTATACGTACCATAACACTCAATCTTTGTTGTCCATTTTCATTCTTCCTCAACTCCCAATCTACTGACCCCCATCCCTTTTCACAATTGATTTCTGGAAGAGTTTATAAGGACACCACTGTCCTTCAAGTTGAGCTCCAGATATGGCTTTTTCTGTTAATAATTGTAATAGTACTTCTTACTTTACGTCAAACAGCAAACAGGAACTGAGGTACGTTAGGGGTTGGTGCATTATGGGTAAGGGAGGAGCTGATCAGTTTTTTGGTGGCCACGAGCTAAATGGCCGAGTTGGATCCAAGGATCAGATCTGAACCCAAAAGCTGAGGAAGAATGAAAATGGACAACACAGATGGAAAGGTATGTTAGTTACATAACTTCTTTTTTATATTGTCATAAATTTCATATTTTTGTAAATATTTCAACAACCAAGTAACAGACGGAACTGCTTAGCCTCATATTAAAGCTCTCAGCTGGGGCGAGCGTGGCCAACATGCCAGTCTGATAGTAGCAGAAATCCATAGCTCTGCTTAGATTTTAATATTCTGACAGGAAATATACTTTGTTTTAGAACACTCTAACTAAAAGTATACTAAAAGTTAGATTAACATAGACTCTTTCTTACTTTCTAAAAATTAATACATAGTCAAGAGAATTTTTTAATTATTCCTCTCAAGAAGTTTTCTACTGGAGATCTCAAGAAGAGCAACTCAAAGAACCCACACCAGGAGAGTGCAGTGAAGAAAGAACTACATCTTAAAATAACAAACATCCAAGAACTGTCACTAAAAATGGACAAATTCGAAAACAAAATGGATATTATCAAACAAGACTGTAGTAAACTGGAACTTCTCAATGGAATAGTAAAAAAAATCTGAACAGATTCTTGCCTTAGGAGGAAGCAGTAACTGACCAAGATACTAGAGTGACAAAAAATGAACATCACAATGAATTTCTTCTGAAACAAAACACCAGCTGATTGAGAAACTGGAAGACCTTGAAAGTAGATCAAGGAGGAATAACATAAGAATATATAGCATTCCTGAGAAAGAAGAGGGTGCTAACATGATTCAGTTCGTCAATAAGTGGTTTTCATCAGCACTAAGCATAGCTGAATCCCTCTCTTTTGGAATTGAGAGGGCTTATCGGTCCCTGGCAAATCCAGCTTCATCTCTGAGTTCATCTAACCCCAGGTCTGTAATAGTTAGATTTCTTTCCTCGCAAGACAAGGACTTAGTGCTGAAATCAGCTTAGACTAATTCCCCTATCAATGGGTGAAAATTTTATTCATTTTGACAATGACTACACCTCTACAGTCATAGCCAGAAGAAAAGTGTGCTCCTCCAATTAAGTCCTTGAAAAAAGCCAATATTAAAGCTCAGATTCTTTTTCCTGCAAGATTAAAAATCACCTTGCCAGAACGAGTGAAGATCTTTGATTCCCTACAAGAAGCAGTAGAATTTATCCAAAAGAAGAAAAACTGTCGGACATAGAAGAAATGGAATGGTCATCCCAGAGTTTGAAGAGACAGGCAACAAACAATTAATGGTCTGTGAAGGAAAGAGCAAATAAAACTAAGAAACTAAAGGACAAATGAATAAATTCCTTCTAATTTTAAATGCTTTGTTTTATAAATCATAATATATTTGATTCTGGAAGGTGTCTATGCTGGAAGGTAATCTGAATCATTTTCATTATTAGCTTTCTCTTTTCCTTTCTATATCTACTTTTTTAAATTACATATAGTACTAAGTATTTAAATGACATTCTCTCTCTCTGACTTCTTTCTTCCTGTTCTTTTTTGTTACCAGTGTTCCTTTTCTCTCTTTTCCCCATTATAAGTACTTTACATATTTTTCTCTTTTAAATAACTACAAATGATGTATGTCTTCTAATTCTTCAGTAATAGTATAATTTGACTTAATACCAAAATGCACTTTTTCTAGTGGGTCACTGGTGGGGTAACAAGGTGCTTCCGGTTTGTGTTTCTAACTAAATGTTTTAGACTTTTTCTTTAGATACATTTAAACATTAATACAGTACATTAATGGTATTTTATAGATAGCTAAATATAAGTTTTATTTGTTTATTTGTGTGTGTATATATATATATATATATATATATATATATATATATATATATGTATATATGTATATATACACATACACACACACACACACGGTTCCTTTTTTTTCCCCTCTCTCTCTGGCCTGGTTAACTGGTGGTAAATGATTGAAATGTTATAATATGATTTTTGATTTGAGGCAGCTGTTACTAAGTAGCTGTTTTTATATCAAAAGGTTACATTTTTCATGATGATGATGTTTTGTGAGGAAACTGGTGGTCTGTGTGACTGTTCTCATTGTGGAGATCCATGACATGCACTGACAAGGCAGCTTGAGTGGTGTTTTATTTATTTTTTGCTTTCTGTATACTCTAAAAGCTTCAGGATCTGAATTTCCCGCCCAAAACGTTTTCTTTCTTCCTTAGAGGCAGCTTCTGTTGTGCATGAGCCTATTTAGATACTTTTTAGGTTCATAGGTGTGTACTAGGCTAATGGCCCTGGAGGCTATATAAGCCTAGTCCAAGAAGATTCCGTGGCATCATGCCATCTCAAGTTAGTTCCCAGTGTCCCTGTCAAGCAAGGCCACTGAAGTGATCCCTGGGGAGAACTTCCTATTGCCCATCCACTCGTCAAGATCTCTCTTAAAGAGGGCCAGTGAAGTGCTCTGCATGATGTGAATGGGAAGTTTGTTCCAGGATTTGGGAAGTCTCTGGGTTAGTAACCTGTCCCTCCAGCATGTTCTGTGTATTGTGGTGATGAGGTTTAGTTCCCTGGAGTGTGTGGCATGGAGGGATTGGGATTTCTTTAGGTGTAGCATATCAAGCAGTTCTGGGTCAGACATAGCTTTGTAGGTCAAGCAGAGATTGCCTCTAAGTAGGCGATAAGAAACGGAGTATAGCTAGAGTTTTTGATCCTGTTAGTGGGCTATTTTTGTGGCATTTCCAGTTGTAGGTGTTTTGTGAGGTACATACCAAATGGGGTGTTATATTCTATAATAGGTCTAATGAGGGACGAGTAGAGAGGGATTATGACCTCTTTCTTCCTGGATGCGAAACCTTTTGTAATGAGATGTGCCACATAGAAGGACTTTCTGACTACCCTGGCAATGTGGTTATCAAAGGAAAGGTTGCTGTCAACCTGTGTCCCCAGGTCTCTTATCACACCTTCAGTGTTTAGTGGACTAACACCTATGTAGTAGTTCATGGGCACCAAATTTTTCCCAAAGGGAATGACAGTGCACTTTTTGGTATTGAGCTTTAGGCCATGGATGTTGTTCGTGTTTCACTGTTGCAGTCATTACATTTGGGTAATCTGCTGGCAGGGTTGCTCTCAGTCGGCCTGAATAACAAAGTCTTGGGTCCTGCATCGGTTGCTGTCTCCTCTTCCATGACGTCAGGTCGTCAGGGGTGTAAAACATGCAGCCGATGCCATTTTATTCAGTCTTACTTGTCGCGCGGTGCCCGAAGCAGAAGCAGTTCGCTAGTGCCGGTTGGTTAACTCCTGAAATTTTCGCATTTGAGTTTCAGAACCGAAGTCTTCAAACTAAAGCTAAGTACCCCATTGGGGAAACTTTTTCTTACACCTTACCGATGTCAGTAAAAGTTAATAATTGCATTACTTGTGGAAAGCAAATACCTCATAAGGATTTTCATTTGTACTGTATTCCTTGCCTAGGCCCAGATCACAATGTGCCTTGCTGTGGGGTTTTGTGCTAGATTTAACCAACGCACTATTAAGCGTTGGTATATTTTTGCTTCTAAATATTTTGGTTCAAGATTTAATTATCCTGAAATGTCGTAGCAATCTGACTACCGGAGTTCACAAAAAATGTAAGGAAAAAGACAGAGACAGACCGTCGATGTGCAAAACCGATGACGAAGCTTCTCCTAAGCCAGTCGCCAGTTCGCCTCCCCTGATATCTGCTACTTTTGAGTCGCAGGCCTCTAACGAGACCCATTCAGAGTCCGGTATGCCGTGAGATTCTCAGAGTATTGAATCCGCGGATGTCTCTCCTTTGGATGGGTCCGGAGCCGCTGAGCAGGCACCGGCTTCTGAGGGTGTTTTCAGGCCTCAACATTTTTATATTAAATCGCCAGCCTCAAAAACAAGGTCAAAAACATCTTCTGTGTCTAAAAGCACGATGCATGAGCCATGTGCTCAGGCCCCTATGCCTAAAAAACAAATGATCAAAATGGCTGAGGATTTAATTACCTTGATTAGAGGTTCCCAACCCCCCCCCCCCCCGCTAAGAGGCCTAGGCAAGGCACAGATTATGAATCTTCAGATCAGGTTTCTATATGTCCTTCAAGGATGCATCTGCAGTCCTTACATGTGGGTTGTCCTGCCTCAGGCAGCCCTTCGGTCGGCCGGATTCCAAAGTCTGGGTCCGGCGTCGGCTGATGTCGCCCTTTTCCCCGACGTCAAAGCGCCTGGGGTATAAAAGCGCCAGCCGACACCATCTTCCTCAGTCTTTCTTGCCGCGCGGTGCCCGAAGCAGAAGCAGTTCGCAAGTGCCGGTCGGCCAGCTCCTGTGATTTCAGCTACCGAAGTCTTCAAAAAAGCTAAGTACCCCGTTGGGGACTCTTTCTTGTCTCAGCCGATGTCAGATCAAACGGTTAAAGTTAATAATTGTTTAAAATGTGGGAAACAAATACCTCATAAGGATTTCTACTCTTACTGCTTACCTTGCCTAGGCCCAGACCATGACGTCTCGGCCTGCACAGCCTGTGCTTCCTTCAATAGACGCACTCTTAGGCGTCGGGCAGAGTTTGCAGAGGAATATTTTGGGCAAATTTACTGCTATAAAATGCCGTCTGAGCTTCCGACAGCTCATTTACCCAAAAAACGTAAGGAGAAGGACCGACACACGCGGTCCACGGTTCCGGCCGACTCCACGCCCAGGCCTACCGCTAGTGTCTCGGTCTCTGCTGAAACCGAATCTCTACCGATTTCGACCGATGACACCGCACCTTCGGTACCGGAGGCTTCCACTGGGTCGGTCTTAGAATCACCTTCTGAAACCGGTGCTCCGGAGATATCCGACACCATTCCTGTGGATAAAACTACCCCAGCACGTGGGGCAGCCAGGCCTCCTGTATCCATGTCCATTAAGGCTTTTACACGTGCTAAAGCTGCTAAACAGCCAAAATCTCTCCCTCCCAAGGCTAGTCCTCAGGGATCCTCTACAGGAAAACAAATTTTAAGTTTAGCTGAGGACCTTATCTCCTTAATCAGGGGCTCTCAGCCACACCCAGACAGGGGCTCTCAACCTCCTCCAGGCAAAAGGCCCAGGGTTGAGCAGACAGATCCTCAGTCCTCTGATGAGGCCTCAGATGACTCGGCCCTTTCAGATTACCAGGAGGAGGCCTTTCCGGCCTACGAGGATTCTGATGCAGAGGAATCTATTCCCTCGGCCTCCCCCCGTGAAGAGTTGTCCTTTGGGGAGACCCTTCACTCCATGAGAGAGCATTTTAAATGGCAAGGCCAGGAATTCTCCGATTCCAGGAAGAGGTTAAGGACTTTTTTGCATTTGCCTCAGCATAGACCTTTGGCTATTCCTCCTGTTTTAAATGTCATAGAGGATGTGTACTCAGAGTCTAGTATTTCCCCAGACTCCCTCCCTCCGGCTCCTGTCAAACCCAACAGGTACTACAGGGTGCCGGACACACATCTATTCCTTTACAAGGGCCACTCAGCTGACCCAGAAACTATTTCCCAGGGGCCTAAAGGGGTTGCAGCCTCCACTACTAAGAACCCACTTCCTTCTGAAAGGGAATCCAGGGCCTTGGAGAGATGGGGTAAAAAAGTGTACACTTCTTCCACTCTTTCTATGAGAGCATTAAATTGTCGATTCCATATGATACAGTATCAAGAATATCTGTTAGATGAATTGCATAAAAAACTAACCTCGCCTGAACCCCTAGATCGCAAGGCACTTCAGGATCTGGTACATAACTCCCAGCAGGTTAGCAACCATTTTTTACAGTGTGGTTATGATGCATTGGAAGCTTCATGTAGGTCAGCAATGACAGGTGCAGTCATACGTAGACATGCTTGGCTGAAGGAACAAACACTGCCAGATCATGTTAAAGCAAAGCTTCTGGATGCACCCCTGGAAAAACAAAAGTTATTTGGTTCCACGGCTCAAGAGGTCTTAAAGAAATTTGAGGAAAAGGCTAAGTCAGTACAGACGGTCAAAGATTTTCTCCAGGTCCAACCACCAAGATTCAGCAGAAATTGATCTGCTAAGAATTGGTCCTTTCCAGACACAGACAAATTTCAGAGAGGCAAAAATAGACATGCCAGAGGTAGAGGGCAAGCTAGAGGCTCCTACAGAGGACGTCAATGGCAGTCTCCTAACCAAAGAGGTAGTGCAGGACCTGCACCTGCTGCACAAGGACAAACTCAATGACTTGACTCTGACCCCGCCAACCAGGGCTCAATTGGAAGCACCTTTGGGCGGGAAGCTATCTTTATTCTCAGAAAATTGGCACATTATTACAAGGGACAAATGGATTCTGCAAATAATAGACAAAGGATACAGATTCCATTTTCATACATTACCAAAAAGACAAGGCATGCCAAATCTGCCACCGAATCAAAGGACAGAGGCTTTCAAGCAAATTTCCAACCTACTGCAAATGAAAGCAATAGAAAAGGTTCCTCTCATAGAACAAGGCCAAGGATTTTATTCCAGACTATTTCTTGTCCCAAGAAAAGAAAAGCAATGGAGGCCTATTCTGGACTTGTCCGCCCTAAATACTTACCTCATTGTGCCAAAATTCAAAATGCTGACCTTACAGCAACTCCTTCCCATGCTGGGCAAGGGGTCCTGGCTGGTAACTCTAGACCTCAAGGAGGCATACCTGCATGTCCCTGTCAGACAAAGTTGCAGAAGACACCTCAGATTTCTTGCAGGTTCAGAGCATTATCAATTCTCAGCATTGCCCTTTGGCTTATCTACTGCGCCCAGAGTATTCACGAAATGTCTGGCATCAGTAATTGCACATTGCAGACTTCAGGGGATTCAAATATACCCATATCTGGACGACTGCCTTATACAAGCGGACAGCCAACAAACATTGGTAAAACACTTGAATTATGCCATCTGCCTACTTCAGGCTTTGGGATACACAGTCAACATTCAGAAATCAAGACTTGTTCCATCCCAAAGAATAATTTTTCTGGGTGCAAAACTAGATACAATCACCCAAATGGCTTTTCTCACAGAAGAAAAACAAGAACAACTACCGGTTTATTTCAGAAAGCTGACAAAACAAACCCATCCGACTGCAAGGAAAATCCTACAGGCCCTGGGTTTCATGGCATCTTGCATTCTTCTGGTTCCACAAGCAAGGCTGCATATGAGGAAACTACAATGGTACCTAATGAGTCTTTGGTCTCAACACAGTCACAGCCTAGAAGCTTTGATCCCCCTCATTCCATGCCTTCAAAAGGAATTTCTGTGGTGGGCTCAAGCAAGCCAGTCAAACATGGGTCTGCCTTTCAGCAAACCAAATATCAGCCAAACCATTACAATGGACGCCTCGGACCATGGATTGGGAGCCCACATGGAGGGCAGATGCATACAAGGACAATGGACATAAACAGAATTTCACCTGCACATAAACCAAAAGGAAATGATGGCAGTGATACATTCAATCGAGGCCTTCAAGCACTTCCTACATCAAGGCCACCTGCTAATAAAGACAGACAATACCACAGTTATGTGGTACATAAACAAGCAAGGAGGTACCCATTCTTACCCTCTTTGCAGGCTGGCAATGAATCTTTGGGAACTTTCCCTGAAACTCAATATAGAGCTGCAATCCCAGTTTGTACCAGGAAAAGAAAATGTACTGGCGGACAGCCTAAGCAGAAACATAATGGATCCACACGAATGGATGCTGCACCCAGACACCTTTCTTCAAATAACACAGTCATGGGGAAGGCCGGACATAGATCATTTTGCCTCCCACCACAACCATCAACTGAAGAAATTCTGCACAAGGACATACCACCCACAAGCATGGAAAGTGGACGCTCTCTCTTTCAGCTGGAATACTCTAACAGTATATGCATTTCCACCTCTTCCATTAATGACCAAGGTCTTACTGAAGATCAGGACAGAACAACCAAAAGTGATTCTGATATCTCCGGACTGGCCAAGACAACGCTGGTACCCACTGTTAAGGAGCTTGTCACGCACAAAACCGTGGCCTCTACCACAATGGCCACTTCTTCTGACACAGCACAATTACAAAACTCTGCACTCCAGCCTAAAAACCTTGCAGCTGACAGCCTGGAAAATACCTTGACTCCTCGCCTGGATAAACTATCCAAAAGGATATCATCAAGGAAGCTCGGCGGCCTTCCACAAGGAAGGCATATTCAGCAAAATGGAAAAGATTCCGCACTTGGAACTCCACAAAGGGCCAAGATCCGACAGTAATGAGCATTCCGCATATCCTGGAATACTTGGCAGAAATGCTCCACAATGGCCTTTCTTACTCTTCCATAAAAATTTATGCTTCAGCCATTTCAGCAGAGTACAACACTGATCCACCTGTCTTTTCTCATCCGCTGCTAAAGCAGTTTCTAAGAGGGATAAAAAACATCAACCCTCCAAGGAAACCACCAGTGCCTACATGGGACCTTAACTTCATGTTGGAAAAGTTAACTCTACCTCCCTTTGAACCAGCAGCATCAGCAGAGCTACAATTCCTGTCTTGGAAGACTGCCTTCCTTCTGGCCATAACCTCAGCAAGAAGAGTATCTGAGTTACAGGCCCTCATGGCAGTACAACCATTTCTTACTTTTCACCAGGACAGAGTCTCATTGAGAACCAATCCTTCATTCATGCCAAAGGTGGTATCCAGGGTCTCACTGAATCAAGCTATTCACCTGCCTACCTTCTTTCCAAATCCACAAAATAAAGGAGAGAAACTTCTGCATATCTTGGACATTCACAGACAGTTGCGCTACTACTTGGACAGAACTAAGACTTACAGGAAAACTGACCAGCTTTTTGTAGCATATGCTGCTGGTGTACAAGGAAAAGCAATTTCCAAACAGACAATTTCAAAATGGATAGGGAATTGCATCCGATTCTGTTACTCTTTTCATGGCAAAACTGTGCCAGCCAACATTAGACCTCATTCCACCAGAGCCACAGCCACCACCACAGCCTTCTTAAGAGGGATGGCTACAAAGGACGTCTTAGAAGCTGCTACATGGAGCTCCGTGCATACATTTTCCAAGCATTACAACTTACCTTTATATTCCAGATCCAGAGCAGGCTTTGCTACTGCAGTCCTGCAGGGCATTTTAGCTACACCATCCTTTTCTTAGGTCCTACCACCCACAGCTTGGCTATGGTATTCTACCCATATGTAAGGACTGCAGATGCATCCTTGAAGGACATAGTACAGTTTTGTACCTACCATAAATGTAGATGTCCGATAGGTATGCATCTGCAGTCAGGATTACCCTCCCTCCTACCCCTCTGTGGTATTCCTTGAGTATTTATCCCTCTTTCTAGCTAGCTGGGGTTATCTATTATGGTGTATTTGTTTGGTATTACTGTGCATGTTTGGAAGTTTTTGCATCTCTCCAAATTTAGCCTTCATTAGAGGGCACCTGGCATCTGGGGCAAGAAAAACTGAGGAAGATGGCGTCGGCTGGCGCTTTTATACCACAGGCGCTCTGACGTCGGGGAAAAGGGCGACATCAGCCGACGCCGGACCCAGACTTTGGAATCCGGCTGACTGAAGGGCTGCCTGAGGCAGGACAACCCATATGTAAGGACTGCAGATGCATACCTATCGGACATCTACATTTATGGTAGGTACAAAACTGTACTTTCTTCTGATTCTTCTTCTGATCAGGAATTTTCTATTCCACCCTATGAGGATTCTGATGCAGAAGAATCCATCCCATCTGCATCTCCTCCTGAGGATTAATCTTTTGGAGAGACTTTGCTTACTTTAAGGGAACATTTTCACTGGGAGAGTCAGGACTTCTCTGAATCAAAAAAGAGGCTTGGGGATTTCCTTCTTCTTTCTCAGCATAGGCTTTTGGCAATACCTCCTGTATTATACATTGTTGATGTGTTTTCGGAATCAAGCATGGCTCCTAATCCCTGCCTCCAGCTCCTAGTAAGCCAGACAGATATTACAGGTTTCCTGACTCCCACAAATTTCTATTCAAAAATCCTGCTGCTGATCCTGAGACTATTTCTCAGGGTCCCAAGGGTGTAAAGGCCTCTACAGCCAAAAATCCTGCCCCCTCTGACAGATTCCAGGGCGCTGGATAGATGGGGAAAGAAGGTTTATACGTCTGCAGCTTGGCAATCCGGGCCTTGAACTTCCAGTTTCATATGGTTAAATGTCAACAGCATGTTATGGGCTTACTGAAGTAGAAAATTATGTTGATTTCTGATTGTGTGGAAAATAGTTACAGGAATTATTGCATTCAGCAGAACAGGTTGGAAAGCATGCTTTGCAATGTGGTTTTGATTCCTTGGAGGCCTCTTGTAGGGCCGCCGTTACTGGATCTGTGATTAGAAGGCATGCCTGGCTCAAGAAGCAAAATCTGCCTGATCATGTTAAAGCTAAATTGTTGGATGTCCCTTTGCAGCATGATACTCTGGTAATAAGGCAGAAGAGGTTTTAAAGAAAATGGAAGACAAAGCTAAATCTATGCAAACTGTAAAAGATTTCTTGCAAGTGCAGCCACCCAGGTTCAGCAGACACTGGCCTATTAAAAATTGGTCCTTTCCTGTATCTAACAGAACCACTCAAGGCAAATTGAGGCACTCAAAAGGCTCCAGATACCAATCACAGGGTTCTTACAGGTCAAACCAATGGGGTGCCTCCACCTTCAAAACTGGAGGAAACAAAGCACAACCCTACAGTAAGCCGTCTCAATGACTTTCTTCTACCATCACCAAGCACTTACCTTTTGGCAGCCCCCTTGGGGGGGAAACTAGCACTTCATGCTCAAAATTGTCAGTTAATTACCCAGGATAAGTGGGTATTAAGCATAGTATCCCAGGGGTACAGATTTCATTTCCGTACTTTGCCAATTCCAAACGGATGGCTGGATCTGACACAAAACCAATGGGTAGAGGCCCAGAAACAAGTCATGTCCCTCATGGATATGGGGGCTATTCAACCGGTACCAGAAAAGGAAAAAGGACATGGTTTTTATTCAAGACTTTTCCTGGTACCCAGAAAAGACAATTCATGGCGTCCAATACTGGACTTATCAATTTTGAACACGTTCCTGGACATTCCAAAATTCAAAATGCTGACTTTACAACAGATACTGCGTATGCTAGGCAGGAATGCTTGGTTAGTAACTCTAGACTTAAAAGAGGCATACCTGCATATCCCAATAAGGGAATCATGCAGAAGATACCTCCGCTTCAAAGCAGGTTTTTTGCATTACCAATTCTCTGCACTGCCCTTTGGCTTATCTACTGCGCCCAGGGTCTTTACAAAGTGCCTGGCACCAGTAATTGCATTCTGCAGACAAAGAAGCATACAAATTTATCCTTATCTGGACGACTGTCTCATTCAAGCAGGGGACAGGGAGACGCTTCTTCAACATCTGGCGTTTGTAAAAAGGCTTCTAGCATGCCTAGGGTACACCATAAACAAAAAGAAATCCCAACTGGTGCCTCTCAAATAATTACATTCCTGGGTGCAAGCTTGAATACGACTGCCCAGATGGCTTACCTTACGCCACACAAACAAAGGCAACTGACAACATACTTCAAACAAATGGCAACAAAAACCCAGTTATCTGCAAGACAAACTTTGCAGGCTTTGGGGTTCATGACATCCTGCATTCTACTAATTCCATATGCGAGACTGCATTGAGGAAACTTCAGTGGTACCTAAAGTGTTTATGGAGTCAGTATTGTCACAGTCTGGAAACAATGATTCCTCTCATTCCTTGCCTACAACAGGAGTTTCTTTGGTGGGCAGAGACATGTCAACAAAACAAGGGACTGTCATTCACTCTACTCCCTGCCACCCAAACCCTAACTACAGACGCATCAGACTATGTTTGGGGGGCCCATCTGGTGGGGAGATGCATTCAGGGCAAATGGAGCCCAAACCAAATGCATCTGCATATCAACCAGAAAGAGATGCTAGCTTTTCAGAATGCTCTGACAGCCTTCAAGTACTTACTTCATCCAGGACAACTACTGACAAAAGACGGACAACACCACAGTTATGTGGTACATAAACAAGCAGTGGGGTACACATTCCTACCCCCTTTGAAGACTAGACATGGCCTTGTGGAACACCGCCGTGACTTACAAAATACATCTTCAAGCTCAATTCCTGCCAGGAAAACAAAATTCTCTGGCAGACGACCTAAGCAGAAATCTTATGGACCCGCACAAATGGAAACTGGATCCACAAATCTTCAGCATGTTAACACAGAAATGGGGGAGCCCAGGCATAGCTCTATTTGCCTCTCCCCAAAATTATCAGTTGGACAAATTCTGCACAAGAACTCATCACAAAAAAAGCATGGAAAGTGGATGCCCTATCCTTCAGCTGGAAAAACCTATCAGTCTATGCCTTTCCCCCTCTGCCTCTACTCTCCAAGGTCTTACTAAAAGTCAGACAGGAAAAAACAAAAATGATCCTAGTGGCCTCGCCAGCACTGGTACCCACTTCTAAGGAATATGTCTCAACTTCCTCCATGGTACTTGCCTCAAATACCTCACCTACTGTCTCAGCAGAACAATCAAATTCTGCACACTCTGCTCCAAACTCTGAATCTTGCAGCATGTCTGATCAATTAATTGTTGAAACAACACCTCTCAGTAAATCTGTGATGGATGTCATTTTGGAAGCCAGAAGGCCTAGTACTAGAAAATCTTATGCTGATAAATGGAAGAGATTCTGTGCTTAGAATCAAGCACAAGGAACAGACACAGCAAAGCCCAATATTCCTCAGATTTTACAATATTTGACTGAGATGCTTGACAAGGGCCTATCTTTTTCTTCAATAAAAATCCATGCCTCTGCCATCTCAGCTCATTACAACACAGAGCTTCCCCTCTTTTCTCATCCTCTGCTTAAACAGTATCTTAGAGGGGCCAAAAATTTAAGGCCTCCCAGAAAGATCACCAACTCCTGCATGGGACCTCAATTTTGTGCTGGAAAAACTCACCCTACCTCCTTTTGAACCAGCAGCTACTGCGGATATAAAATTTCTATCTTGGAAAACCGCTTTCCTCTTGGCAGTCACTTCAGCAAGAAGGGTTTCAGAACTACAGGCTCTCATGGCAGTGGAGCCTTTCATTATTTTTTACCCGGACAGGGTGGCCCTCAGGACCAATCCTTCTTTTATGCCTAAAGTGGTATCCAGTGTGGCTATTAACCAAGACCATTCACCTGCCAACATTTTATCCAAATCTGCAGAACAAGGGGGAGTGGATTCTGCATTCATTGGACGTACACAGACAACTAAGGTTCTATTTAAACAGGACCAAATCTGTAAAAGTCTGAGCAGCTTCTGGTAGCATTTGCTGCAGGGTCAGAGGGAAAAGGCTATATCAAAGCAGACTGTTTCTAACTGGATAAGCCACTGCATTTGTTTCTGCTACTTGCACCATGGTAAACCTGTGCCCAAGGGGATCAGAACACATTCCACCAGGGCTGCCTCTTCTTCAGCAGCTTTTCTCAGAGGGGTTCCAACCAAAGACATTCTAGAAGCTGCTACTTGGAGCTGTGTTCATACCTTCACAAAGCATTATCATTTACCGCTCTTCTCCAAATCCAGGGTACGCTTTGCCACTGCAGATCTGCAGGGCCTTATAGCCGCTCCTAATGCTGTTTAGTTCCGTCCTCCCATCCATAGCTTTGGGATTCTACCGAAATGTAATGACTGCAACAGTGAAACACGAAGAACATAGTACAGTTGTGTACAATTACCATAAATGTGGATGTTCGAGTGTATTCACTGTTGCAGTCCGGGTTACCCACCTGCCATCCCCCTTTCTATACCTTTTCTTTCCTTCACTATACACTAAAGCCTTTGTGGTGTATTTGCTTTTAGATGAAGGTAAAGTTTATGTTGCTAAAAGTGCATTTATATATATTTTTGTTTATATATATATATATATATATATATGTGTGTGTGTGTGTGTGTGTGTATGTATTATTTTTTTTTTGCTCCCCATTTGGGGGGCACCTGACATCTGGGGCAAGAAAAACGGAATAAAATGGCGTCGGACGCAGGACCCAATTGCCAGCTGATTACCCAAATGTAATGACTGCAACAGTGAATACACTCAAACATCTACATTTATGGTAAGTGTACACAGCTGTACTTTCTGGCACCAGTCATTGGCATCACTGAGGCCTTTTTGTAGAATGTCTACATCAGTTGGAGAATCAGTAATGGCTCCCAGTTCGCAATAATCTGTGAACTTCGTCAGCCAGAGTCCCTTTGTGTTGGCTTGAACTTCAGAGAAGTAGATGCCAAACAGGAGAGGACCTAGGACCGATCCCTGTAGGACACCACATGTAACTGTTCGATAGTAAGATTTGGAGTCCATTACTTTCACAGTGTGGGTTCCATCAGTGAGCCAGTTGGCAATCCATCTTATTACATAGGGGTTTATGCCTAGTTTAATGAGTCTAGCTGTTATTCCTGAGTGAGGGATGGTATCGAAGGAATTGGCAAGATCTAGGTAGGCTTTGTGACCTACCTTGCCCTCATCCACAGCTCTGGTGACAGACTCGAAGCCTATCAGGTTGAGCAGGCATGATCTACCTTTCACAAACCCAAACTATGTGGGGTCCAGAGTTGGAGATGATTTCCTGTGTCCTTATTTTTATGGTCCATGATGATGCGCTCCATAGCCTTACATATCAGACTCGTCAGAGTAATGGGGCACTAGTTCGCAGGGTCTGTAGTCGCTCCCCTTTTGTGGAGTGGGATGACTGTAGCAGTCCGCCATTCAGTAGGACAAAAATCCTGAAATGAAGCTGTAATTGAGTAGTGTACTCAGGTTTGGTGCCAGTTCACTTTGTAATTCACTTAGAACACAGCCAGATTCTAGGAAGTCTATCAGGTTGAGCAGGCATGATCTACCTTTCACAAACCCAAACTGTGTGGGGTCCAGAGTTTGGAGATTCCCTATGTCCTTATTTATAAGGTCCATGATGCGCTCCATAGCCTTACATATCAGACACTTCAAACTAATGGGGCTGTAGTTCCCAGGATCTGTAGTTGCTCCCCCTTTGTGGAGTGGGATGACAGTAGCATTGCGCCATTCGTTAGGAACAAAGCCTGAAAGGAGGCTGTGATTGAACAAGGGTATTCAGTTGTGGTGCCAGTTCACTTTGTAATTCATGTAGAACACAGCCAGGGATATTATCAAGTCCCATGGAAGCTGTATTCTTGGCTTTGTACAGTGCATTTTTTACCTGTGTAGCTGTGAAAATAGGGACTTGGCATTCCTCAGGTATTGTGATAGGCCGTTTAGGGGGTGAAGGGGGGTAAAGTTTGCACTGAACCTTTCTGCCAATATGTTGGCAATATCAGTTGGTTCTGTATATGTATTGCTGTTGTGCTGTAACTCAGAGCAGATCTGAGTATTGCCATGTAGATTCTTAACATAACTATAGAATGCCTTGTGGTTGTCTTTATAATCTGCAGCAATTTTGTTTTCGTAGCTAGCTTTAGATGATTTGATAAGGGATGTCATGTTTTTGCTGAGGCTAACAAGGGAGTTTTTCCAGTCTTGGGAATTAACCCTTTTCTGTAACAGTTTTTTCCTTCAGTTTATGGTGGTGGACCACCAGATTGGCTTCATATTTTGGAGAAGAGTGTCTTGGTTCTGTTTGGTATTGCCAGTTCCATGCACTTGTGTATGTGCTCATACAGTGCATTGGTGTATGATTCAGCAGTCATGCACTTATTTTCCATTTGCATGGGTGTCATGAAGTTAGCCACCTCTGTTTTTAGAATCCCAAAATTGGCTTTAGAGAAGTTTTTTTTAATGGTGGTTTCCTGTTGGGGGGGGGGGGGTGAGGGTGGAATGTGGATATCAGTGGTGATTAGCTTGTGGTCAGATCTGACCAGGGAGGAGTTGATTACTGGTGTAGAGCAACAGTCGCCCATGTTAATAATGACCAGGTCAAGGATGTTTCTACTCGTGGTGGGGGTAAAAATGAGTTGGTCCAGGGCATTGGAATAAATGAATTCCAGAAAACGTTGAGCAAGTGTGTTACGCAAGTAATTTTCCCAGTTAATGGAGGGGTAGTTAGTCTCCCAGTATAAGGGTATTGGGTTGTACCCTAATATTTTCCAGTGCGTTTAGGAATGTGGAGTGGGAATCTTGTGTCATGGTGGGGGATCTATAGCAGGCTACAACCTGGATTACAGTTTTACCCAATGTTAGTTGTACCTGAAGTATCTCTGATGCGTTATGTTGAGCTACTAGTCTGGAGGTGTGCATATCCTTTATGAATATGGAGATACCACCGCCTTTAGTAGTTCGGTCCAGGTTTTAGAAAGGTGTAGTATGAATTGTAGCCTGGTAGTGCTGGGGTGCTCTCTGGTGCCTTGAACCAGGTCTCGGTCACTGCACAGATGTCGATATTCTCCATTTTAAGGAGTTCTTCAAACGAGTTCATTTTGAGATGTAGACTTCTCGTGTTGAGTAGCATAACTCTCAGATTTCATTTGCTTGTAGCTGTTATGGTGGTAATTTTGTCTTCAGGACATTGCCTAAAAAAGGCACTATAGGGTTGGCAAGAGCCTTGGCCAGTATCTAGAATCCCTGAGGTGACAGGTGCATGCCATCTCTGACGAAGCTTCGTGGTCTGTCGATCATGTCATCCCAGGCAGACAGATACTGTATCCTCTTAGAATGACACCAGAAACTTGACCAATTGTTGAAGACCATCATTTTTCTGCTTGTACTGTGCTATCATTCTGGGTGACTGTAGGATGCTAGTCAGAGCTAGGGTCATACCTGCCTGGGCTGCAAGATCCGAGAGCTCCTCTATGTCTCTCTTCATGTAGTCTAGGGATGTACGTTTCAGGTCATTCACACCAACATGGAGAAATGATAGTCATATTTGTACCTGTTGTGGAGTGACCCAAGTGCCTGTGTTATGTGGTGGATCCTGGTACCCGACAGGCAGCTGAGCCTAACTTTCTTTTTATTCAACCTAGTGAGTGGGTCATCAGTGTGCCTTACTATTGAGTCACCTATGACTAGTGTATTGACTAATTTGTTTTGCCTTATGGGCTGTGGTTGAGTGGCACACTGTTTTTGTGAGCTATGTGTCTCATGGTTTGTGTTGGGATGTGGTGGTGGTTTGCATTTGTACTTCGGAGGTCTCTGTTGTTTGGGCAGATTTTTATTGAGAGCCTTTGCGAAAGTAGGTGTGTGTTTTGTGTTACTATGTGAGGGTTGTGGTGGTGTAAGTCTGGAGGGCTATGTGTTGAATGTGGTGTGGTGCAGGTGTTAACCTTCTCCCTTTGACTGGCTAATCCAGTCTTGGCTGGAGAGTGCTTGGCTTCCAGTTTCACTATATATGTGCATCTCTCGCAAGTCATGGTGTTGGGAGGTAAGAGGAGAGGGTTGTCTGTGTATGTGAAACAGTTGCTACATTCCCTCAGGATGCCCAAGTTCACCAGGTTGACAGCAGAAAGCACAGGGAACTGACCTTTAGATATGCTTGGATATGAGCTCAATATATTAAGTACTGAAGCTTTTTGCAGGAAAAATGTCACTCAGTGTCTGAGTCTGTACACAGCACTGCCAAAACTTAATGAGAAACTAATACGTAGACCCTGAAAATTTAAGGATGAAGTATTTAGGCAGATATTCTAAAGTTAGGAAGAAATCAAGCAGTACTTACTGAAAATAAAGAATTAGCGTTTCAAGAATGATAAAAAGGTGGAGTCGCATGAGTGTCTACTGCCTGACTACTACTAATGCTGGTTTCAGCACAGCCTCAATCTGTTGGAATACAGTACTCCTTTGCTTCTTCTCTCACCAGAAGCAAAATGTTAGCACCAATCACAAGAAGAAAAACAGGCCCCGGCCTGTTTGGTGATCCACAGTCTTGTGCCAGATGTTGCAAGGGTCTACAGGCTTGTAGCCAGTAATTTGTGTCATTTGATATTGGAGAGGTGGTGGATGGATGACTTAGTTAAGTTTTTAACTAAACCAGAAACTTTGTTTCATGTATGTGTTTGTAAATAGTTTTGGGTTTTTGAAAGTAGTGCTTAATACATGTTATGCATCTATGATAAGTAAGTTTTCAGTAGATTTCAAGTCAACATGGAAAAAAGGTCTTTAAGTTAGTAATAACATGCACATTATAGTCAATGGTTTGTTTATCATTAAATATTAATGGTTTGAACAATAATGTCAAATGAGCTGGTTTGCTTAAATATATCAAAATGCTTAAAGCCCAGATCATCTTTTTACAGAAAACCCATCTATTAAAAAAGGTTTACAAAAATACTCATTCAATGGCTATACCATTCTGGCTGATTCATGTTTTAAGACTAAGAGAAGGGGCACTCTTATTCTATGGAAAAATACTTAAACTATGCCAAGAATTATAGATATAATTTCAGATAAAGATGGGATGCTAAGCATGGTTATTTTGAAAATCAATAGGAAGTATTATACTTTGATTAATACATACTGGTTAACAGGACTGAGTACTAAATATGTTGACAAATATCTGGACCTGATTACTTTAAATGTAAAAGGGTAAATTATAGCAACAGGTGGTTTTAACTGCCTATTATCAGGCAATGATACTTCTAAAAATGGTAAAATAAAACTAACATCTCAAGCCAAGAAGTTAAATGACTTTACAAACCAGATGAACCTTAAAGATATACATGGTCTAAGAGAACATTATTCCTTATTCTGTACTCACTATTCATATTGGTTTGGTACATAAACATTGATAAGGTCTTTGTATCATATAATATATACGCTAAAATAAGTGATGTATCTATAATGACCTGTCCACTTTCGGACCATAATGCTATAAATTTTACATTAACTACACATACATATGAGTTTAGATTTCTACAGGGAATTCCTGTTTATATAACTAAGTTAAATGGCTTTAGGGAATGGATAATGCAAGAAATAGACATGTTTATGGAAACAAATGATAATGGTGAAGTGACTGATACCGTACTATGGGACACCTTTAAAGTGTATATATATATATATATATATATATATGGTAGAATAAAATCTTGGTACCTTAAAAAGGAGAGAGTGGGACAAAGAACGTTTAGAATTACAAAAACATAGACAAGATAAAAAGTGGACACAAAATCAAATAAAGTAGCACATAATGAAATTACTAAGCTAAATCAAAAATACTTAGAAGTTCTGAATCATAAGGTAGCCATAAACCTGTAAAACTTGAAATTACAATGTTATGCTGTAAATCCCAAATATCTACATAAAATAGTGGTAAGATCCAAAAAAATAAACAATCAAAATCTTATTAATGAGATTAAATATAAAAGTGATGGATCAGTTAAGAGTACATCTAACATAATGGGCATATTAGAAGTGTTCAAAAACTACTATAAAGATAGAAATAATAACACACCACTTTTGGAGACAGATAATGTAATAAATACTTTTATTCAAGAAAATATAACTGTTGGCTGCCATGGTGCAGTGGTTAGCGTTTTCGCTTCATAGCAAGAGGTTCTCCCGTTCGATTCTCAGCTGGAGCGCCTTCTGTATGGAGTCTGCATGCCCTCCCTCTGGTCAAGTGACATCTAAAGACATTCAGTTAGGTGCATGCGTGAATGGGTGTACTTCTTTGAAGATTGAGCGTCGGGCTGGCAACTCGGCACCATAAAAATTCACTGCCAATCATTAGCAGACCGGAGTTCCGCTGTGGCGACATCTAACTGGGAAAAGCCGTAAGAGACATTCAAGAAAATATAACTACTAAGGTGTCAATGCAACAAAATAATATATTAAATAAACAAATAACATTAACAGAAGTGAAAGAGCAAATAAAAAATTTAAAAAATAATAAAACCCCGGGACTGGATGGAATAATTCCTGAACTATATAAGATTTTTCTTTAGTATATAATAAAGAAAATGATGAGTGCCTTTACTGTGGTTAAGCAAAAATGTATAACGCCCCCTCTTGGAAATACTCAGTATTTTCCCCCATATTAAAATAAGGTAAGGACCCCAAATCTTGTGATTTATATAGGCCAATTTCATTACTAAACACTGATTATAAATTTTTCATGATATTAGCTAATAGGATAAATAAATTTTATCTAATCTAATACATAATGATCAGACAGGGTTCATTCTTCATAGAAAAGTGCAAGATAACATTATTAAATTACTATCATTAATAGACATAGCATGCCAATACAAAAAGAAACAACTATTATCAGCCTAGACATAGAAAAGGCTTTTGATTCTATTAGTTGGTCTTATCTACAAAGAATTCTGATTGGTTTTATACTCCAGCTATACTCTGTTGCATATCGTCTACTCCAAGGCGATCTCTGCTTAACATACAAGGCCATGTCAAACTCAGAGCTGTTGGACATGCTACACTTAAAGAAATCCCAATCCCTCACAGCCACATGCTCCAGGGATCTAAACCTTGTCATCACAATAAACAAAACATGCTGGAGGATAGGTTCCTGACCCAGAGACTTCCAAGACTCTGGAATAGACTGCCCATACATATCAAGCAGAGGGTACCTCTTTAGCCCTCTTCAAAAAGAACCTTGATGATTGGATGGGAGAGAGGCAATTCACCCTGGGGATCACGTCAGTCGCTCTACTTGATAAGGGTCCAGGGAAGTAAATAGTGTGGGAAGAAATAGCCAGGGAATTGTTATGGCTAGGTTATGGCTAGGCTTGTAGGGCTGATAGCCTATTTCCAACCTATGAACCTATTTTGTTAGTTTATTATTGAAAATTTATAGTGGGGAAGAACTTTGTGAAAATCGGATCATGTCTGTCCTCACCACTAGAAATCCTCAAGGGAACTAGACAAGGTTGTCCTTTGTCACCAATATTGTTTGCTCTTTCAGTGGAACCTTTTGCCACATGTATCAGAAACAAGCAAAATATAAAAGGCTGTCAAATTAATAAGGGCTGTTGTCCTAAGATACAGTTATTTGCTGATGATATGTTGTTAATGTTGGGTGATATTGATGGTTCTTTGCATGATGTTGTAAATACCTTAAGCACGTTTGAAAGAAATTCAATGCTTAAATTTAATCATAATAAATCCAAAACATTACTAATTAAAAAGATCAATATAAACTTAAAAGAGAATAGCCTGTTTAATTGGGAGAATGATGTATTACAATATTTGGGTGT
Source organism: Protopterus annectens (assembly GCF_019279795.1). NCBI lineage: Eukaryota > Metazoa > Chordata > Ceratodontiformes > Protopteridae > Protopterus > Protopterus annectens. The sequence continues at coordinate 433,846,691 of NC_056728.1, forward strand.
TAGTGTAAAGAGTACATGGAAAGAGTATGTTAAACTAACTATAATAATTTAATAATTACCATTAGTTAACTAATGAAAAGATGGAATAAAATGTTCTTCACAATGGAGGATAGGCTCTCTTTCATTGAAGTGATAATTTTACCTAAAATTTTGTTTTATATACAGTCATTGATACTACCCCCTCCCAAAAACTTATTTAAAAAATTAGATTCCATGCTACTTAAATTTATATGGTTCCCCTTAAAACCTAGGATTGCATATAAATGGCACATTAGAGTTTGGAACAGTATTGGGATAGCATTCCCTAGCTTAGATCTTTATTCCAAATCAATTATTATTAATGTAATATTACATTGGATCACACCTACCTATATATCTGGCTGGAAAACAGTACGAGAATCATATAACTGATGTCAGAACTATAGAAAATCAATTTAAGGAACAATATGGAATAAGTAGAGTTCATAGGCTTTTATGTGAATTTGGTGTAATAAGTTTGATAATTTTTCTTATGGCATTAATCAAACATTTAATAACTTTAAAATATAATTGATTGTAATTACAACGATATTCCCTATAACGTACTCCCCTGATTGCCTAGATTCTTTCAACATCAATGCGATGCAAAAATTAAGGGAAAATAACTTGATATTCTGGCATTAGTTTATTGAAAATAAGAGTATTAAACCTCTAAACTCTGTTTTATGTAGTTTTGATAATAGTCAAGACGATTGTTTATACACTCATTATGGCAGTTTATAGAAAACAAAATGAGTGTGTCAATCAACCTAGAGACTGAATCTATACCTAGTTTGATTCAACTTTTTATTAGATGTCTTGAAAAGACAGATAATCAAAAATTAAGTATCTCACCTATCCATAAGATACTAAGAGAAGGCAGTCTAAAGTTTGACTCAGATTTTTGGAATTAGTATGTAAAGATTAATGGAGAACAAATATCTGATGAATCCAAAAAAATGTTATTGAATTCTATGTATGGTACCTCTTCTTCATTATATTGGAGATTGTATACATGAAAATTTATGAATAGGAGTTTCTGTACTCCACATAAATATATCTTATACTCAAAAACAGTGAAAGTAAATGTTGGAAATGTGGTGAATTACTAGAGGCCAACGGGGTTCACATGTTCATTGAATGTAGAAATGTTCAATACTGGAAAGACTTCAGATATTTTGTAAATGCTTTATGGTCTGATAACTGTCATATTTCTATTCAGTGTTCCAATACCTAATGTAATACCTAAATCTCAGATTCAGTTACTCTGGTCAATTCTTGCAATTGCAAGAAAAGTTATAACTTTGAATCGGAAAAGTAAAAAGATTTGATGTTGAAAGATTTTATTAATTTAGCAAAAGTTGTTTGTAAAAAAGAACTGCAAACCATTTGTTATAGAACTCATAACATTACTCTTAAAAAAACTAGCATGGCAAAAATTGGAAAACCTTTTGAACAAATACTGATAATGTGTCATGGATAAAATGATTATCATGGATGAATGTAAATATTGTAAATAGTTTTGTTATTGTTTTATTGTATTTGTTATATGTACATTTGCGTATGTTTATAATGAAAACAAAATAAAAAATTTTTGAAAAGAAAACTCAGCTGGATGAACAAAATGCTGCTGACAGTATGTATGTATGTATCTTTAGTGGTTGCTGATATATTTTTAGTCGTTTGCAAAATATTACAAACCTGTGTTTACTGTGACTTATAAAATCCAGTTTAAGACCTAGAACTTAAAGAATACTACCACTAGAAAAAGTTTGTGCTGAAGAGCTTGCCATTCATGCTTTTTTAATAATGCCTACGGTTTCAGAGATATGAACATTTATTTGAAATGTGAACACATAATTTGATTCTATCATAAAGCTTAGTCTCTTCCCATTGGAAGTTACAGTGCAAACTTCCAGAGCTCCACTAAGAGGGAAGTGAGGTAACTGGCTTCTACTTATTCTGTAAAATGGAGCATTTCTTCCCAGGCATCTGAAAATGGGACCTGTTCCCAGTTGGACTTTCCCAGTAATGAAAAGCAATAAATTAGTAACTAAGTATAGATTTGAAGTTGTTTTTCATTTGATCTGCAACCTGTGGGTTTGGATCCGACATCGGATCCAACTCGGCTGTATACAACTGCTCTAGGATCCAAAAATCTGAGCTCCTCCCATACTCAAAATGCCCTACTCTCCCATCATCCCCTCAGACCTCGTTTGCCCCTTTTTCGTCAGAATTGGGATTGAGATCTTCTGAGCTCAATTTTTCCTTCATTTTTTCTCCCTGTTGTAGGATTTCTTTGTAATATTTCCCTTTTTTATCCACTACCCTCTTCTCTCCTTAAAAAAAGTTTATTTTTATTTTTTGGTAGCTTTCTGCCTTCTAACCTTTTTTCTCTTCCTTTCCTTTATTTAAAAAAAATCTTTTCTTTTTATTACTTTTTGTTTTTTACAGTTAGTTTACATTATGGCAGAAAAGCCGGGTGGCTTCAAAAAGTGTGGTATGTGTAAGCACAAAATCCATCTGTTGGATACCCACACAGAGTATGTAGTGTGCTTAGGGCCTGCTCATTTGGATTCCTCATGTGCTGTATGTGTTGGCTTTAACCAGCCCGCTCTTTTTGATAGGAAGAATAAGCTCATTTTGAAGGGCCTTTTACCTTCTTTGGCTTCTTACTCATCTGTATCGTCATCTACTTCAGGGGCTTAAGCCCCCCTCCAAGAAGCATAAGGAGAAGAAGTGGTCCCTGGGCAGAGCTCCTTCTATGTCCAGTGAGCCACCTCGAGAAACTGCCAAGCCATCTGATCTAATGGACACTGGTCCGATAATCTGTGAGGACTCGTCTCCGCTCGTTTCTAAGGTTCTCCCCGGAGCCAGTTACCTCAAGGCCCAAATTGCCCTTACTTCAGTCTTCAAGGTCAATTTCCAGGGCCACCTTCTGTGCCCTTTTCCGTCAGGTCCTCTCGAAGCCTATCTGAAGCCAAGGTTGACAGGATGCTGATGAGGCTTCCGAAGGCACAGATTCAACTGGGGGTTTTGCCTGCTCCATCTCTTGTTGGCTCTCTGAGCCATCGGCCTTCATTTGTTCCCATCTCTCCTCCTCCAATCCAGCCCCTGGATTTGGAGTTCTCAGGTCTGAAGATCCCGGATGTTGAGATGCCCAAGTCCACAGGTACTGCTACTTCGATTCTGATGGTGGCCCTGAGTAGTATGGCTCTGACCTCTTCAGAGAGGGCCGACTCTTGGAGCATCAGCATTGGGTCCAAGGGTTTGATGTCAGTGATGAAGTTTTTGAAGCTGTCCCTCCCCCTAAGAGGTTGATAGCTTGGCTCCGACTCCCCTCTTGTATCTGGGAGTGATGGGGTCTCGCAGTTTTTCCTCCGACAACTTCAGCTCTGGCAGATGTGCCCTCGGATCCCCATTTGCCCTCAGCAATTGAAGTGGTGAAGAGGGTCCTCTCTGTCCCAAGGAACACCTCTACTCTCGCTTCCTCGGAGCCCTGTCCTTCCTCGGTAGGGTTTGTGCCTGAGTAATCCCTTCTTTCATCTCCCAGACAGCCTGCCCAAAAGAGCTTCCTGGTCACTTCCCATTTGGAACACCTCGACTCTTCTGGTACCTCCCCGGACCACCCTACTGAGGAGGAGGTCCATCACAAGCATACGTGCAAAAGGAGACACTTGGATTCTCCCCCCAGAATCCCTCATCGAGGACACCAATTTGGATGAAGGGGAAGGGTGCCTAAGATCCCCACCTGAGGATGTCTCCTTGTACATCTTGGGTGTCCTCGTCTGCAGACCCCCTTATTGATCTGATCTCTCATGGGGCATGGAAAGAGCCAGACACAGTAGAGCCCTTACTGAAATGCCCAGACGACATTCCTAGTGCCTCATCTGATAGGTACCATTGGACTAATGGTGTCCCAGTTGATGCCGTGGTGGTTACAGCAGCCACCAAGAAGGAACTGGCCCAGAAAAGCTCCTCTGCCCATCTCTCTAACAGGGAATCCAGGGTGATGGACAGATTAAGTAAGTGGGTGTATGCTTCAGCGACCTTCACACTATGAGCACTGAACTACTTGGCACATGTGATCAGAGTACAGAGACCTGGTCAAGGAGCTGTCTAGTTCTACCCCAGGGACACCATGTCTGCAGAGGAACAGAAAACCTTTTCCTCCACAATGGCCACCCTTCTTTCTATAGCTAATACATGTATGAGACTAATCTTGCATGCAGCAGAAGGTACCTCCCTTGCGGCCAGTTCAGGCATTACTATAAGGCACAGTGCCTGGATGTGGCTTTGTGATTTCACTGAACCTTTCAAGGCATCATTCACCAACTCCCTTTTGTCGGATCATCCTTGTTTGGTCTTACAGTTAGAGAAACACTCTTCCAGAGTAAGAAGGACAGAAAGACATTGTCTGCTGTCGGAATCCATCTTGCCACCCCACAGTGGACCTTCTCCAGGAACCGGCGCAGTGGTAAAAAGTTGTGGTTCCGAAGATCTCAAGGTCCTTTTCAGGAATTACAGGGAGACATTTCCTCCAGAGACAGAAGGGAAATGCTGCTAATGGCAGACACAACCCTGGTTGCAGAAGGAGTCCAGTGAACCAGGGGTCTCGAGATACCTTCTTAGACAGGTCAGTGGTCCTGAAGGATTGCTTGACCGTTCTTCACTGGAGGCAGTCGGGGGACATTTATCTCTACACCCTACAGCCTGAGAAGCCATCATAAGTGACCATCGGGTGTTAAACATCGTATCCAGGGGATATTTCATACCCTTTTTCAAAATCCCACTCCAATCAAGATCCTCCCCCGATTTTCCACCCAATTAGAGGGAGACTGCAGCATTAGAAATTTCAAAGCTGCTCGTGAAAAGAGTCATCCAGACCGGCCCCCAAGACCAGCTCGGATCAGGCATCTATTCCAGATTCTTTCTAGTACCAAAGTAAACAGGGTACCTCAGACCCATTTTGGACCTTATAACCCTGAACAAATCAGTTGCCTATTCAAAGTTCCGAATGGTCACAATTTAGTCCATTCTGCCATTCCTGCAGAAGGATGACTGGATATGCTCTGTAGACCTTCAGGATGCATACTGTCACATTAAAATGAACAGGCACTTCAGAAGGTTTGTCCGTTTCTGGCTGGGGGCCAATCATTACCAGTTTAGAATACTCCCCTGTGGTCTCACCACCGTCCTAGGATGTTTGCCAAATGCATGGCAGCCTACCTGAGACTGCACAGAATCCATGTGTTCCCTATCTGGACGATGGCTCCTCACTGCTTCCATCAGGCATTGACTTCTCAAGGCCAGAGACCATCTCTTTCAACTAGGCTCAACCTTGGGCATCTCCATCGGTCTAAAGAAATCGCATCTCCATCCGGTCCCGGTAATAGATTTCATTGGAGCCAGTCTTGACACAACACATTGCTTATCTCTTCTCCCTCCAGAAAGGGTTTGCACTCTCCAGACTCATGTCAAACAAATTCTAGACATCCCTTCACATCCAGCATGTCTTGTTCTAAGAGCGCTGGCCTCTATGGCTGCCTCCATAATGCTTGTTCCCACAACTCGTCTCGGACAGTGGCAGTCCAGTGGTATCTTCTAAATCATCAAGTGAGACTGTCTTGACTACACAAGGAATTTCTTCTTTGGTGGCTTCAATCGCAGGTTCTTGAACAAGGTTGTCCCTTTTTCATTCCTCCCCTGAAACTCAAGGTGACCACAGACACTTCTCAGCTCGAGTGGGGGGGCATTACCTGGATCAGATGGTCCAAGACATGTGGCCCCCATTTGAGACCAATTTTCATATAAACATCCTGTAGATGAGAGCAGTGCTCCTAGCGTTGCAAGCCCTACAAACCTCTCTTCCCATAGGGACCATTGCAATTCAGACAGACAACATGTCATATCAGCAAGCAGGGAGGAACCAAGTCTTACCCGTTATGTCGAGAGGCCATGAGGTTATGGCAATGGGTGATCTCGTCCAACTGCTCTCTAGTGGCAATGCACATTCTGGGGAAGGCAAACATTCTAGCGGACAGGCTTAGCAGGACCATTCTGATACCTCAAGTGGTCGCTAACCCTTCAATGGCAAACATGATCTTCTAGAAATGGTTTCAGCCTTGCTGCGATCTCTTTGCATCTCCTTCCAACACCAAATGCAGTGAGTTTTTTGCCCTGATCCCTCCTCAGAGACAGTTACAGAGAGATGCTCTAGTCCATGCTTGGCTTCCCAGTCTGCTTTATGCTTACCCTCCTTTTCCTCTCATTCACAAGTTCCTCCAGAAAGCTCAGAGGTTGAAATGCAAAGTAATCCTCATTGCTCCCTTTTGGCCACTGCAAGTTTGGTTTCCATTCCTTTGGTCTCACCTGATTTGTCTGCCATGGACTCAGCATCCCAAAGGATGGGACAGAAGGTCCGAAATGGGATTCAGTCACCCAGATCTATCCAGCTTGAAGTTGACCACTTGGTTGCTCCAATGCCACTGAATGCTAGAAATCCCAGGCTCTCTTCCCCGGTTAGAAAAATTTTGTCTGCAGTGCATAAAGCTTCCACCAGGACAATATTCAACAGCAAGTGAGAGGTTTTCCATTTGGGCTCACCAAAATCAGCTGGATCCCTTTAACGGCTCCCATTCCTACTATTTTAGACTTTCTAGCATATATTTTTCATAATGGAGTTAGTTTTTCTACTGTGAAAGTGCAATTGGCAGCCATTTCTAATTTTCACATTGAGGAAAATTCATCACCTTTGGCATCGTCTAAGTTGTGCAAGACCTTTCGTAAGGGCACTTTTCTTCTTCGCCCACCTATCAAAGATCCCGCTCCTCCATGGGACCTCACCATCGTTTTGGAAGCATTGGTTGTGCCTCCTTTTGAACCGGCAGTTAGTCAATTTGAAGTTCTTGTCATGGAAGGCTGCCTTCCTACTAGTCATCTCTTCAACTAAGAGAGTGTCTGAAGTGCAAGCTTTGTCTATTAAACCACCTTATTTGATCTTCCACAAGGACAGAGTGACTTTGCGTAACAGTCCTTCTTTCCTGCCCAAAGTTGCATTTGAGGCTGACATCAATCAGCTCATCAGTCTCCCAGTTTTCTTCCTCAGTTTTCAAAACAAAGGGAGATACAAACTCCATGTGCTAGATGTACACAAATAATTACAGTTTTATTTGGATAAAACTAAACATTTCAGGAAGCCTGGCCTGCTCTTTGTAACCTCTTTGAAAGGTAATTTGGGGAAAACAATTTCCAAAGTGACTCTGGTTAATTGACTTGCAAGTTGCAGTTCACTTGTTTATTCCATTAAAGGAATACCCTTAGCTGTACCAATCAAAGCTCATTCTACCAGGCCTGTTTCCACTTCCGCTGCCTTTTGGTCTAGAGTTCCTATGGTTGATATCTGCTCTGCGGCTACTTGGTCTAAGTCGCATACTTTTATACCTCATTGCAAATTGGACATTATTACCAGAAACATGGCCTCCTTTGGGTCTGTTGTGCTCTGGAATATCCTTCCATGAGGGCCTCCCAAGAGTTCTGTATCTGTGCACTCTGTCAGACAGGTTGAAGATCAAATAAACAACAACTTCAGATAAAGAAGATATGTACTTACCATAACGTTCCATCTGAGTCTTTCCCTCTCTCCATCCCCCTTCCAAGTTTTACAGACCTGACAGATATGGATATCTCTATCTTTTTGAGCTCCTGAAGTGCTCTTTCTCTCTACAGTTCAAGGGCATATGTTTAAAACCTTTTGTTGTGAAAACTAGATAAATTGTGAGCAGCAAACTCGATCGGAGAGGATGAAGGGAGAGCAGGGCATTATGGGTAGGAGAGAAGCTCAGCTTTTCAGTGGATGCTTGTTTGCATTTCTTTTTAAAGTTTGATGTTATGGTTGTTAACATTTACTTCACTGTCTTTTGTTATTGTTTTTCAGATGACCAGCAAGAGCCACTCAGGACTGCCACAGCTCACAGCAGGACAAAGCGACATTCATGAGATAATGTCCAGAGCTTACGAAAACTTTGATGTGCATCTAAGCAGCATACAGCTGCTTTATAGCAAATCAGGTAGTTTTTTTTTTTGTGGAGATTTTTGTTGTATGTCGGGAGTGTGGGGAAACAGACTAGAACATATTAAAATCAGAATGTTTATTTTAGATGGGGCCATTGCTTATTGAGTTGTAATTTGTTCTTTTTTCATACATTTATGATCTGAGAGTGTCTGCTCCCCTCCTTTTTGCTTCATACTTTCTGACTGTCCCGATGCTCTCATCCATTGCCTAGTCATCCAGTTCTTTCTTCCACTCCCAGACTTTCACCAGGCTATGGCTGTGATACAGTCATAGTGCACGTGAATGTAAATGACTTGAGACATACCTCCCTGGTCAGTATGAAGAGAGACATGATGGAACTATCAGAATATGTCTGAGGCAGGTATGAACCTAACCTTGAGCAGCACAATGAGACTGCAACAGAAACAGAAGATTGACTTCATCAGTTGGCTTGGCTTCAAGTGTTATTCTAATGGGGGGTACAGTATACATCAGACTGAGAGGAGATGTTAAACAGACGTAACTGTTTTGCTAAGGGTGGCCTGCACCTATCTGCCTAAGGCTTTTGTATATTAGCTAATTCTTGTCCATCCGCCATGGTGCTTTTTTAGGCAATGTCAGTCTTCTGAAGCTACCAGCATAACAAAACAGAGCTTGGATAACATAAAGTTGATGAATGCTAGGAGTCATAGTAAAAAAAATTCATGCCTTACAAACACTTCTTATCCTGGAAAGCACTGATATATCATTTCACAGAGACCTATTTAAAGAGTAATGAGAGTACTGTATCTGTGCATGGTTTTAATGCCTACCACATGTTCAGGCCCATCTCATTAGAGGAAGGCATTAAATGTGGCAGTGTCTCAATATTCTTAAACAGTCACATCCAGACTTTTTAGACAAGGTAATGATCTGGAACTTCTCTTCATCCAGTGTAGTATCAACAAAATCCCTTGTATCATAGCTAACTATAGGAACCCATCTGTGTACCCCTTAGCCCAGTATCACCTACTTAATTGATATGGAGTCCCTTTATAGTAAGCCAAACACCGTCCTCCTGAGAGACTTCAACTGCACCTCCATTAACTGTGAGACTTCTATATCCTGAAACATATATGCACTGAAATTTCTGGAATTCAGTACTAACACTGTAGACCAGTTAATCTGTACCAGGGTAGTAAAATCCTGAACTTGGGGCAACTTTGCTCACACTAATTGTAGCTTCCTCCCAACTCTGTCACACTCACCTTAAGACTGAAACTGAAAGTATCTTCCCATACCACTGTATTCAGAGTTTGTCAAGGATTATTTACTAAAGCTGAATTATGACCTGGCTAAATTCAAAAGATCCTTCCATCTTGACAAGCCTATTGCTTATGCAGAATCCCTTACTGATAAATCCTATGCATATGTAAATAGCTGCTTAGATGCATTTGTCCACTTTGGATGTAAATATATTGCCAGATGTGAAAATAAATCTCTAGGGTAGAACCTTAATTTAAAGCAGGTTCTGTAATAAAAGAAAAAATGCATTGCACACAACACTTAGTTTGACTCTCAAGATGTAAGTAATACTTTTGCTAAACTTAACAAGGAGCTATAGACCTTGATTAAATCAACCAAAGATATGAGGAAAAACTAGCTACTGTAGTAAAGGATAGACATAAAGCCTTTTTAATTATATCAGAAATCTCAGAAACAGTCCTCAGCACTGTGCAAAGCTAATAGTAATGAATAACACATACCTGGATTCAGAAGACATAGCCTGTGTAGTAGCAAACAAATTTAGTTCTGATTTCACCTACACACTCCCCTCCTATATTACCAGATTAAAAAAAAACTGCAACTACACCTTTCCGTCAAATCTGCCAAGAACAAGTCCTCAAGATGCTATCCAAGGCCAGAAGCATTAGTTCTATGGATGCGGTTGGTAATAATAATGATTCTGAGAAAGATTCAGTAGTGATAGAAGAGGAAATGAAAGACTGTAATAAATTTATTGGAATTAGTTATTGCCATGGTAGGAGGATTATACTGGCATTTATTTATGTTCCACCTAAAACTAACGTTATGGCACTTAAAAGAATTTAGAGAGGAAATATTTAGCTTTCAACAGGGGATATTATTATTTATGGGTGGGGTCTAGAACCTGATTTGCAAAAATGAGGATGTAATGGGGATGGGTGTAGATTGGAAAATATAACAGAAGAGGGTAGATTTCTGAAGAAGTGTATTATAATTTTTGGAATTGGAGATGTGGATAAGAGAACAGGCAAAGAGAAAGGGGTGGGGGGTGGTGCTAAGTGAAAGACCTGGTGTAGTAGAGTTAAGTGTCTGGAGCAGACGTTGCAATTAAAAGGTTTTTTTATTAGTTGGGTATGTAAAATATTGCACAATAACTATAAGAATCAAGAAGAGTTTAGAAAAGATTGGATGAAAAGAATCAAAAAGCAGTTTGCATCATGATAGTGGTAAAATTCTATAAGGTTCCTAATTAGACAAAATGGCAAATGGCTTACAGGTTTTTGGCATAGAAGTGGTTGCATAGCTATTTTATTACCAAGAGTAGACTTCAGAGGACTTCCAAGATGGCTGCACGTTGGGAGAGCTCGAATTAAGCTGTTACTCGGTGTGAAAACAGAAACTCTGCAGAGAAGGCCAGTAGACTTGTGTTTTGGGGTAAATTTCAGTAACTGGCCAGTAATTGTACTGCCTGGATGCCAGGAGGAAAGAAATACAGAGGACATGGAAAAAATCAGCTACAAAATGTGAGGAAGAAATACTGACTGGGGAAATTTTGCAGCTGTTCAGCAAAAAGCAATGCAACATGCAGACATGAATTCCAGTAACCTACAGGAAGATAGCAAACAATTGCACATAGTCCTGGTTAAAATAAATAAAACACTTGATAGAGTATATATCAACACAAACAACAAAAGGCTGGACAAAATGGAAGAAGATTTAAATAAATATTCAGATAAAGTGACAAGACTGCAAAAATCAGAGGTCAAAATGAAGAAAAGGCTGGCTGAATATGAGACTGCTCAGGAAGAGATGTTTCAAAAAATAACATAGTTGGAAAACAGAGCACTTAGGGAAAACCTGAGATTTACAGCTATACCAGAGAAGATGGAAGGAACGGACTGCATTACATTTATGAAAGCACAAATAAGCAACTGGACTGACATTCCACAGCAGGAGTTGTTAGTTGAAAGGGGCACATCGTGTGTATGCTCCAAACCTGGTTGTGAGAAAGCAGCCTAGACCTTTAATAGTAAAGATGCAATCCTACCAGCAGAAGGAGTTGATTTTGACAAAACTGTGGCAGAAAGACAAAAGTACTAAACGTGGGAGACAGAAGAATGTTTGTGAGGAATGATTATTCATTGTACACCAGGTAGAAGAGAACAAATTTATTCCACTGTTCAGGGAATGTGAAGAAGCAGGTGTGAGATTCAAATGGCTGTACCCAGCTGTCTTCAAAGTATTCTTCCCTGGAGGGACAAAATAATTTTTGATGAAGTACATGCCAAGGAGGAAATACAAAATTTGTCCAACAAAAAGTGAGCTGCTAAACAGAAAGAGATTCTGCTTCTTGTTCTTGTAAGGAGAAAATCATGGTCAGCTGCCTGTCTGCTGCCAGGATTCACCAAATCACGCATGCACTCAGGTACAAAGAGACTTTACCTGTGAAACTTTTTCCACTGTTTCAAAGTAAAATGTTGGAGTGAAGGAAGGGAGCAAGAGAGCTGACTAAAATAATCAAGAGTACACTGGAAATTAAGCAGTGACAGGATTTGGGAGATGAACAACAATAAAACCAGTAATTTAATGTTTGATTACAATGCAATAATGATTTATGTGAAATATGACAGAACAAGAAATTATGGATATATTGAACTTTTTCAGAATTTTTTGGACTTTTGGGGAAGCATATTCCTACTTTGTCAGTAGTATTCAAAAAATGATTTGAGGAGGGAAAGCGAAGGGAGACACTAACTGTAAGTAAAGAAATCTTTTTTCTTATTAGCAGTATTTTTGTAGTGTGCAGGGAAAAGCCGAAAACAAACAGCAGTTTTCTTTGCATATTATAAAGTTTTCTCAATTATTTTTAAGTGTAACTGGGATTGTAAACAGGTGCTACTGTTTTTTTTTTCCTTTTCTTTCTCCCTTCCGTCTTTCTTGATCAGTTTTAAGAAATGTAGGCAACGCAGTGGGGAAAAAATGATTAAAAGAGCATGAAACACAAGTCTGCTACCACTAACACAAGTCTCCACAGCACCCATGACACATTGCAACACCACTGTCTCACCCACCAAGCCTGTAAGGCATAACACAAACAAGTTTTCTTGTCTTTGGATACTCAGTAGTGTGAGACACACAGATGTCCTACTCACCAGGTTGGACAAGGAGAAAGTCAGGGTCAGCTGCCTATGTACTGCCAGGATTCACCAAATCACGCATGCACTCAGGTCTCTTAGCAACAAGTACCGTTATGACTCTGTCATAGTTCATGTTGGTGTGAATGACCCGAGATGTATCTCATTGGGCTGTATGAAGAGAGATGTGGTTGAGCTCTCTGAGTACGTGTTCCAGGCAGGTATGTCCCTAGCCTTGAGCAGCATACTACCCTCACCTAGAATGATGCCACAGTATAAACAAGAAATGATTGATTTCAGTAACTGGCTTAATTTTTGGTGTCATTCCAAGGGGATCCATTTCCTGTCTGCCTGGGAAGCCATCGTTTCTGTGCTAGAGATGGTTTGCACCTGGCACCCCTAGGTTTTTGGCTGCTAGCAAAGCCTCTTGCCTCCCCCATAGTGCCTTTTTTTAGGTAAGGTCTCAAAAACAACATTACCGAAATTAAATTAACCAATCAGAACAAAATAATGGTCATGTTGTTATATGCTATGAGCTTAAATCAAAAACTGCACTCCCTTGAAGCACTTCTATCACTAGAAGAAGTAGATGTCTGTGCAGTCACAGAAACCTGGTTTAAGGCCTCAGAGAGTACCCCAGCCCTGCAAGATTGCAATGGGTTCCACACCTTTAGACCACAAAAGGAATGTGAGAAAACCAAAGGAGGCGGTATTTAATCTATATTAGAGATAAATTCACCTCCCATCTAGTTAGACTGGAAAATTCTATGGGGTTACTCCAGGTCCAAGTTACAGTGGGTAAGACCCCCATTCATGTCCTAGCCAGTTATAGATCCCCCTACATGGATCACAACACCCATGAAGCTTACTTAACCAAACTGAAGACATTCCAAATTTTACCGAACACACAGGTTATGGGGGATTTCAGTTATCCCACCATCAACTGGGAAACCTGCTCTAGCCCAAACTCGCTAGCACAAAAGTTCCTCGACTTTTTGAATTCGAATGCCATGGAGCAAACTGTCCATACCCCAATAAGAGGAACAAACTTTGTAGATCTGATCCCCACCAACATGTCAAACAGGTGCACTGCTGCAACTATTGGACCCTTATTTGTTAAAACTGACCACAAATCAGTCACTTTCAAACTGACACTAACACCAAAACTCACAAAGGGTGAAATCAGACTAAAAAAACTTCACCAAGGCAAACTATACCCGCTTTTAATTTCTCCATATCTTTTGGGTTTCTAATACCATGACAGGAATGGACCCCATCCCTAAGTCAAAGTAGGATTAAAGTTCATGAAGTTATTATTGTTTCAGTCTTTGATGTCAGCCAGAAGTGCTCTTCACTGCACCAGCAATGTGCCCAGTAATGATTCCTTCTGCAATTCGTATGGAGTTACATGTATTGGTAGCATATCTGTATACGATTGTAGATTCTTTTTTAGAAGACCCGTTGCTCCTACTACTATTATAGAACTATCTAGGTATCTGTCTTCCACATTGCTCTCGTTTCTGCCTGCAAATCCTGAAATTTTATGACTTTGTGTGTCTCTGTACGCAAGACACTGTAGTCACTGGGTGTGGCGATTTCAATGATCAATGCTACTTTTGTATTCTTTTCTTGGACAACTATATCCGGTTATCTAGCATCTATCTTTTGAACGGTTGGTAATGGATGATCCCATGTGATGTAGACTTCATCATTTTCTTTGATGCTTTATGGCTTATGTTTCCAGTGTTTTTCTGCCACTTCAGTACCATAATGTTTGCACAATCCCCAGTGCAACAGTCTTGCCACATTATTATGTCTTTCAGTATATGGTCCTTCAGACGTTAGTATGTTGCAACCAGCAATGAGGTGTGCAACTGTTTCCAATTTTCTTTTACAAAACCTACATTTGTCTGTTTCTCCCACATGTTCAATGGACTTTGTAAACCAATGTGTATGTATTCCACTATCTTGGGCTGCCAATATTAACCTTTCATCTCTTGGTTTAAATTTGCCTCTCCTTAACCATTCCTACGTTCTTTCCTGATCAACAAGAGGTTCTTCTAGAAGTTTTCTATACTTGCAACTATATTTATGCATTTTCCACATTTCTTGCCTTCTCATCTGATCCTTCACCTTATATTCTTTATTTTGTTTTTTGGCACACTCAGTTGCTGCCTGATATTTATCTACTTGTGGTTTGATTTTCATTCCTGCTTGACGCCGTTATGCTTCTCCTAACCTAAGTAAGAATGTCATCTTAGATTTATTCTCCTCATGTTTCAAGACTTTCACTATGGTTGGGTCTTGTGAGATCAGCAGATGTGTGTGGAGTTCCACAATTGAAAATCTATACATGTAATCAATTTCAAGGAGGCCCATCCCTCCTTCAGAACGGGGAATATATAATGTTAGTATTCACTGATTTTTATAAATCATTTGGTGAACATGAAGCATCCTTCTTGTTTTCCTATCTAATCTGTCCATCACCCTCCTAGGTGAAAGTATAAATGCATTCCAAGCCCCACCCTAAGATGGAAGTGTTAAGTACGCTGAAGCTTTCACTAAAGCCCTGTACAGTAACTTGCATAAGTGTATAAATTCGGCTGTACCAGATCAAAGCCAGAGCCTCAAGTAAAATCAAGCTGCCATGATGAACTTCCAGCATCAACAAACTCTACAATAAATGCAAAAAGTTGCTGTCCAAGAAAACAAAGATGAGGACCCAACAATGGAAAAGCACCCTCCTCAGCATTAACAGACAAATAAGAAAACTTGTCAAATCCTCCGAGAGCTCTTTTTAGAGAAATCTAGTAAGTCCTGCCAAAGATAACCATAAGGCCTTTATACAGCTATCTATGTAACCTAAAGGGTAGGACCCAAGCATGTGCAGAACTGGTGGCCAGTGGTATCACACACATTGACCCCACCTAACAGATAGGTTTAGTGACAATTTCCTTCCCTTATCCCCTCCTCACTTACAAACACCTCCCTCACCTTACATATCTGAAGAGCAGATCCTCAAAGCCCTGTCCAAGGCAAAGAACACAGCCTTTATGGGACCAGATGACATCCCAGTCTGTCTTCTAAACAAGCTAAAACATGAACTAGCATCACCACCAAGTATCTTTTTCAATTATAGCCTAAACACAGGCTTTGTTTCTGTGGAATGGAGAACAGCTACAGTTATTCCCCTACACAAAGGTGGCCTAACAACAGACCCAGGGAATTACAGATCCATAAACCTGACCAGCCTCATCTGCAAGGCCATGGAACGTATCATTATGGAACTCATAAATAAAGACATAGGTGACCTCCAATCTCTGGATCCTACCTAATTCGGCTTCGTGAAGTGCAGATCCTGCATGTTAAATCTGGTGGATTTCTTTGAAAGTGTGACCAAGGCCATTGATGAGGGCAGATCTGTGCATACAGCATACCTCAAATTGGCAAAGGCTTTCGACAGAGTCCCACCTTCAGGCATTGCTGATAAACTTGGCAAACTGAATGTAAACCCCTTCATTGTAAGATGGGTTGCCAGCTGGCTCACAAACTGGATACACATTATCAACGTGGATGACTTCACATCAACCAGCAGATCTGTTACCAATTGGGGTGCCACAAGGGTCAGTGCTGGGTCCCCGACTGATGTTCTTCATGTTTCACTGTTGCAGTCATTACATTTGGGTTATTTACTTGCAGGTAGCCCTCAGTCGGCCTGATTATCAAAGTCTTGGGTCCTGCATCGGTTGCTGTCTCATCTTCCATGACATCAGGTAGTCAGGGGTATAAAGCATGCAGCCGACGCCATTACATCGTCTTTCTTGCGGTGCACGAAGCAGTTCGCAAGTGCCGGTCAGCTGACTCCTGAAATTTTCGTTTTCTGGTTTCAGATCCGAAGTCTTCAGCAAAGCGAATTACCCCGTTGGGGATCCTTTTTCTTGCTCTAAACCAATGTCAGTAAAAGTTAACAATTGTATTACTTGTGGAAAGCAAATATCTCAAAGATTTTCATTCGTACTGCATTCCTTGCCTAGGCCCAGATCACGACGTCCCTCGCTGTCGGTTTTGTGCCTTATTCAATCCTCGAACTATTCGTCGTCTGTTCATTTTTGCAACTATTTTGGTACTCTGTTCAATTATCCAGAAATGGCTTTGGTAAGCCACCCACTACCGACATTCCGAAAAAAACATAAATATAAAGACAGAGACAGACCGCATAGGTCCAAAGATGCCGACGACGCTTCCGTTAAGCTAGTCACCAGTTCGCCGGTACTCAGTGAGGCGCTTTCACAGCCCCTGATGCCCGCTACTTCAGATTCGCAGGTCTCTACTGAGACCCATTCGGAGTCCGGTATGCCGCAAGATGCTTCTTTGACTATGGAACCTGCGAATGTCTCTACCTTGGATGGGTCCAGAGCCGCTGTGCAGGCACTGGCTTCTGAGGGTGTATTCAGGCCTACTGACTTGCATATTAAACAGACGCCATCTTCTTTTTCAAGGCCTAAAATTCGATCTACGCCTAGAAAACCGATGCCCAGAGTGCATGGTCAGGCTCTTATGCCTAAAAAAATAAATGATAAGAATGGCTGAAGACCTTATTACTCTAACCAAGGGAAGCCATCTTTCTCCCTCTAAGAGACCTGGAACTGATTTTCCTTCGGATTCTTCTGATCAGGATTCTGAAATTTCTGTTTCTTCTGATGACCATGATTTGTCCTTATCTACCTATGATGATTCTGATGTAGAGGACTCCATTCCCTCTGCTTCCCCTACAGAAGATTTTTTCTTTTGGTGAAACTTTGCATCCTTTTAGGGAGCATTTCTGCTGGGAAAGCCAGGATTGCTCTGACTCCAAAAAGAGGCTTAGGGAATTCTTACTCCTACCTCAACACAGGCCTTTAGCTATCCCTCCTGTATTGGACATTGTAGATGATGCCTTCTTGGAATCTAGCCTGGCCCCAGACACTTTACCCCCAGCTCCCAGGAAACCTGACCGGTATTACAGAGTACCTGACTCTCATAAGTTCCTCTTTAAGAATCCTACTGTGTGGATCCAGAGACCATTTCACAGGGACCCAAAGGAATTAAGGCTACTGCTGCCATAAACCCCTACCCCCTCTGATAAAGATTCCAGGGCCCTGGGCAGATGGGGTAAGAAGGTATACACTTCTGCTACTTTGGCCATTAGGACCTTAAACTGCCAATTTTATATGTTAAAGTATCAGCAGCATATTACTGGCTTACTTAAACAGAAAATGATTTCTGACTGCGCTGAAAATAAAGAATTACAGGACTGAGTGCATTCTGCTGAACAAATTGGTAAACATACTTTGCAATGTGGTTTTGATTCATTAGAGGCATCTTGCAGGGCTGCTGTCACTGGGTCTGCACTTAAAAGGCATGCTTGGCTTAAGGAGCAGACTTTGCCAGATCATGTTAAAGCTAAATTATTGGATGCTCCCTTAAACCAAGACCGCCTGTTTGGCAACAAAGCAGTAGTAGTACTATGCAAACTGTTAAATATTTCCTGCAAGTACACCCTCCCAGATTTAGTAGGCACTGGCCTTCTAAGAATTGGTCCTTTCCTGTCTCTTCCAGGCCTTCTCAGTCCAAACCCAGGACCAGCAGACCACCCAGGCTTCAGTCTCAAGGTACTCACAGGCCTAAGCAGTGGGGGGCTCCCACTTCCAAAGCTGGAAGTAGTAAGACATCCCCCTATGGTAAACTGTCACAATGACTTAACCTTAAACCTTCCAAGCCCTGCTCAACTGACTGTTCCTTTAGGGGGAAAGATCGCTCTGCATGCAGAAAACTGGGAACTCATTACCCAAGACAAATGGGTTTTAAATATAGTCTCCCAAGGGTACAGAATCCACTCCCACTCCTTACCAACCCCAAACGGTTAGCCAGACCTACCCCCAAATCAGTGGGCAGAGGCTCAAAAGCAGGTTCTCTCTCTTCTATGTATCAGGGCTATTCAGCCTGTCCCAGAAGAGGAATGGAGGCAAGGCTTTTACTCTAGACTTTTCCTGATACCCAGAAAAGACCATTCTTGGCGTCCAATCCTGGACCTTTTTGGTAATCCCAAAATTCAAAATGCTAACTCTTCATCAGCTGCTTCCCATGCTAAGCAAAAATGCCTGGGTAGCAACATTGGATTTAAAGGAAGCTTACCTGCATATCCCAATAAGGGAATCTTACAGAATGTACATATGCTTCAGAGCAGGCTACATGCGCTATCAGTTCTCTGAACTGCCCTTTGGCTTATCTACTGCGCCCAGGTTATTCACAAAGTGCCTAGCTTCAGTCATTGCATTCTGCAGGCAAAGAAATATTTAAATACCCATACCTGGATGATTGTATAATTCAGGCAGAAAGCCAGGACATACAATTAAATCATCTGGCATTTGTAAAAAAACTACTAACTTCACTGGGGTACACCATAAACGAAAATAAATCACAACTAGTACCCTGCCAACAAATTGTATTCCTGGGAGCAAGCTTGAATACAACTTCCCAGATGGCCTACTTCATGCCAGAGCAACAAGATTATTTGACAGCCTACTTCAAACTACTGGCCACAACGACCCAGCTATCTGCAAGGAAAATACTGCAAGCCCTGGGGTTCATGGCCTCTTGCATTCTACTAATTCCATATGCAAGACTGCATAGGAGGAAACTACAATGGTACCTAAAAAGGCTATGGTGTCAGCATTCTCAGGACCTAGAATCAATGATTCCTATCATTCCATGTATAAAGACAGAGTTCCTTTGGTGGGCAGAGGCCTGCCACCACAACAAGGGACTGACATTCACTCTACCCCCTGCCACCCAATGTTAACAACAGACTCATCAGACTATGCATGAGGGGGGCTCACTTGGCAAGGCAGTGCATTCAGGGCAAATGGAACCAGAGTCAAATGTACCTGCATATGAATCAAAAAGAAATGTTAGCTGTACAGAATTCTCTGATAGCCTTCAAGGACCACATTCTTCCAAGACAATGATTAATAAAGATGGACAACACCACTGTTATGTGGTACATAAACAAGCAGGGGGGAACCCCACTCATACCCTCTCTGCAGACTAGCCATGGCTCTGTGGAACACAGCCTTGAGCTACCAAGTGCACCTACAAGCTCAATTCCTGCCAAGCAAACTAAACACACTGGCAGACTACCTAAGCAGAAATCTCATGGACCCACACGAGTGGAAACTGGAACCAAGGATATTTAACATTTTGAGAAACAAATGGGGAGCCCCGAGATAGACCTGTTTGCCTCCCTTCAAAACTACCAATTGGACAAATTCTGCACAAGGATTCCCCACAGACAATCTTAGATAGTGGATGCCCTGTCCTTCACCTAGAAAGACGCATCAGTTTATGCCTTTCCCCTTCTGCCTCTCCTCTCCAAAGTTCTACTAAAGATCAAACAAGACAAACCAAGGACAATACTCATTGCACCAGACTGGCCACGCCAACACTGGTATCCCCTGTTGCGCAGTGTGTCACTGCTGGAGCCTTGGCACCTGCCTCAGACCCCCTTCTCTGCTTTCCCTCAAGAGGGCCAAATTCTGCACCCCCAGCTTCAAAGCCTGAACCTTGCAGCCTGGCTAATTACCTGAGCTCTCCATTACCATCCCTCAGTAAACAATCCTTCCTTTATGCCCAAGGTGGTATCCAGTGTGGCCCTCAATCAGTCCATTCATTTGCCAACTTTCTTTTCTAATCCACAGAACAAAGAAGAACAAATATTGCACTCCTTGGACGTGCACAGACAACTTAGATTTTACTTGGACAGGACTAAGCCTCTCAGGAAATCTGAACAGCTGTTGGTTGCATTTGCTGCAGGGGCAGAGGGGAAGGCCATTTCAAAACAAACCATTTCTAAGTGGATAGGCCATTGCATTCATTTCTTCTATAAGCACCATGGAAAGCCTACCCCACAGGGGATAAGACCCCATTCCACCAGGGCTGCATCTACTTCTACAGCTTTTCTCAGAGGTGTTCCTACCAGGGACATCCTAGAAGCTGCTACCTGGAGTTCTGTACATACCTTCACCAAGCATTACCACTTACCAATTTTTTCTAAATCCAGAGCTGGTTTTGCCACTACAGTCTTGCAGGGCCTAATAGCTGGTCTTTATGCTCTCTAATTGCCTCCTCCCTTCCTTAGCTTTGGGAATCTACCCAAATGTAATGACTGCAAAAGTGAAACACCAAGAACATAGTACAGTTGTGTACACTTACCATAAATGTAGATGTTCGAGTGTATTCACTGTTACAGTCCTGGTTACCCTCCCTCCAGCCCCCTGACTTCTATTGACTATATACCTCTCTTCTGGTTTACTATTCTTAAAGCTTTCTGGTGTATTTGCTTTTTATTGGAGGTGTAAACTTGTGTATAATTGCTTCCCATTATGGAGGCACCAGACATCTGGGGCAAGAAAAACTGATGTAATGGCATCGGCTGCATGCTTTATACCCCTGACTACCTGACATCATGGAAGATGAGACAGCAACCGACGTAGGACTCGAGACTTTGATAATCAGGCCGACTGAAGGCAACCTGCAAGCAGATAACCCAAATGTAATGACTGCGACAGTAAATACACTCTAACATCTACATTTATGATAAGTGTACACAACTGTACTTTTGGTATATCCTTCTCAGAAGTTCAGGTCAAAACTAAAGGGTTGTGGCTGATCAAGTTTGCAGACGACTGCCAGCTAGGTGCAGTTGTTGAATCTCCATATGATATCAGCATACTCCAGGATGATCTGACACAGACCAGCGATTGGTGAATTAGTCACGGTCTCAAACTGAATGCAAAGAAATGCATCATAATTCCCTTTGGCACAATGTCCCTTCACACTATCAAATCAATAACAGTACCCATGAAGTGGTAAGGGACCTGGGATCAAAGGTTGACTACGACATGTCTGCTATTGTAAGGAAAGTTTTCCGTATAGCTCACTTGATTAGTACAGGCATTGTCTCGAGAACAAAAGAAGTTATAACCCCTATACTTGGCACTTATCTGGCCCATAATTGAGTATAACCCCCCCCCCCCCCATTCAGTATGTACCGTACTAAGCATCTACAGCAATTAGAGACACCTCAGAGGTTTCTAACAAAGAAGATCAAAGTACTCCAGCATGTGGCTTACATGGACAGACTAAAATCACTGTCACTATACTCCATATCATATACACTTCTTTGGGGAGGCTACCCGATGTTCATTGTGTTTCACTGTTGCAGTCATTACTCTTGGGTTATCCTACTGGCAGGCTACCCGCAGTCAGCCTGAATTCCAAAGTCCTGGTCCGGCGTCGGTTGCTGTCACCTCTTCCCTGACGTCCGTGCGCCAGGGGTATAAAAGATGCAGCCGACGCCATTTTTTCAGTCTTTCTTGCCGTGCGGTGCCCGAACCAAAAGCAGTTCGCAAGTGCCGGTCGGCCGACTCCTGAGATTTTCAAAATCAAATTTCATATCCGAAGTCTTCATTAAAGCTAAGTTCCCCGTTGGGGAAACTTTTTTCTTGCTCCAGATCGATGTCAGAAAAAGTTAACAATTGTATTTCTTGTGGGAAGCAAATACCTCATAAGGATTTTCATTCTTACTGTATTCCTTGCCTAGGCCCTGATCACGACTTTGCTAGCTGTCGGTTTTGTGCTAGATTTAACCAACGCACTTATTAAGCGTCGGTACGATTTTGCCTTTCATTACTTTGGCCGAAGGTTTAATTATAAAATGCCGTTAGAACAGCCGATGACCGGAGTTTATAAAAAGCGCAAGGAAAAGGACAGGCATCCGAGGTCCAAAACTGACGACGTGGCCCCCGCTAGGCCAGTCGCCGGTTCTCAGTGAGGCGCTTTTGCAGCCCCTGACGCCCGCTACCTCAGAGCCACAGGCCGCTTCCGACTCCCAGGTGGAGCCGACTAGGCCTCTGGATACTCAAGGTATTGGACTCTTGGAAACTATTCCCTCAGATGGGTCCGGAGCCACTGAACAGGCATCGGCTTCTGAGGGTGTTTTCAGACCTACACAATTATATGTCAAGCCAACCTCAGCTTCAAAGACAGACTAAAACAGCTCTAAAGACAAATAAACAAGTACAGCATTCTCCTGGACAGATTTCCATGCCTAAGAAACAGATGCTTAAGATGGCCGAAGACCTAATTACTTTGATCAGGGGTTCCCATCCCCCTCCTGGTAAGAGGCCTAGGCAAGAGACAGAATATGACTCTTCTGATCAGGTTTCAATTTCCTCTGATTCCTCTTCTGAACAGGGATACTCCTCCTCCCTATGAGGATTCTGATGCTGAAGAATCTATTCCTTCAGCCTCTCCTCCTGAGGATTATTATTTTGGGGGAAACCCTGCATACCATGAGGGAGCATTTTCACTGGGAGAGCCAAGATTACTCAGAATCTAAGAAAAGGCTCCGAGACTTTCTTTTACTACCTCAGCACAGACCTCTTGCTATTCCACCTGTTCTAGACATTGTGGATGATGTATTTTCAGAGTCCGGCCTGTCTCCTGACTCTTTACCCCCTGCACCTGCTAAGCCAGACAGATACTACAGGGTTCCGGACTCTCTCAAATTTCTATATAAAAACCCTGCTGCTGACCCATAAACATTTTCTCAGGGTCCCAAAGAGGTCAAGGCCTCCACTGCAAAAAACCCTGTCCCCTCTAATAGGGATTCCAGGACACTGGACAGATGGGGGAAAAAATTTACACTTCTGCTACCTTGGCTGTAAGGGCTTTAAATTGCCAGTTTCATATGCTTAAATATCAGGAATACTTAATGTCACTGCTTAAACAGAAAATGTTGACAAATTCTGAATGTTCTGATAACAAGGAAATGCAAGATTTATTGCATGCAGCTAAACAAGTGGGAAAGCATACTTTGCAATGTGGTTTTGATTCACTGGTGGCCTTGTGCAGGGCCGCTGTTACGGGTTCTGTCATTAGAAGGCATGCTTGGTTGAAGGAACAGAATCTGCCTGATCATGTTAAAGCAAAATTATTGGATGCTTTATTACAGCATGATACTTTGTTTGGTGTTAAGGCAGAAGAGGTGTTGAAGAAAATGTGGGATAAAGCGAAATTCATGCAGACAGTTAAGGATTTCCTACACGTACAGCCACCCAGATTTAGCAGGAACTGGCCTACAAACAATTGGTCCTTTCCAGTGTCAGACAGGCAA
Organism: Protopterus annectens; assembly: GCF_019279795.1. NCBI lineage: Eukaryota > Metazoa > Chordata > Ceratodontiformes > Protopteridae > Protopterus > Protopterus annectens. The sequence continues at coordinate 433,870,356 of NC_056728.1, forward strand.
CAAAGAGGCAGATACAGACACCCCAGAGGCAGATCCCAGCCCCAAGGCTCATACAGGCCTAAACAATGGGGTGCTTCTACCTCCAAAAGCGGAGAAGACAAATCACAACCATACAGGAAACAGTCCCAGTGACTTTCCTCTGCCAGAACCAAGCACTTATCTTTTGGCAGCCCCCTTAGGGGGGGAAACTAGCACTTTTTTCACCAAATTGGCACATGATTACCCAGGACAAATGGGTCTTGAACATAGTGTCTCAGGGCTACAGGTTCCTCTTTCACACCCTGCCAAGGGCAAAAGGTATGCCAGACCTGCCACACAGTCAATGGGCAGAGGCACAAAAGCAAGTTTCATCCCTCATTGACGTGAGGGCCATTCAAAGGGTACCACAACAAGAGCAGGGACAAGGATTTTACTCGAGACTTTTCTTGGTGCCCAGAAAGGACAAAGCCTGGAGACCAATACTGGACCTGTCTATTCTAAACACATTTCTGGACATTCCAAAATTCAAAATGTTGACTCTGCAGCAGTTACTGCCCATGTTGGGCAAGAAGGCTTGGCTCCTAACTTTGGACCTAAAAGAGGCATACCTGCATGTCCCAATCAGACAGTCTTGCAGAAGATACCTCAGAGTCATAGCTGGCTCAATGCATTACCAATTCTCTGCATTGCCCTTTGGCTTATCTACTGCGCCCAGGGTCTTCACAAAATGCCTGGCACCAGTAATTGCATTTTGCAGACAAAGAGGAATTCAAATATATCCTTACTTGGACGACTGCCTTATTCAAGCAGAGAACAAAGACATTCTACTAAAGCATCTGGCGTTTGTAAAAAGATTACTAATTTGCCTAGGGTACACAGTAGACAAAAAGAAATCAAAACCAGTATCCTCTCAAGCGATAATATTCCTGGGTGCAAGCTTAAGTACAACTGCCCAGATGGCTTCTCACGCCAGACAAACAAAGGCAACTGACTTCTTACTTCAAAATGTTGGCTACAAAGACGCAGTTATCTGCAAGAAAAAATCTGCAGGCTTTGGGCTTCATGGCATCCTGCATTCTGCTAATTCCATATGCCAGACTGCATATGAGGAAACTACAATGGTATCTAAAAAGTGTTTGGACTCAACATTGCCACAGCCTGGTAGTATTATTATTATTAATTACCCTCATTCCCTGCCTGCAACAGGAGTTTCGATGGTGGGCACAGGCCTGTCACCACAACAAGGGACAGCCATTCACTTTACCCACAGTCAGCCAGACACTAACAACGGACGCATCAAGATTATGCCTCGGGGGTCCACATGGCAGGAAAATGTATTCAGGGCACATGGCCCACAAGCCAGATGCATCTTCATATCAATCAAAAAGAGATGCTAGCTGTTCAGAATGCCCTGACAGCTTTCAAGGATCTACTTCATCCAGGACAACTACTGATAAAGATGGACAATACCACCATCATGTGGTACATAAACAAGCAGGGAGGCACACATTCCTTCCCCCTCTGCAGACAAGCCATGATTTTGTGGGACACAGCATTGACTTAAGTTCACCTGCAAGCACAATTCCTGCCAGGAAAAATAAATACTCTGGCAGACGAACTAAGCAGAAACCTCATGGACCCCCACAAGTGGAAACTGGATCCACAAGTCTTCAGCATGATAACAAGGAAATGGGGATGCCCAGACATAGATCTATTTGCCTCCCCTCATAACTGCCAACTGTGGAGATTCTGCACAAGGATTTATCACGAGCAAGCATGGAAAGTGGATGCCCTATCCTTCAGCTGGAAAACCTAACAGTATATGCCTTTCCTCCACTGCCTCTCCTCCCCAAGATACTCCTAAAGGTCAGACAAGGGAAGCCAAAAATTATACTGCTTGCCCCAGACTGGCCATGCCAGCACTGGTACCCAATCCTAAAGAACTTGTCTCAAGGTCCAGCCTGGACATTGCCTCAAACTTCTCACTTACTGACCCAACAAAACAATCAGATCCTGCACAGCCAACTCAGGACCTTAAATCTGGCAGCATGGCGGATAATGTAGCCATTCAGAACACTCCTCTTTCCAAAGCTGTAATGGATGTTATCTTGGAGGCCAGGAGACCCAGTGCCAGAAAATCTTATGCAGAAAAATGGAAGAGATTCTGTGCTTGGAACTAGGAACAAGGAATTGACACTTTTGTACCAAATATTCCTCAGATTTTACAATACTTAACTGAGATGCTGGACAAAGGCCTATCCTTTTCATCAGTTAAGATTCATGCCTCTGCCATTTCAGCCCATTACAATATGGAACCACCTATCTTTTCTCATCCTTTAATAAGGCAGTACCTCAGAGGGGCCAAAAAACATAAGACCTCCAAGGAGACCACCAATACCTGCGTGGGACCTTAATTATGTATTTGAAAAACTCACACTGCCTCCTTTTGAGCCAGCCTCAACAGCTGATATAAAATTCTTATCCTGGAAAACCGCCCTGCTCCTAGCAATAACCTCCGCAAGACGAGTCTCGGAGTTACAGGCACTCATGGCTGTGGAACCCTTTATCATTTTCCATCCAGACAGGGTTTCTCTGAGGTCGAACCCTACATTTATGTCTAAGGTGGTGTCCAGTGTGGCCCTTAACCAATCCATTCACTTGCCTAACTTTTATCCAAACCCACAGAACAAGGGTAAGAATCTTCTGCATTCTTTGGACATACACAGACAGCTACGCTTCTACTTGGACAGAACTAAAGCTTTCAGAAAGACTGAGCAACTTTTAGTGGCATATGCTGCAGGATCACAAGGAAAGGCTATCTCAAAACAGACTATTTCAAAATGGATAGGCAATTGCATTCGTTTCTGCTACTAATAACATGGCAAATTAGTGCCTAAGGGCATTAGGTCACATTCTACCAGAGCAGCAGCCACTTCAGCAGCCTTCCTCAGAGGAGTACCAACCAAAGACATTTTAGGGGCTGCAACTTGGAGTTCAGTGCACACTTTTACAAAGCACTACCACTTACCTCTCTACTCTAAATCCAGAGCAGGCTTTGCCACTGCAGTTCTGCAGGGTCTCATAGCTTCTCCTAATCCTATTTAACCCAGCCGCCCATCCTCAGCTTTGGGATTCAACCCAAGAGTAATGACTGCAACAGTGAAACATGAGGAACATAGTACAGTTGTGTACCTACCATAAATGTAGATGTTCGAGTGTATTAACTGTTGCAGTCCAGGTTACCCTCCCACCATCCCCCTTTCATTTGCTGGGTCTTATCTGTACTTCTCTATTCTATACAACCTATGTGGTGTATTTGCTTGTAGATGAAGGAAATGTTTACGTTAGTGCATGCATTGTTTATTGGCATAATCTATTTAGCCTACCCTTTTGGGGACACCTGGCATCTGGGGCAAGAAAAACTGAAGAAAATGGCGTTGGCTGCATCTTTTATACCCCTGGCGCACTGACGTCAGGGAAGAGGCGACAGCAACCGACGCCGGACCAGGACTTTGGAATTCAGGCCAACTGCGGGTAGCCTGCCAGCAGGATAACCCAAGAGTAATGACTGTAACAGTGAATACACTTGAACGTCTACATTTATGGTAGGTACATAACTGTACTTTCCAGGGACTTAAATAGGACATGCTGAAGGGGACAGATTTATCTCTCAGTGGAGTACCTCTATGACACCGTTCAAGAAGAACTTGGATGAGTGCATGGGGCACCGTAAATTCTTACCTGGGATAGTGCCCAAAACCCTCCTGGACATCGGCAATCATCACTAAATACAATCTTGGGTATTGATTACAACCTCTCCAGTATTACATTGGGCTGAACAGTTAGGGTTAAAATGTCCTCCGGGTCGATATCCTAGCAATCTCTTATGACAAAAGAAAAATTAATGTACTTTTTCTGATTATTGCATGGGGAAATAACTGGATTAAGGACCTTGAATTTACTTTGTAACAAGTTTTAAGAGTAAGCAAGTAAATGAAAAAGAATATTGAATATTGAGGCTTTTTTGTAACAAAAACATGTATGCTGAGTAGCAGTTCTACAGCTGGCCTTCTTGTTTCCATGGAGCAATCTGATAGACTGGCTGCCTGGTTCTCATGTCTCCATGGAGAAAATTTGATAAAGAGAAACTGGCTACAGGCTAGTGGAAAGTGATTGGCTGAAGAAAAAAATGAGAAGATAAGTTCTCTAGGACATAAAGTTCTCTGAAAGCATTCAGGGGTTTTCCCAGCTGGAAGAGCTATAAAGAAAAGACAAAAGCAACTAGAACTTTGTAGAAGCACTGGCTGCACCATGCATCTTAGCATGTTTAATCTTTATTTTAGGTTAACTCAAGCCTGTGAGAGTGGCTATCAGTTTGGGACTTTTGTTCCTGTTAGAAGGGTAAAACTTCAGTATTCGAAGATGTGCATAGTTTTGTGTGTTAGTATAAAGTTAATAGGAAGGAAGATTACACTGGCATGTACTTATACTCCACCTAGAACTGTTCTAATCAAGTTTAAGAAAATTCTGGAAGAAATAATCAGTTTTTAGCAAGGAATATTACTTATAGGTGGGGACTGGAATGTGATTTGCAACAGCGAAGGTGTGTCTGGAGTATCCAGAAGTGAAAGTATTACAAAGGAGGGTATATTTTTGAAGAAATTTATGAAAATATTTGACATGGAAGATGTGAATTCAGTAATAGAAGTTCGGAGTGAATTTACATATTCCCCAAGATATAAAACCTGGGCTAAGTTAGACAGATTTTACATTTCAAAGGAACATGTGCATTTAATTGAAGATCTTGATATGCACCCAATAACTATTTTAGATCATGTGCAATAATAACTAAAATAAAAGCACAAGGTAATTGGTAATGAAATAAAAATGAGACACTGGCACTTCCATCTGTCTGTTGAAAAGAGAGGAATTTAAGGAATGGGTGGTGGAGATTATTCAGGAGCTATTAGAGAGGATGTACATTTTTTTAATTATAGTTAGGGAGTGGGATAAAATTAAGGTGGAGTTTAAAAATAGGGTGGAAATAAAAGAAAAGGAGCCTATGGTTAAGAAGTAACAAGAATTATTTAGAGGGACTGGCAAATGTAAAAGTATTGCAGAATAGGGGAAATCTCACAGAACAAGAAGAGGATCAACTGCAGAATGCTAAACAGAAAATAAGGGAGTTTAGAAAGATTGCTGTTAAGCAACTGTTTTTGATAGTAGAGCACAAAAACTTTTAGCACAATGACTCGGGCAAAAGAAAGTAGAAAGGGTTGTCGCCAAGCTTAGGCAGCCTATAAGTAGGAAGGTAGCAAGAGATCCTGTAGAAGTAATAGAAATGTTTCAGAAATTTTTTGAAAGTCTGTATAAAGCAGAGAAATATGGAAATCAAGAAAATACAAGTGGAAATGTTTATGGAAGAATTAAATATACCGAGTTTAGAGGTGGATGAGGCTCAATTACTGACAGGATAGGAAGAGATGAGAAAAATATTGTGATATATAACCAATCTATAGGAAAGTCTCCAGGAGTAGATGGGAGGGAAAAAAACTGGTAATCTCCAAGTGTAGTACCTCGCACTCAGTTCTGCTCAGCTTTGGGCGTGGAGTGGGCATGACATACATGATTGGCAGGGAAAGGAGAGTACGAGTGACAGTCACTGCAGGTTACTGTTTCAATAACAAAAATTCAAAGCAGTAAAAAGCGAGATTACCCCCATTTTTGAGGTGCACAAGAATTGTTAAGAAAGGTAAAGTATTGTGTGTGTGGGGAGGGTGAGGCAAAGAGCCAATGACAGGGGCAGATTTTAAATATATTTCCGTCATAAACAAAGTGCCCAAAATTAGGAACAGATTTAAACATTCCTCTTATAAACGGAGAAAGTGTTGCATGAGCAGGTACACGCATTATATGAAGGATGTTTGAAACTCATATGCCTGTAATTAGTCATTTTATTCTTAGTGATTTGTCAGAAAAGTGCAAATTTTGTGAGGAACAGACCAAAAATATGGTCAACAGTTTACTAACAACTTCAGCTAGGAAGCTCACAGGAAGGTGTAAATGTTAGTTTGCAAAACGTTAACATTTGTTGTGGCTATTAGTTAAAAAGTACCTAACCCGGGATGTTGTGAGAGGTTGTGAGGCTCTCCTGATTTGTGTGCACTTGGAGATTAGTTCTGCAGGGACTTAGGAAATGGGTCAGGATGACCTGAACTGGTGCCAGCAGTAACACCGAAGTTAAGGGATCAACACCTGCAGCTGTCCTAACTTGTCAGTGTCACTGAAGTACGAAGGCACAGACGATGCCAAAAATAGGAGGAAGAAGTAGACAACCGGAATGTCGAAAAGGGAGGGCATATTTCTTTTGGACTGACGTGCTGCCATAGCTCTCAACCTTCCATGTCCAAAATGAGGAACACTAGCCCTCATAATGTGGAACCAAATGGTCAAAATGTGAAACTAAGCAATGTGAAAGATGCATGCAGTAAAGAAAAAGCGGTAGGCTCAGGCTGACATTACAGAAGCGGGGGCGGGGTCAGTGCGCTGGAGGTGTGTTTGGGGCGGGATTTGCTACTGCGCATCCTGCGAGGTACACACTTGGAGATTACCAAAAAACTGATAAAGAGCTGGAAGGTTTTAACAGTATTTTAAAAGGAGGAGAAGTGCCAACATCCTGGAAGAAAACAGTGGTAGCTTTTACACCTAAAGAGGGTAGAGATACATCAGATCAGCTTCAAACAGGCCCATTTCAGTGCTCAACCACAATTATAAAGTTTTCATGTCTATAACAGCTAAAAAGAATTTCAAAAGTAATGCCAAAATTAATAGATGTGGATCAGTGTGGTTTTGTGGAGGGGAGGCAAACATTTGACAGCATTAACAGAACACTGATACAGAAGCGAGCAGAATGTAAGAAAATACCATTGTTACTGATGGGTCTTGATGAAGAGAAAGCATTTGACAGAGTAAGCTGGGACTTTATAAGCAGGGCAATAGACACATTTGCATTTCCAGAAAAAAAAAATATAAGGTTGAGTAGGTGGGTTTATGAGGGATTGGAGAGGAAAATGAAAGTGGGTGGAGCCCTCTCTGATAATTTCTGCTTGAGCAGAGGAACCAGGCAGGGTTGTCCTCTTTCCCATTTATTTGCATTATATTTAGAACCAGTGGCAAATAAGGCACCCAGAAATTTGAGAATATAGTAGGTATGGTAGTAAAGAAAAGCTAGCTCTGTTTGCAGATATTATTTTATACCTGACAAAACCAGAAGGAGAATTTACATTGTTGTGGAACATTTTAAGACAGTTTCAAATCTTTTGAGGATACAAAATTAATGAAGCTAAAACGAAAGGCAATAGAGGTACATTTAGTACCCACACACAAATTGGTTCAGCAATAGCCGTATTTATGGGGACATGATAAAATGGAAGTATTTAGAAGTATGGATTAAACATTATTCTGGTGTAGCAGCTAAGGATATGTGGGAAGAGACTAAACAAAAGATAATACAAAAACTGAAAAAATTTAAGCTTTGTTATATGGATAGTACGATACAAGCAATCAAAATGTTTAAAGTTCCTTTAGTCTTATACACAGGTCAGGCATATTTTAATCAACCGGAGGAGAAGTTGTGGATAGCAGTTAATAAAGAGCTGAAGGACTTTATCTGGCAGGGGAAGACTGCAAGAGTCAACTGGGATAAGCTTATTCTTCCAGTAGAACAGGGCAAATTGGGATTACCTTATTTGAAAGGGTATTTTAGAGCTACACAATTAAAGCAGCTGTACGTATCACAAGCAGAAAACTGTAACTCATTGTAGAAAGGGATGATGATCAAACAATGGGGAAGTTCAAGAAACAAGGAGAGACTGGGATTTTGGATGCAGACCTTTAAGGAGAATAACAGTAACAATATAGAATATTATATCCATAAAGTAGCAGAAAGTATTCTAAGAACTAAGCCAACACAGGAATGGATAAAAGAGATTCTGCTGATAGGGATGACTGCAGTTAGGGATATAGATAATAGGCAAGAGGGGGCTGAAATTTATTGGAAAACCTGGCAAAGGAATCAAGGTATTGAGAGCAAATAACTAGAGAGGGAAAGGTAATAGAATGGGAAGTGGCCAAGAATTTATTTGGCCTGCAGGTTAGAGATTGTCTTCCCTATCAAGGATGGATATCAGAGTATAGGCAAAGAGAAAGAAATGGGCGGTCCTAAATGAACGACCAGCACTGGTACAGTTTTTAGTCAAATCTAGAACAGAAGCTGCCATTAAAAAAGGAATAATTAGTAGAACATATAAAATATTGCATGATAACTATAAGAATCAGTCAGAGGAGGTTAGAAACAATAGGGAAGAGAGATTGGATAAGCAATTCACAAAGAAACAATGGGAGGATATATGTACGTCTCCCAAATATACAACAAACTCTAAAGGATTTAGGATTTTTGCTTGGAAATGTTTACATAAATATGTTTATACCCCAGGTAGACTCAAGAGAATTTTTCCTCAAGTAGACAGCAAATGTTGGAGGTGTAATGGGGAAGAAAGTGGTACTTGGGAATATATTTTCTGGGAGTGTTGTAGGTTGGCAGACTTTGATTCCCTACAGGATGCAGTGTCAGAGATGTTGAGTGGACAGATTGGTGTGATGAGGGAGATGATTTTTCTGAGCTATGATACAGCATCAGAATTGCCTGGACATGGTAAGGTTTTGCTTTGTCTTATTATTGTGGCTGCCAAAAAAAGCAATTACCAGAAAATGGAAATCAAAATCTAAACCAACTGTGTTAGAAGTACTGAATATAGTAACAGAGATAAAACAACTGGAATTGAGATCTTTAGAAAAGGGTAGGAGCAAACTACATAGGGAAAATGGGAATTGTGGGAACAATACATACTGGGAGGATTGATGTTTTAAAGAAGGCAGAACCTAAATGAGCTATGTAATGTTTGATTGAAAATGATTGGTTAGGTTATACGTGATGTATAATGTTTGTAAATGGGAGTGTGTCAGTATGGTCTGTGATGTAAAATGCTTGCAGCTAGGATTGTGATGGTGTGGTTAATTTTTATTTATATAAATGTATGATTGTTTATGTTGTAAGTGGTGGTTTAATAAAGATGTTTCTTGTTTAAAAAAAGGAGCAGGAATCAAGTAAAATTTATGCAGTATTGCTTGGGTTATGTGATGTATAGCAATATATGTAAAGGATAATGTTTGTTAATGTTAATTTAATACAATTTGATTGTTTTTGTATAAATGTAAATTCACCTTTGTTACAAGTGAAGATTCAATAAAGGTGTTTAAAAAATTTAAAAAAAAGAGTAGGCTTTAGAGGATTTTTCATGGGGTAGATAAATGCTGGAAGTGTGTTTGGAAGAAGTGAGGTAACTGGAACTTTTTTGTGAATGTAACGAGCTGGCAGATTTAAAACAAAAATATGTGTGGAGTACTTTGACAGAGGTGTTGGGGATACAAATGGGTGTAACTAAGAAAATTATTATTTGATGGTGGAATATAGGATATGAATTGTTTTGATATAGTAAGGCCTTAACTAAGTTTAATGCTCTTGGATGCCATTGAAAATAAAAGTTGGTCTTTATCAAAAGGAACTGAAAGTTTACTGTTGTAAAGAAGGTAAGATGTACAGATGGGATCTTAAGAAAAGGAGGGGTTAATTTTATAGAAGAAAATGGATTTTTTGTAACAGTAGATGCAGAATGTTCGAGAAGAAGAATTAAGTTTAAGGGAAGGGAGGAAATGAGCAATTTCTGTAATGTTGATCTGAATGAAAACTGGTAAAAAGAAAATGTGTAATGCATGACAGTATCAGCGGAAATCTGTTTTTTTCTGGTGATCTTTGTAAACTCATGGTACAGTTTAAAATGTTATGATTTAATGAAGATGATGCAAAAAAAAAAACGGTTCACATCCATTTTAGTCTAGGGATGTGAGTGAACTAGTGGTGCTCTGTGCTGATCTTCCATTTCTCACCTGGAGTTGTGGCTTTTCAAAGCCTATGTTTCACCATGACTGTTGTCTGGTAGTAGGACCACCTGGATATCATTCTCATGTCATGACTGAAATCATTGTTGCAGTATTCCTGACATATGGTTTGTCACTGCTGACATCTGTGTGAGGTACCAAAGCCTTACCTTCCCTAAGGTCATATGTTCACATGACATCAGCTCGCAAGTGTAGGAATATATTGATGGACGTACGAGCGTGAACCTCAGACTGTCTCGCCACCAGCCCAAATGCAGCTCATGCATCCTTTGGACTAATTTCTTTCATTGGCGCCATTGCTTCAGTTGATCATTTTTTCAGCTAAGTGCCCATTGGAGAATCTTTCTTTGCCTTTTTTCTTTATGCTATTTTTGTTCAAATTTGTTGGTATCAACTAGGAGGGGTAAGTACGAATGTGGTAAACAGATTTCATACAGTGACTTGCACCCCAAGTGCCTTTTCTGTCTAGGCCTGGAATTTGATCACATATCTGCTCCATTTGTCAGTCGTTTATTCCCAAATCTCCTAGGTTGAGGCTTTCCCCTCTCAACACCTGTCTGGAAACTTGGAGTCTTAAATGCCTGGCCCAGTCCAAAATGGATGAATCCACGTCCACAGACATCCTGCTTTAGCCCAAGAAGAAGCTTAGGAGGCCCAGAACAAATACAGTCTAATGTTTTGGACTCTAACATACCTGATGAGGTTGCAGAACCTGCAGTACATCAGGTTACCTCTCAGTTGCCAGCTGCTGAGACCCTGTCAGAAGCCAGTGTGGCTCCTGAGGCCTTACAGACTGCAGGTAAGTCTGATGACCTGCGACTAATTTTTGATGGCCCTTACTGAGTTCCTCATTTATTAGTTAGGGGAAGAGATCTGAGATACAGTAACAGAGGTTAGGTAGTGTTCCAAACCTCTGCATCTCATCCAGACAGATGTCACACCTAAAAAGGAAAAAAAAAAGTCTAGAGATATGGCCTCTCCTTCAGGAGATGGGGAAAAGTAGTGAATAGATTTCTCCCAGTGCTTCTTCAAAGCTATTATCACCTTGAAACCCTACTCTTTTGATTCTCCACAACCACAGGCTGCACCTCAAAAACCTGCTATGGCATCTTCTGAAGCACAAGAACAACAAAATTATGATTCAGACCACTCTTCTCAAATACAGTCTCCTATATGAATGTATTTAGATGAAGTGGATTTCCTGTCACCAAATTCCCCTATTAGGGAAGCTTCCTTTGCGGAAACTATCCAGAACATGATGAATCATATTGAATGGCAATCCACTCAGATCTCTGATGTTCAGAAGAGGTACTACAGCCTCTTGGAAATGGGCACTCGTGTCCCTTCTCCAGTCCCTCCTGTACTTGAGGCTTTCTGGGATGCTTTTCAGTCCATCCATTCAGCACCTGACTCTTAACCGCCAACTTCTAAAAGATATTACATGTTTTACAAGGTACCTGATGACCTAAAAATACTTGTACAAGAATCCTGTTGCAGATCTCTCTGCAGAGTGTTTGCTTCAGATAAGCCCTCTAAGCTCTTATCCCATTGCTAATGCCCTACCTACTGACAAGTTTATTAGGGCTGTGGATAAGGGGATAAACAGGGTTTACACCTCTTCTACCCTTGCTTTTAGGGCAATTAACTTCCAGATTCAAATGACTAAATGTTTGATTTCTGTACTTCAGTCCTTAAACAACATGATGCAGGACCTTCTAAATGCAGAATCAAAGCAGCAAATGTAGAATGTACTTTCCCAGGCCACTCAAATTGCCAGAAAGAGCATTATGTGCAGTTACAATGTTGTGGATGCCTCTTTTCAGGCAGCGACTACTGGGTCTGTTATTCACAGATATGCATGGCGTCATAGCTAGCCCATTCCTGAGGATTTCTGGTTAAAGCTCTTAAACGCCCCCTTGGACAAAGACCTGTTATTTGGTCCTCAGGTTGCCAGGTTGTTCAAAACTCTGTAAGATCAAGGTACGGCTATGAAAGACAGCAGGCAGATTCTACTCTCCTCAGTTCTTAGATACCATTGGAAAAAACTCCAAAACTTAAAAACCGACCAGTAAACCAAAAAACGAGCTTAAAGAAGCAGTTAACCCGAAGTTATTTGATAAAATAATTGTTTAATGATGTTAGCACACGCTTTCGGAGAGCTCTATGTCCCTCCTTCCTCAGACACAAAGATAAAAGTGTGATTAAATAGATATATTTTATACACTCAAATTCAATTAATCAATTATACTAAACAAGTACAATTACACAAACCTACACATTAAACCGGAAGCAACTCCAAATACACCATGTACCACAACTACTGAAATCAATCATATAATATGTGATACGTTTTAGACAATCAATAATTTATAATTTGTAATTCAAATAAATTCAAAACAAGCAATGTATAATTGTGTAAATATAAATATATACATACATAAAAAATGTGTATGTGTTTATTTACTAAAAAATATAAATAAAACTACGTTTAAAACATACATTAAAAATCCTTATAAAACCCTAATCACCTTTTTAAGGCAAGGTTTTTTAACACACAACTAATAGACACATGATCGTTCAAACCAGGAAAAATATATGAAGCAGTACGAATTTGCCAAAAAAGTTCATCCACTTCTAACTTATTCTGCCAAGGACCACCCCTAATATCAAAATCGATTTTCTTAAGGACCGTGAATTTAAAATGATGGTCCGAAAAATCATTAATGTGCCTCGCCAGGGCGTTATTTAGATCAAGCCTACTTATAGCTTAAACATGTTCATAAATGCGCTGCTTCACTTTCCTTTCGGTCTTACCGATGTAAAAAGCAGTGCATTTTTGGCAAACAGTGGCATACACAACACTTCTAGTTTCACAATTATATTTACCTGTCACATTATACATTTGGTCTCTGAGTTTAACTTTAGGGTCAGTACACACGTACCTACACTGCTTACATGCTCCACATTTACTCATCCCGGGGTTACCATGACGACTGGATTTAGGCTTACTCTCCAGAAGTGCCTTCAAGTTGTAACCTCTCTTGAATATCATTTTTGGACCGTCACTTAACAATCCAAACAGAAAAGGGTCTTCAGCAATAAGAGCCCAGTTCTTATGGACAACGTTCCTAATCTTACTGTGATCCAAACTAAATGTACACAAAAAACTAGTACCAAAAACATCCCCAGTTTTGTTCTTGGTCTGTGCCTTATTGGCCACAAACCCGCCACCTGGAGGAAGATTGCAAAAGCCAGACAGAATTGATTTATAAAAACCAGACTGTCTTTTACGAATAACTTAAAATTTTATTTCTGAAACAAACCAAAAAGGATACCCCCTATGGAGAAACATAGTGCTCAAATGTTCACATTCATTTAAAAAATCATCCTCATCAGATATCCTAGCCGCCTTAACCATCTGCCCTTTCACGACAGCTTTCTTTTGGTGGTTAGGGTGGCAACTCGTAAAGTGAAGGAACGAGTTAGAGTAAGTGGGTTTACTATAAATAACACTCTTATATTTTGAAGCAGAAAGGTCCTTAATCAATAAAATGTCTAAATAGTTAATACTAAATTCTTGTAGATTGTAAGTAAACTCCAAAAAGTTTGTCATACTAGAGATACTGTCCATAAATAATGGGACCCGAGATGGTGGTGCTTTCCAAATTAAGAACATGTCCTGGTACCTAGTGTACCAGGCGACACATTCATCAAACACTACATTGGGAAACAAAAAAGTCCTTTCCCAATGAGCCAATACACAATTGGCAAAGCTCGCACCACACGGGGAACCCATTGCTACCCCTGATTTCTGTAAATATATGTTGCCATCAAATAGCATGAAATTGGAGTTTAGCACAATTTCTAGTAGTGTTTCTACCACATAAGTAGTGTTATCGTCCACTGTCTTATTCCTTAAAAACTCACCAACCCATTGGATACCCAAATCCTGAGGGATTACGGTGTATAAATCTTTAATGTCTATAGTCGGAAACCACCGTTCTTTTGCAAATGGTATTTTTCCAGTTTCCTGGAGAAAACTCCAGGAGTCCTTGCAGATCTGGGACTCTTGTTCTAACAAGGGTTTAAGGATCGTATCTACAAACTTTGCACAAGCGTACGTGATCGAACCTCGGCCATCTACAATAGGCCGAAAGGGGGGGGGGGGGTCATAAATAGATTTATGGATTTTTGGTATGCCGAAAAGGACAGGTAACTTTGGGGCTAAGATCGTCAAGTAGTGATACACATCTGTATCAATAGACCTCTCCAAAAACAGATCCTCGACAGTACTTCTTATTTTAGAATAAACTGTGTTAACCTCATTGGTTGTCACCAATGTGTAAAAATCAGTATTCAACTGTTTTAACATCTTTTCAACATATAAAAAATAATCCAAAAAACCAGACCACCCCCCTTATCAGGCTTCATGACTCTTATGCTGCAATCCTACAGCATAATAATAAAATCCCACTGGGACTTAGTAATGTTGAAGCCTTGTTTGTCTGGATGCAAATTGTTCATCGATAATGCCCTAAAATCATACTCACACATTTTTTCAAACAAGCAGAGAGACTCTTGTAGAGGGGGGTTATAAGTACTAGGAGTTTTAAATTTACAATCCATTTTACTTTTGTCACCCATTAAACAACTTAAATTTAATTTTCTTACAAAAAGTTTAAGATCAACAATTGTCTTAACTAAATCAAAATGGGAATCTTGAAAAAAACTCCACCATATCTGGATCAATAGCAAAAGAAGTGTAATTATATATTTTAAAGTCACCCTTTGAGTCAGCAATAATCTGAGGATCATAGAAGTGATTCATCATCTCTTCCTCTGATTCCTCCTGCTCCTGGAATTGCCTTGATTGTACCACCCTCCCTCTCATATTCGTCTGTCTGTTCTTGTTGTTTCTGGGAAAACCCTGTTGATTTGTGTTATTCTGACCTCTGGGGCTTGTCGACACTGCGTGGTGTTGATGGTTAGTAGCCCCTTTATTAGCCTGATTATTAAACCCAGTGTTACTACCATTAAGCAGTCTCTCACTACGATGAAGAGGTTGAACCTCTTTGTCTTGATCACCAGCCCCAAAAACCTGTTGCTCATTTGGTTCACTTATTGGTTCAGTGTTAGAACTACCTTCAAGTCCAGAACCAAAAGGCACTTTAAAGATTGGTGGAGGGCGGGGGTATGCCTTATTGTTACCATAATCCCGAATGTCCCTAGCAATTTTTCTCTTCTTGGTGTTAATAAGTTTGTTGATAGTGGCCTCAATACTGGTGAACGTACGAGAAAATTCATACTTGTATCTCAAAAAGTCATTATCATTTTTAATACTCTGCTCAAGGAGCTCTAAGTCAGTTTGTAACTTCTGCACATCCGTTTGGTACTGTATGATAAGTAAATTAATAAATTCAAAGCCTTGCCTGTCAAAAAGCGCTAAAAGGTCTTTGTGGAACTGTGAACCTTCAACCAGTCCGACAGGATAACGCCACTGTCGAAGACCTTTAGGAATCACTTGCTTTGTTAAACATTCCTGTAGGTAAGAAATTTCAAGTTGCAACTTCCTGCACTTGAACAGTTTCTGATCAAAGACGCCAATTAAATTAACAATATTACTTACAACTGGATCAGAATTCCCCTGTTGTGTTAAGTCACTTTCATTTCCACATCCGTTGCCAAAGAAATTGTTGTTACTTAAGAACCTACCGATTGTAGGCACTGAAGACGTTAATAAATCCTTGGACACCGTTCTTTGCCTTCCTTGGTCAGGGCCATGAAATAAAGCACCTTGCTCAGTTGGAGCACCAGCCGGTTCAGGACTGTGCCCACGGTTGTTGTTATTACTGCTGCTTCCGGGTTGTGGTAAACGTAGGTTTCCCATTGGTGCTAGGTGTTGCCTCGCTACATTGTTTGTTGAGGTAGATCCAAGAGGCTGGCTGCTTAACAAAGAGCAACCAGCACTAGCACCTGCTGCTTGCAAACAGTCAATGCGTTGAGTGAGGTTATCCATATACCCCATCATTAACCTCAACAAGACTGTTAAATTTCCTTCGGCATTCACCTCTTCATCAGACTGGTTATTTAAACCATTTTTACCATTACTGTCCACCTGAGTGAACAAAGAACCTTGAGAAAGTGCTTCAAGCTCGCTCATTGTAAAAACACACAAAAACTCCAAAACTTAAAAACCGACCAGTAAACCAAAAAACGATCTTAAAGAAGCAGTTAACCCGAAGTTATTTAATAAAATAATTGTTTAATGATGTTAACACACGCTTTCGGAGAGCTCTTTGTCCCTCCTTCCTCAGACACAAAGATAAAAGTGTGATTAAATAGATACATTTTATACACTCAAATTCAATTAATCAATTATACTAAACAAGTACAATTACACAAACCTACACACTAAACCGGAAGCAACTCCAAATACACCATGTGCCACAACTACTGAAATCAATCATATGTCATATCAAGGTGATTAGGGTTTTATAAGGATTTTTAATGTATGTTTTAAACGTAGTTTTATTTATATTTTTAGTAAATAAACACATACACATACATATATTTTTTATGTATGTATATATTTATATTTACACAATTATACATTGCTTGTTTTGAATTTATTTAAATTACAAATTATAAATTATTGATTGTCTAAAACATATCACATATTATATGATTGATTTCAGTAGTTGTGGTACATGGTGTATTTGGAGTTGCTTCCGGTTTAGTGTGTAGGTTTGTGTAATTGTACTTGTTTAGTATAATTGATTAATTGAATTTGAGTGTATAAAATATATCTATTTAATCACACTTTTATCTTTGTGTTTGAGGAAGGAGGGACATAGAGCTCTCCGAAAGCATGTGCTAACATCATTAAACAATTATTTTATCAAATAACTTCGGGTTGACTGCTTCTTTAAGCTCGTTTTTTGGTTTACTGATAGATACCATTGGAACTACTTATCTAAATCTTCATCTTTCCTCAGAAGGGACTCTTGGGTAACTTAAACACAGGCAAACCCCCTAGGGAAAAGGTACTCTGAGAAACCTCATAGCGAACCACTATCTGGGAAGCCTCCCATTGGAAGTACAAATTTCTGACTACCTTTCAAGCACCCCCTCCCTTGCCATCAGGTCCCTAACACCTCTTTCCAAAAGACTGTCACTCCCCATAGCCCAGTAGGAAACGATTGCCACAGACAAAATCTGTCCTGTCCATTATCAAGGATGGTTATGCGTTGTCCTTGGAAAATATTCCTCCTCTGAAAGGCATGCCACATACTCCTCACAACCAGCTATCTCTACTCACTCCCATTATTCAGGATCCTTCTGAATCAGGGCAGTATTGTACTGGTCCTACAGGAAAAATATTCTACTTCAGAATCTTTCTGTTGCCAAGAAAAGAACAATGGAGACACATTCTAGACCTTTCTCTTATAAACACTTTCTTGAAAGTACTGGCTTTTAAAATACTTTACCACTCTCTTGCCTTTCATTCTTCCCCAAGCATTTCTAGCTGTTCATCCGTCTTGCAGGAAATTCCTCAGATTTTTTTCTGGCTCCTTGCATTTTCAGTTTACTGTCTGCCTTTTGGTCTTTTCATAGCATAAAGGGTGTTCACAATGTCTAGCTCCAGTGGTGGCGTTCTACCACACCCAGGAAGTTTAATTTTTTTCCTTAACTAGACAACCTTTTGCTCCAGGCTCTCTCTCCAGGAGTCCTCCTTGAGCATCTAGATTTCACTGTCCAACTCCTGTCAAGTCTGGATTCACAGTCATCTGCAGAAAGTCCCACATGGTTCGTATATGGGACATGATTTTCCTGGGTTACAGACTGGACACACAGAAAATGCTTGTCTTCCTCCCTCAGGAGAAAGTTCACAGTTTGTCCAGTTCTTCCTAGATCTCTCCTCTGCTGTTAAGAATTTTGGGTTTCATAGCCACCACCATTGCTGTTCTTACTCAGCCAAACTTCACATGTGGAAAATCCAGTGGTATCTGAAATCTGTGTGGTCCCAACACTCCCACCCCTTGGACTCAAATGATCACCCTCTTAGATTGTCTAAAAAATGTTATACTTTGGTTGAAGGCACAGGTAGATCTTAACCCAGGGCTTCCTTCACACACCCTTCTCCTCCTCCCTTCAAGTAGTTCACACAGACACCGGGGCATGGGGGGCATGGACAGGATCACATTGGGTACAAGGTAGTTGACAACTACAGTTCCTGAAGGAACTTGTCACTCTGAAGGAAATGAGGGCTCCTCTGCAAGGACTGCAGACATTCTCCCACCAGTGGAAACCGGGGCCACTAAGTGTACACGCACAACACCATGTGGTAGATAAACAGGGAGGTACCAGGCCTTTCCATCTGTGCAGGTTAGCACAGGAGGAATAGAACTTAAGAGACCCAGATGGACATCACCCTCACAGCCGCATACATTCCCTCACAGGGCAATGTACTGGCAGATTCCCTAAGCTGCTTCTTGGATGACCCTCACAAATGAACCCTAAATGGGCAGGTTTTCTAGGCAATAACTCTTTAGCGAGGCACACCTCAGATAGACGTCTTTTCGAAACCAATAAACCATCAACTCTCCCAGTTCTGCATCAGGAAACCTTGCCCCTCAGCCTGAAGAAGACATGCTATCTCCTCCCAGTGGACAGGGAAGTTCCTGTATGCCTTCCCTCCACTTCTACTTCCGAAATTGTTTTTCTAAAAGCACAAAAGGAAGCACCCAAGCACCTTTTACTTGGCCCCCTTTAGCCTGCTATTTCACCTGAAAAACAGAAATTACAGGAAAATATCTATGCAATTGGACCTTATCATTCAAGAAAAAGGATTGCTTTTCCACCCAAATCTTTCCTCACTCAGCTTGACTCTGTGGGTGACAGGATTTTAATCCCTCAAAGACACCTATTCTCTGAAGAGGTGGTTCTAAGTACTACAGGAAGCCAGGAAACCCACAAGTAGAAACTCTTGCACAGCTAAATGGAACAGGTTTTCTTTTTGGTGCAGCAGATACAGTCAGGACCCCTCTGATCACAGGTTGCTGCTCTCCTGAAATATCTTTGCGAATTACTTCATTCAGACTTGGCTTAGTTTTCTATAAAGGCTCACGTGTTGGCCATCATTGCCTGCCTGCTTCTTAACCCTCCACTTATGGCTTGAGCGGATGTCAAGCTTTTACTTAGAGGTGTTCTGTATCATAACCCACCAAGGAAGCCCATCTCTCCCTTTGTGCTGTGAAAGCTTACATTCCCTTCCTTTGAACCAGCGTATTCTGCCTCTTTAAAATTCTGCACTTAGGAAGGTGTTCTACTGTTGGCTCTCACCTCTGCTAGGAGTGTTACAAGCTTTCATGGCCATTGCACCATTTCTTATTTTCCACAAGGACAACGTGACTGCCAAGGCTAGTCCGTTCTTCATGCCTAAAGTAGTGAATGAGTTGTCCCTTAATCAGGCTATTCACCTACTCTTTCTGAATTCCAAAAATGGGGGGGGGGACTTACGTTTTTGGGACATTCACAGACAACTGAGATTTTTATCTGTACTAAATCCTTTAGGAGGACTGACCAACTGTTTGTATCTTTTATGAGCCCTAAGCTGGACCAGCCATTCTACAAAGACACTGTTGCAACTTGGATCTCTAAGGCCATCACTTTTTGCTGTTTGCACTATAGTAAATCCTTGCCTTCCTGCTCAAAAGCTCATTCTTTTGGGGCAGTTGCTTCCTCAGGGCCTTTTCACACAGGCATAATGCCAAGCTTATCTTGGAAGCTGATACTTAGTCCTCTGTACACACCGTCACCACAGACTCTACAAAATTGATACCTTCTCCAGGTTCATGGCTGCCTTTGCTAGGTCTGTCCTGTCTGGACTGCTAGACAGCTCATCTATTCAGTAGCCTGCCACTCTTCTGTCTATCTCCTTCAGCTCTGTGAATCACCCATATGTCAGGAATACTGCAACAGTAATTTCAGTTAGGGAATAGTACAATTATGTAAGAACTTACCATAACAGTAGATCTGTTACTGATGACTATTGCAATATGCCTTCTCATCCTCCTTCCCCTCTTCTCTGGCTTATTTTAATTGTCTTCTCCCTGTCTGCTTTATCCTTTACTCTGCTACATGGAAATGGGGGAATTTACTTACCTTTTCAAGCAACACCCCTCTAGCACCCCTCCTAGCTGACCATTTTATCTCTCTCATAGGTAGGTACTAGGCTATCGGCCCAAGGGCCTACATAAGCCTAGCCAGCAAGTTTCCAAAGCTTACTCCACCCAAGAAAGTTATTTTCCTGTGCCACTGTCGAGCAGAGACACGGAAGTGATCCCGGGGGTGTATTTCCTATTTCCCATCCACTCATCAAGATTTTTCTTGAAGATTGCTAATGAAGAACTTTGCTTGACATAGATGGTAGCTTGTTCTGGAGTATAGGAAGTCTCTGGGACAGGAATCAATCCCTCCAGCGTGTCCTGTTTATTGTGGTGACAAGGTATAGATCCCTAGAGCGTGTAGCTTGGAGGGATTGGGATTTCTTTAGGTGTAGCATGTCCAACAGCTCTGGGTTTGACATAGCTTTATATGTTAGGCAGAGATCACCTCGGAGTAGGCGATATGCTACTGAGTAAAGCTGGAGTTTTTTGAATCGGTCAGTGTAGGGCATTTGTTTGAGGCCAGAAATCCTGTATGTGAGGTACTTCTGTGGCCTTTTCAGCTGCTGCAGATGTCTTGTGAGGTACATTCCAAAAGGGGCATTGTACTCTATAATGGGTCTAATGAGTGACGAGTAAAGGGGGACAATGACCTCTTTTTTCCTGGATGAGAACCCTTTTATGATGAGGTGTGCCACGTAGAAGGACTTCCTGACTACTGTGGCGATGTGACTATCAAAGGAGAGACTACTGTCCACCTCGGTCCCAAGGTCTCTTATCACGCATTCAGTGTTAAGTAGATTGCTGCCTATGTGGTAGTTCATGGGTACAGAGTTTTTACCAAAGGGGATGACACTGCACTTTTTGGCATTGAGCTTGAGGCCATGGCTCTGACACCAGGCATCTGTCTCAGTGAGGCCCTTCTGTAGGATGTCCACATCATTTGGCTCCTAGTTTGCAGTCATCTTCAGGCCACTGGCTTGGAGATAGTTTGAAATTCACCCTCGTATATCCCTGTTCTTGCAAGTTGAGGTCATGTATTGTACTTATGATCTCGGGAAGGTAAAGGTTTGGTATCCCACTCTGACATCAGCAGTGATAACCCATATGTCAGGAAAACTGCAACAGTGATCAGTGTAAGACATCTAGTGTTCTTACACAACTGTACTTTTTCCAATTGGACCTAGAAGAGCACAGTTTTTCTCTCCTACTTAATACAGCAGGACAAGGGTAGTTTGTCAGTGTATTCATTATCCCAATGTATGTAGCGTTTCTGGGCAACCTCCTGCCATTCCTTCTGATCGTATTCTTCACTGCAAAGCTTAGGGGAGAAATTGTTGATATCTTATGATAGTTAAGGTGTGGGCATGGTTTCAAGCTGTAAGGGCCCTAGCCTAGCAGAGGGTTTCCCCTATAGTTGAGAGGGGGTGGGGGCAGCTGGTTCTATCACAGGGTCTGTATTCTGGTATAGCTCACTTAACTCAGGCACCTGTATGATCCAAATGTCATTTTTTCATTATTAGGGTACGTGTCAGATATTTTCTTCAAAACTTTGACCTTTTGGAGATAGGATTGTAGCTAGTGCCCTCTCATCAGACATTTCCTTAGAATGCTATATGTCCAAACCCTGCCCCAGCATCATGGAAACTGAAATTCACAGTAGACAGGCTTGCCCTTCTGTTGTTTGAGCCTTGTGAGTCAGTAGAATGGAAGTTTGTGGCTTGGAATACCGTTTCTAGCAGCCATTATGTCTCTGGTAGCTCAGACGATGCCTGATGGGGCATGCACAAGGTTAGGAATGTAGCACAATTATTCATTTCCCGTCATTCATTTTTTTTTTTTTTTTTGCAAACATTTGGGCAGCCATCAGTTTTAAAAAATGCTGCTGTCAAAGCCTACTCTGTCAGGAAGATGGCTGCCACAGTGCTTGCTCCTGGAATCTCTCTGCTGCCAGTATTTGTGCTGCTGTAATTTGCAGTCCTGTACACTCCCTTCACCAAACATTATGGTGTCAAGCAACTTAAGAGAAGGCCACTTTTGGATGTCTTTCCTCCAAGACTTTACTGTCTGAGATTTAAGCTGTTTCCATCTTGAGAAATATGTTCTGGAATTCAGTCCAACCTTGAACCCATCAGGGAGGGTCCTCCTAGCTAGGAGTAAACCGGTATCCTCTCTTTGTCAACTAATCTTCTGGAAGTCTGTCGCTGATAGGTCAAAAATATTTTTCTACCATCACTTGTGTGGTTACTCTTCAGCAGCTGCTTTTGGAGTTCCTTGCAAGTCAGACTTGTATGTAGCTTTATATCACTTATGTTTGATAATATTTTGTAATATCTGTATGCATTGTTTCTTTGATTTGAAGGAATGTTGCCCACTGTTGGTTAAATACATTGCAACACATTATGTTCGCTGGGCATGCTCCTGTCCCTGAATGTAGGATTTTATTGAAGAAAATGATGCATTCCATTTGGTGAAGTAATTCTTAGCCTGGAGACCATAAGGGGGGGCCTTCTAAGAAACAGTGTATTATGGCAGGAACCTCTTTAGATGAGGGTGGACCTTTTAATGTGAACTGCTATAAAGAACTTTTGAAATTGATCTTGCACTGTAATTACTGAAATTATATCTGTCTGGAATTTTCCATGCTACTTAACTGTAACAGTATGACGATGGTTTTACAGAAAATGTAGAACTTGGACGCATTGATTTGTAAGTGCCAACCCTCATTGGCTGTTTCCTCATGTCAGAAATATTTGAGGAGCTGTACTGGCATTTAGAAATTACATTTAAAAATGAACACACAACTTCTGACGATTAAGGCCAGAGATGGAAGAAAGCTTTTGGTACTTCTGTAGCTAAGTATTTTATAGTAACATTTTTGTTTTTCTCAGCATCTTTATTAAATCACAAAAGTGACAGTTGCACATATATTAACAGAAAAGAAAACAGCCTACAACGGTATTTCTCATTGCTTTCATGCAGTATACATTTTTAACAACCATTCATTCCATCATTCCATAAATTGCTCAGTTCCTACCATCCCTTAAACCTTAATACCCCTGAACATTATTCTGTATGTATTGTTCTCACAAATTCTTTTTTTTTCAGATGTAATTTGCTTATTCCCTTGTTTAAAGATCTCACCTGCAATTATACGTCAGTTACATCAGTTTATATTTTGATTTCCATATCCTAGTGATGGCTTTTTTGGCAGTCATTAGCATTAAAGGTCATGTTTAAGGTGGTGAATCAATTTTTATATTAAAAAGTGTTTGCATGCATCCTTTTCCATGCAAACACTCCATACATCTTCACTTTGTAGTGCAAGAAATCTAGAGAAAGCCAAAAATAATATGGGACAAAGGCCCAAAATCAGGGACAGATTTTAATTATTGCTCTTATAAATTTAAAAAAAAACTTGCTAGAATAGCAGGCTTTGCATTACCATGTTTTTTCTGAAGTATACGAAGTCTGAAAATGAAATGTCTGTCATTATTTAATGATTTCAGATGTCCTTTTATATCACAGTTGCAGTATACTATACCTTTGGGATCTCCTGCTAAGAATAGCCCAGTGTCTGGCCAGCGTACCAAAGCCTTTAGATCTTGTATGCCTAGAGGAATTCTGCAGGTTCTGGTCAGGGGAGAGGCTCCAGGTATTCTCACTGAATCCTGTCAGGGTTCAGAACCTGTAATATTTGTTAGGGCTGAAGTCCCTACCAAGAAAAAAACAGAAGGCTAAACATTCTTCTGTGCATCCTAAGCACCCTCAAAGGGAATCACAGGAGTTTACTTGCAGCCTGTTTAATGCCAAAATGGCCCTGAAACCTCCCCAAGGGGTTTCTGTGGATACTTCCCCTTGGACTTCATCTCGTTTCAAAAGTCCTAGGGAACCTGATTCCTTGGATGAGGATTTGGAGTCTGATTACTGGTCCTTGTACTCTTCCCAAATTCCTTTGGCTTATGGCTCTGATGAAGAGGAGTCCATTTGCCTGGAGTTTCCTTTGGAGGAGTTGCCTCTTGAGGGCACAGTAGCCAGAATGATGAAATGCTTCAAGTGGGATTATTCTCAAGTGTCTGATATCCAGAAGAAGTATTGTGAGTTGCTTCATTTGGACAGTCCTAAACCGTCTGTAGTACCGCCTGTGTTGGCTGCTTTGTTAGACACCTTTATAGCTGCCGCAAAAACTCCTAATTCTCAGCCCCTGCTCCAAAAAAACCTGACAGGTTCTATAGGGTTCCTGAGGATTGTCAATTTTTTATTTAAATTCCTTCTGCTGATCCTGCTGTGGTATCAGTCTCTTCTAAAAACTCTTCTAAATTTTTGCCCTCTACCAAGCTTCTGCCTTTGGATAAGGATAATAGGGCCATGAAGAGGATTGGAAAGAAGATCAGTACTGCTTCCACTGTGGCCTTTAGGGCCATCAATTACCAACCCACATGACCAGATATGCTCTGTCCGTGATTACCAGGGCTTGTCAGGTTATTTCTGACCTCTTGATTCTAAAGGAAAGTCTGTCTGTTTTGGGTTCTAACTCACAGGTGGCTTGCTATTCTGTCAAGTGAAGTTATGATGCTGCCAATGCCTCTTCTAGAGCTACTGCCTTTGAGTCTGTCATGAGACATCACTCTTGGCTTTGTCTGCACTCGTTACTTGAAGTCATTAAGGCCAAGTTGCTAGATGTGCCTTTGGATATTAAAAGTCTCTTTGGGACTGCTGCTGCTGCTATGTTTAAGTTTCATCAAGAAAAAGGCAAAGCTTTGCAGACCTTATTTGTGTGCCCTCTATCCCTCAGTTGTAATGGAACTATCCTACTAGATCTGCTTTTGTTTGCAGGCAGCTTCGTCAGACCACTAAAGGCAGGTAGTTGAGCTCTTCCTGATAAGTCTTCTCATGCTGCTGTAAAGCAGAAGCCTCCTTTATCTGACAAGCCTGCTTCTTTGACATTTTTCCCCCTTAACCCTTGACCAGATTCCCTTGTCTCTTTGACTCTCCCTATATCTTCCAAACCGACAGCTCATCACCTCAGATTCTTTTTCTTTTGGCCCTAGGTTTCATGGCCCCTTCTATTCCAATGCTCCTTCTTGCCAGATTGCATATGTAGAAGTTTCAATGGTATATTGTCAGTCAGGCTTCAGCATTGCCACCCTCTGGATTTCAGAGTGCCTCTTCTTCCTCGTCTTGATTGGGAATTTGAGTGGTGGATTCAGCAACTTACCCTCAACCCAGGCCTACCCTTTCAGCTTCCAGTTCATTCTCAAGAACTGTCCAATGTGTCAGACATAGGGTGGTGGGCTTCCTGTGGTCACCTGAAAGTTCAAGGTCTGAAGCCCCCCCAATCAGAGGTCAGACAATTTCAACATCAAAGAGATGAGAGCTCTGATTCTGGTCCTTCAGGCTTTTTACCCCATGCTGTCCTCAGGCCTCTGAAGGTTTATACAGACAACACCACAGTGATGTGGTATATCAACAAGTAGGGGCCATAAAGTCATATCTTTTTTGCAGGCTGACCCTTCAGGCCTGGGATCTGGATATCAGTTATCAGCTATCTCTTCAGACATTGTATATTCCTTCAGTGCACAATCTATTGGCAGACTCTTTGAGCAGGTCCAAAATCACAGGCTAATGAATGGATGCTTCAAAGACACGTGTTTTTGGACATAGTCCATTGGTGGGGTACTTTTCCTGTAGATATTTTTGCCTCCCATCTGACCAGGAAGCTCCCTCTCTCCTGTTCCAGAGTGCCACACCATCTGACATGTAAGATTGACGCCCTTTCTCTTCCTTGGAAGGGGTTGTTTCTGTATGCCTTTCTTTCCCTGCTCTACTTCCACGATTCCTGCGGAAGATTCAGCTGGGCTCTCCAAAAAACTTGCTACTGACTCCCTTTTGGCCAAGACAGCACTGGTTCTCCCTCTTAATGCATCCTGTCAGGGGCAGTCACCACAGGTTACCTCAGTGGTTGAACCTCCTCACACAGGACAAGGAGTTACTCATCCATCCTCACTTGTCTGTTCTTCAACTGACGCTTTGAGTGATAAAGTTTTGATCCCTTTTAGGCACCTCTTTTATGAGGACGTGCTTAGGATTTTAAAGGAGGCAAGAAAATCTGCAACCAAAAAGTCTTGTATGTGCATATGGAACAGATTTTCTGTCTGGTGCCATCCTCATAGCCAGGACCCTTTTTCAGTTGGGAGTCCCTCTGGTTCTCTTCTATTTGTGTGAGTTGCTCCAGTCTGGCTTGGCCTATATTTTGCAAAGGCCCATTTGTCAGCTATTTCTGCCCATTTGCCCTTGAATACTCCTTTGGTTTCTTGTTTTGAGGTCAAACAGTTTCTTAAAGGCATCCAGCGTCTTAGGCCCCCAAGGAAGCCTACTCCTACTCCTTGGGACCTTACATTTGTTTTGGAAAAATTGACGCAGGATCTTTTTGATCCTGCATTTTCAGTTTCTCTGCAACACTGTACCTGTCTTGTTGCTTGTTCTTACTTCTGCTCAGATGGTTTCTGAGCTTCAGACCGTTGTGGACATTCCTCCTTTTTTTGTTTTTTCACAGAGACAGGGTGTCTTTTCATACTAATCCTTTTTCATGTCCAAGGTTGTTAATGAGTTGTCCTTCAATCAGGTAGTACAGCTCCCCTCCTTTTTTCCTTCTCCTCAGTCTGCTCGTGAGAGGTTCCTGCATACCTTGGATTTGCACTGACAGCATAGGTATTATTGGGATAAAACTAGGGCCATTCATACGTCTGACCAGCTTTTTGTTTCTTTTCATCCCAGGACATTGGATTTGGCTGTTTCTAAGCAAATAATCTCCTGGATATCCAAGGCAATTTCCTTTTGTTGTTCTTTTCATGGCAAATGTCTTTCTGCTTCAGTTAGAGCTCATTTCACTAGGGCTGTTGCCTCTTCTGGTACTTACGTCTAGAGTTGGACACCAATTCTGTCCTTCAAGCTGGTACTTGGTCTTCAGCGCATACCTTTATTAAGCATTATAAACTGGATATAGTTTCTAGGGCCAGAGCAGGTTTTGCTAAGGCCATCCTGCATGGGTTTGTTGGGGGCTCTTCCCAGCCTTCCAGCTTCCATTCCTTTTCTTGAGCTTCTGTACTCTCCCTAAGGTGTAGAATATTGTAACAGTGATATGGAAGGAAATAGTATGACTGTGTAAAATCTTACCATAACAGTAGATGCCCTTCTCTTCACTGTTGCAGTATTTGATCCCTCCCTCTATCCCCCTTTTTTCTTTTGGGCTTTGATATGGTTCCCTCCTGGCCAAGGGGGTCCCCTTTTCTATCTGCATTTTCTCCTTCTGGATGTGCATAGCTTCCTTTGTCATAAGGAGACTGTTCTCTACACTGGCAAGTCACTTCTGGGTAACTGTGTCCATGTATCACATTTATGCTGTACATCCTGTATGGGGGAGCATGTGTGTGACATGTGGCGTATGTATATGTCTTTCGGCTTTTCCCGGTTAAGGGTCGCCACAGCTGAACTCCGGTCCGCTAATGATTGGCAGTAGAGTTTTTACGTGCTGGCTTGCCGGGCCTAACGCACAACCTTCAACGAAGGAACGCCTGTTCACGCATGTCGCCACACAGAAGACGTTCTAACTGAGAATTGAATGGGCAACATCTGTGAGGCGACAACGCTACCGCAGCACCACCACCGCAGTCGTATACAAGATCTAAATGCTTTGGTATACTGGCTGAATGTTGGGCTATCCTTGACAGGAGATCCCTTAAGTGTAGAATACTGCAACATTGAAAAGAAAGATATCTACTGTTATGGTAAGATTTGACACAACTGTACTTTCTCACTGATTTGCCAGAAAACCACAAATTTTATGAGGAAAAAATCAAGAATACGAGGCAAAAATCTCAACATTCTGCAAAAAATCCGGACAGTTCAGAGGTGTGGAACACACTGTTTTGTAAAAATAAATGCTGGTTTTGAGCCACTGTTTAAGAAAAATAACTTTAGGAAAAGTTTCCAAACACTAAACTCAAATATACTTTTGCGTATTTACAGCATGATATGCTTACAGGAGGTGTGTATGTCAGTATAGGGGTCAGATAAGCATACGTCTCAGCTGTCCAGATTTTCGCAGAATTCCAAACTTTTGCCTCATATTTTTGATCTGTTTCTCATAAAATTGTGGTTTTCTGGCAAATCACTGAGAAATCATTGAGGATTGAAGTCAGAAAATGACAAATAGATGAGTTTCAGACTACATACCCTTCAGAAAATACACGCTAATGCAAAATCAGTTATTCTATCAACTGTATTAGCTTGTTAGAGCAGCGTTTAAAAAGTGCCCTTATTTTTGGGCCTTTGTCCCACCATTATTTACAGATTTATCCAGATTTCTTGCTCTAAGAAATTGAGAGGTATGTAGATCAGATTACATTGCATTAATGTACTACAGACATGAGAAACATTTCATTGCCTACTTGTTAAATTAACACTTTGTCACAGTTGGGCAAAATAATACGTTTTTGTCAAACACTTTTTAATGTGAAAATAAAAGTTGATTTTGCCACCTTGAACATAATTTTTAAACATAAGAACATGAACAAGAAATGGTCACATTACTTAGATATAGAAAAAACTAACAAAGAAATTACCACTGATTTACTATTTACTGTTTAAGAAGAAAGATCCAAATACTTAAATGTGAAAGGAAAGATTGAGGAAAAGTGTACATTTTTATTTAACAGGAAATGTAAGAAGCTGGATAGGGATATCAAAGAATACAGGGAAGAACGATGTTACCCTAAACCCAAAAACAATTTTAAGCACCAGTACAGGAATTATACTGACCACATGGGCGATGAGTTACATGGAGAAGATTTGGACCACCGAGAATAGGGTTATGGAGGGGGCTATATTAATTATCCTTTTGGGGAAGCTATGGGGGGGTACGACTTGAACGACCCTTTGGATTTTCCCACACTGAGGAGATCCGAGAGGATAAAACAAAGAACACCAGTCAGTTACCACCCCAACAGGGGGGAATATTCGAACAGGAGGAGATACTAACCCCTCTCAGCCCCCACTCGTAGTTTGATACAAGACAACGGTATAGTAGTCGAAGGGTACAGGCACAAGTATCACAATTTTAGTATATACTGTTATAGTAGCCTGGACATCGACTGCACATACTTTAGTTTGTTTAGTAAAGGTTTGAAGTTTGTACCTAGTAAGAGAAGTCAAATTACGAATGTTCTGATCGACTTAAATTTGTTTTTGAGAAAAAAGAATGTAGAATTATTAATGCAGGGGCACGAACTTGATTAAGAAAAAAAGTACTTGCAGTCCACCCCTTCACCCCCAGTTAAAAAACTTTGAAATTCAGGTAGAAAGGGAGCTTCGACAGGGTCTGAATAAGAAAAGAAGGCAATATAATTTGAATAGAGAAGAACATGCCCTCCTAGATTCTTTAAGGAACAACCATCAAGTCAGGGTTATGAAACCGAACGGGGGGGGGGGGTTGTCCTTATGGACAGTATTATTTATTCAGGCAAGGTGTTGGATATGTTAAACAACAGGGACAGATACTCTTAGAGTTTCATGTAATGAAATCAATATAGCCCATAGCAAGATTGATTTTATTCTTAAAGAACTGGTTGACAAAGACATGATCAGTCAAGATACCTATCACTTTTTAATTATGGATAAACCAATAGTACCATCTATTTTTGGTATACCCAAGGTCCATAAGGATGTGGATAACCCACCACTCAGACCAATTGTGGCAGCCACTGGGTCTAAATCTTATCCTTTGGCTAAATTCTTGGACCTAAGGTTAAAAAGGGTCTGGTCTGAGCAGGCGGGCATTCGGAAGGACTCTTGGGATTTTTTGAGAGGCATCAACAATGACCTATATAGTGACAAACTCATATTTGTTACTTTAGATATCCAAGATTTATTTAATGTCATTCCTCACAAGTTAGGGCTGGAATGGTTCGAAGAAGCTCTTAGAACCAAAGGAAGTTTCAATGAAAATAGTATTTTGGTGTTTATGGATTTAATGGATTTGGTACTTGGACACAATTTTCTGTATTTTGAGGGTGAGTTTTTTAGGCAGTCAAGGGGAGTAGCCATGGGGGCCAGTTGTGCCTCCATGTACGTTAACTTTGTATTGTCGATTTGGGAAGAGCTGTTTGTTTTTCATTCTGTATATTCCCAATATTGGAAATACTATCGACGTTACTTGGATGATATTTGAATATTTTGGATTGGACCTGAGGAGAAACTAATAGAATTTATCGAGTACGTCAATAGTAGTACTGACTTCCTTAAATTCATCCATACTTTTTCTAGGGAACACTTACAATATTTGGATGTGATGATTGAAAAGATACCTGAAGTCAGAAAATTTAAGTCCAATGTTTACAGAAAAGTGACTTTTTCAAACTCCTACTTGTTTTACACTAGTGCCCACCCTTTCAAACAAAAGAAAGGAATTTTGAAAGGACAGTTCATTAGGAGTAGTAGGATGGCGTCCCTTGATAGGGACTTCGATTTAGAAAGTAAGGAACTGAAAGATATGTTTTTGTAAAGAAATTACCCCCTTGCTGTAATAGAAGTATTGAATGAAGTAAAAAATGGGAGGGGGGAGATTTAGTCCCATCTTAGGGTTATTGGAACACACTGTAACCAACATAGAGAATACCCCAACCCCAGATACAAATTGGAGTAGTAATTTCATCTTGAATTTCAGTAGTGACACTTATTTGGTTAAAGACATTATTTCCAGAAATTGGGGGAAGTTTACGGAATATTCTGACTTGGACTTGTTATTTAAGGACCCCCTGAAATTTACTTATAAGAAGAGGAAAAATATTAAGGAAATGTTGGAATATAGAAAACCAAAGCAGGGTAGGCAGAAGAAAGACACTTTTAAGTGTGGGGCTTGCTCCCAATGCTCACTTGTTATACAGGGGAAAGTTTGTATTTAATGGAGAGGAACACAAAGTTAGAAACTAACACATTCTCCAACTGTGACACCATGGGGCTCATATATATCACCATTTGTAAACCCTGTGGAGCCTTCTACATAGGGAAGACCACTAGGAAGTTTAAGGGGCGAATATATGAACATCTCTATGACATTAGTAAGCAAGACACTAATAATGCACTATTTAGACATACCACACTTTGTAAAGATGCAGTTTTTTGTCATAGAAAAAATAGAACAGGACCCTCGAAGTGGTCCCTGGGAGACAACAATAGAGTACAGGGAACTGTTTTGGCAGTTGAGCTTGGAGGCCAACAGTGGACCAGGCTTTAATGACTATATTTCTTTAGCCCGTGTCCTTTAACTTAGATCTGCTAAACTATAATGCTTTTATTTAGCCTTATTTCTTGACCAGTAGATGGCAGTGTTCTATTAGTTTACCACAATGGTTTTGTTTCAGCACAATTTAAAACCTTGGTATAACACATCTTTTTTATTTATTTCCATTATATTACATTTGATGGCCTGCATTTTATGTTCTTACTTTATGTTCTTACATAGCCGCGGTGGTGCAGCGGTAGCATTGTTGCCTCACAGCAAGAGGTTCTCTCATTCGATTCTCTGCTGGAGTGCCTTCTGTGTGGAGTCTGCGTGTCCTCCCTGCAGTCGAATGGCGTTCGAAACACATGCGTAGAATGGGCGTGCCTTCGTTGAAGGTTGAGTGTCGTGCTGGCACCTCGGCACCCGTAAAAAAATCTACTGCCAATCATTAGTGGATCAGAGTTCCGCTGTGGTGACCCCTAACCGGGAAAAGCCGAAAGAAGAACAACAACTTTATGTTCTTACATATTAATCATGTAATTCAATGTTTTTTTAAATCTACTTTTTAAAAAATCTGTTATTGTAACAAGTAACTATTTATTTTAGGAGTTTTTATAGTTGCATTTTGAATGCACTACTTTGTTATACTAAATGTGGTTAATTGTTTTGTCAATGGGAAGGGAGGGCTGTTTAAGGAGATCACTAGCTTGGCTTACTATTCATTCTGATGAAGTCCAAGGACGAAAACACAAGTTCTTGTTATGTGGTGTTAAATAAATCTTTTTGGTTCACTGATCTGAAGAGGCGTTTTGTTTGCTGGTTCTGCAAGTGCTTTGGTTTGTAGTGATTTTGGTACTGTTTCTAAGCACTTTTCCTTCTCAGTTGTGTTTATTTTAAACATAAGACTTACTATGTCCGAGCAATTTAGATTCTTTGTTTCAGCTCAGAATAACAATTTCCTTACTTAGAACCGTTTGCTTCTTTAGTATTTCTGGTAAAGTTCTCTAATGAATTTTTAAATTCTGCCAATATCCTGGCAGATCAATTCAGTGCCAACTTCACCCCTCTTTCACCCCCTAAATGGCCCATTTCAATACTGGAAGATTGCCAAATTACAGTAATAACGGCCACACAGGTAAAAAATGCACTCCCCAAAGCTAAGAATACAGCATCCATGGGACCAGATGACATCCCGGGCTGTGTACTACATGAACTACAATATGAACTGGCAGCTCACCTAAGTGTCATGTTTAATCATAGCCTCACCTCAGGTTTCGTGCCCACTGAGTGGCGCAGAGCTACAGTTATCCCTCTCCACAAGGGGGTATCCACCTTGGATCCCAGAAACTACCGTCCCATGAGTCTGACGAGTTTTATCTGCAAGGCCATGGAGCGTATTATCATGGAACTTATAAACAAAGACATTGGCAACCTTCAGACACTGGACCCCATCCAGTTTGGGTTTGTGAAGGGCCGATCTTGTCTCATGAACCTGATTGACTTCTTCGAATCAGTCTCCAGGGCCATGGACAAATGTAATGTGGTCCACACAGCCTATCTAGACCTTGCCAAGGTCTTTGACACCATCCCCCTCTCTGGAATCATAGATAAACTTACTAAGCTGGGCATTAATCCCTATGTCACCCAATGGGTTGCTAACAGGCTTAGTGATAGAACCCACACTGTAAAAGTAGCCGACTCCAAATCCAGCTCCAGACAAGTGACAAGTGTAGTACCTCAGGGTTCAGTCCTGGGACCACTCTTGTTTGGCATCTACTTCTCTGAAGTACAGGCCAACACTAAGGGGCTCTGGCTAACAAAGTTCGCAGATGACTGCAAACTGGGAGCCATTATTGAATCCCCAAATGATGTGGATACTCTACAAAAGGGCCTTACAGAAACAGATGCTTGGTGCCAGATCAAGCTCAATGCCAAGAAATGTATAGTTATCCACTTTGGGGAAAAAAAAATGTACCCGTTAATTACCATATAGGTGGCAGTACACTAAACACCGAAAGTGTGATAAGAGACTTAGGGTCACAGGTGGACAGTGGTCTCACCTTCGATAACCACATCGCCACAACAGTCAGGAAATCCGTCTATGCGGCATAACTCAACACTAAGGGCTTTTCATCCAGAAAAAAGGAGGTCATTGTCCCACTGTACTCATCCCTCATTAGACCCATTATAGAATACAATGCCCCGTGTGGTATGTACCTGTCAAGACGTCTGCAACAACTGGAAAGGCCGCAGAAATACCTCACTAAAAGAATCACAGGCCTAAAGCAGATGTCCTATGCTGACTGCCTTAAAAACCTCCAGCTATACTCTGTCACATATCGTCTACTCAGAGGCAATCTCTGCTTAACATACAAGTCCATGTCAGTCCCGGAGCTGTTGGACATGCTACACTTAAAGAAATCCCAATCCCTCAGAGCCACACGCTCCAGGGATCTAAACCTTATCATCATAATAAACAAAACATGCTGGAGGGATAGGTTCTTGACCCAGAGACTCCCCAGACTCTGGAATAGATTGCCCATACATGTCAAGCAGAGTGCCTCTTTGGCCCTCTTCAAAAGGAACCTTGACGATTGGATGGGAGAAAGGAAATTCACCCCGGGGATCACGTCAGTCGCCCTGCTAGACAGCGGTCCAGGGAAGTAAATAGTGTGGGAAGAAATAGCCAGGGAATTGTTATGGCTAGGCTTGTATAGGCCCTAGGGCTGATAGCCTAGTACCAACCTGTGAACCTCATACTCCAGAAACATTTCTAATTCGCTCTCTTATTCTCATCACATTTACAGCGTTTGCTGTTTACTAGGGGGAAAATTCTGTGAAGTCTGATTGGGGTATAAAAATTCCTTTGCAGGTACTTCCAAGCAAAATCCTAAACCTTGTGAAATTTTTTGCGTACTTGGGAGCCATACAACTGTCCTGCAGTTGTTGCTTTGTAATTTCCCTTTCCAGTGTCTCTTCCATGTCTTTTCTAACCTCCTCTGATTGATTATTATGGTTATAATGCAGTGTCTTATATGTCATACTAGTTATCTGTTTTTTAATCCGTAGGTTCTGTACTATTTTCAACAAGAAACTCTACCAGATTCTGTAGTAATTCTTGAAGTTGCAAGAATAAGAATGGAGGCGATGGATTTTCCTTTTATACAAATGCTTTTATTGACATCCACAAACTGGAATTTGGAAAGCAATTATAGTCATTACTTTTTAGTGCTGCTGGTGTGAATTTCAAAGTGAGCAGTGCTTGATGGATTGTGGATGTTCACAAAATGCATTATGCTGTCTGGGGTCTGAAGTCATAGCAAGTACCCTTGTAGCTAGCCTTTACTGCAAGGACTCAGAGGCCTCACACTTCGTAAGCAGTTAAATGACTTTACCATTGGAATAGAAGGGAAATGTTTAGGTTCTCATTTTTATCTAAGTTTTTAAGCATTTTTCTAACAGTGGTATTTTTTACTGGATTTCTGAGTTTTAAATATGTATCTCAAATTTCAGATGAAAAGTGGTATGAGGCCCGCAAACAGAGACAGTCTTCTCTGCATATACTGGAGCCTATGGACTTCAATATAGAATTCAGTCGAGCTTTGGTTGTGACTGACCCCAGAATGCCCAAGTGAGTATTACTTTGTGAATGTCAAGTTGTCAGTGTTGCCTTTTGATGTATGCATTCATTTTTGCTGTGTCATAAACTGTCCAGACCTTTGTCCTAGTGCAGTGAAACTCCTAGTTTTTAATGGTTTGTTTCATTAGTAATCTGTTTTATCTGCTGTGAATTTGTGCTTTTAATTTTGTGGGACCATAAATTCAATTGCAGTAAAATGTTTTTATCTTCTCTTACAATTGATTTTCATTTAGGGAAGCCCACTGACCACTTTACTGACTTGTACCATTTTTGTTAAGCCGCATCTTGCTGGTCTTTAAAGAAAGAAAAATTGCTTAAAGGAAAATTTCTGAAGTCAAGTTTGTGGCCTTAGGTGCCTATACTTGCATGTATTTTTCATGAGGTCTTATATATTGCAGTTCAGATTTTGTCTGCCATGATTGTTGTACGTTTTCCTTTGGAACAATTTTTTTTTCAGTAAAACCAATACCACACACATAAAGAGCAGGTGCATGGCCGACAATGAAACATGACTCCAAAACAGCAATGGCCAGCACTCTAATGTCAGTAATAAGACATTATTTCATATCATGCCATATAATGCCATATCATTTCAGAAGCAACAGACTGGTTGTGGCTGCAAAGCCTTCTTTAGTGCAATAATCATGCATTCTTCCACAACTTTCTTTAAATACCATCTGAACACATCCCATTGGCTGATCATAAATGTTCATTAAGAACTGGGGGGGGGGGGTTCTCCCAATTTAATAATCCATTTTTTTCTCTAAAGTATTATGCCAACCTGCTTTATCCTTATTATTAAACATTATTCTGCCTATGATCACAAACCTAAACTGAGCTGTTGGATGGTTGATAGTGTGTTTATATAGGGCATTAGATTGACGAGCACATCGGGCATCACTAAGGTGTTCAGAAATGTGTAACTTGAATAAATGGGAGGTTTGCCCTACATAAAAAGCCTGGTACGTACATAAAACTAAATAAATAACCCAGTCCGATTCATAATCCCCCATACACCTGAATATTAAACACCTACGAAGTATTATGAGAAGTAAATAGCTGTGTAGTACCTACAAATTTGCAGAAACTGCAATGATTACAAGGCTAACACCCCTCCAAAAATTTCACATGCAAAGTGGTTTGTTGAGCCCCAGTAGTATTACAGTACAACTTCTTATGATGATTCAGACAACTACCCAAGGTCCTTCCCCTCCTATAAGAAAAAAGGCATTTTGAAGGAATCGTATCCCTCAAGGTGTCCTCAGAAGAGGGGATCCCCCAGTATTTATTTATTGAATAAATCATGTATTACTACCATAACTGGTAACTAACCTTAGCAGAGTATGCAAAGCTACCCTTCCATTTTTATATTTTAATAATTCAGCTCTACCCAAACGTCTAAAACAATTGCTAGATTTGCAACCATAAAAAACAAAGCCATCCTGGGCATTTTGCTGACTACACACAACTGTACCAATATTCATAATCCAAATTCAACGAACAAGGAGTCCAGTTTAGTAAAAAGCACAGTTTAATACCATAAGTCTGCATGTGATTTTATATAATTGCTAGATTTGATAATATCCTGATATTTGTACCCTCTATTGCAAAACCTATCGACCAACTATTGATCATGTAAAGCAAACACTTCATCCGAAGAACAAATCCTATGAAGCCTCATAAATTGGGCCTTGGGAATGTTCTTAATAATATGTTTAGGATGACAACTGTTGGCCTCTAACAAAATATTAACCTGAGGATGCTTTCTGTAAACCTGTCTCCCTAAGGTGCCATCCTGCTGTACATGAATTTCAACATCCAGAAAAGTAATTTGTGTGGTACTGAAATTGTGTAAAATGTATACCCCACTTATTGTCACGATAAGTAGCAAATTCCCTTAAATAGTCTCCTCTGAATGCCATACCAACCAAAAATCACCAAGGTAATGATACCAGATATCCATGGATTCCAGGTAAAGATTGTGCATAGGATCATAAATGATTTGTTTCTCGATGTAGCCCATAAATAAGTCTGCATAAATGGGGGCAAATGATGCCCCCATAGCTGTACCCTTAAGTTGTAAATAGCACTCTTCCTTAAAATAAAAAACATTTTTGGTTAGTACACGTTCAGTTAAACAAAGTAAAAAGTGTTAAATCCTGGACTATAAAAAGGAACATGATCCAACCAGTATTCTAAAGCCAGCAGACCTGCCCAGTGAGGATTATTAGTATGTAAAGCTGACACATCCAAGGTGCACATATACCACCCTGTTTCCAACTGCGTGTCTCTGATAATATTAAAAAACTCCATAGTATCCTGTATTCTAGATCTCACATGGGCTAGCAAAGGTTTCAAATACTAGATAAGAAAAGCAGACAGGGGTTCCATAAGGGAGCACCTGCCTGCTAATACTGGTCACCCTGGGGGTTGGTGTAAATTCTTATGGGTTTTGGGCAGCATGTAAAAATGTTGTTTCAGAGGATCCTTAACCATAAGTTGAAACTTAGTTTCCTTACTAATAATACTCTCATCCATATCAAGCTATAAAAAATTATCAGTAGCAGATTTAAACACTGGAGTAGGGTCCAAAAACATACATGTCCCAATGCCATGCTACTGCCACTCCCCCTTTGTCTGCCGGACTAATAACCATTTGCTTATTTTTAGAAAGATCTACCAACCCATTTGACAAATGAGCAATGGGTAAAGATTGGGAAGAAAAAATGGATCAAGCAACGTTATAACATCTGGTGAAAAAACTAATAGTGCGTGGCTATAATAATCAAAAAAATTGTTCCAGGATATTATAAAATGTGATTATAACAGAAGTGGAAGATGGTGCTATACAATATGAAAAATCGTGCTATGATGAAACCTATTTTAATCCTAAATGGTTATGCCCCCTGTAGTAATCAACAGCACTTTTTATGTCACTTTACAACATTTTAGCCGTATTTAAGAAGCACTATATAATCATAGGAGTGGACTGGAGTGCATATTAAGATCCTACATCTGATAGATCAAACCCCAATAAACCATGTAGTAAACAAGCTACTGTTGTACTTGCTGTGCTTAACAGGATTTCAAACTTTTTGATCCCTTCAAACATAAAGATCCCAATAAAGAAAATTCACCTTCTACTCACAATGCCACAAAAGGTGGTCTAGAACTGATTTCTTCCTTATTTTGGATCTATTTTAAGTATGAGTATAGAATGCTATATTAACACTAGATTTTTCTCTGACCATTCAAAAACTTCTTTAAACATAAACTGGAGTGATAAAATTTAAACGGAAGAGGTTACAATTGGTCTCTTAATCTCAGCCTCTTAAAGCAAGATATCGTAGAAGGAATCATCATATTTTTAAGACTTACTGGGTAAAATTCCTACCTC
This sequence comes from Protopterus annectens, assembly GCF_019279795.1. NCBI lineage: Eukaryota > Metazoa > Chordata > Ceratodontiformes > Protopteridae > Protopterus > Protopterus annectens. Next base: position 433,908,836 of record NC_056728.1, read on the forward strand.
TCGGTATCCAGTGGACATTGAATTGGCCACCACTAAATCTCAAATAAGGACTTATTAGTGAAGCTGTACATCATAAAAATTCACAGAGGAAAGAGGAAACACTAATAAAAGAAAAGATACACAAATTGGAATTGGAACTGAGTAAGTGCTTTAGTAAAGAAAACTGAGGAATAACTACTTAAATCCCAAATGGACCTTTACTTATTGAAGGCCAAAAACCTCTCATTCTGTGAAACAATAAACCTGTCCAAATATGCTGAGGGAGCACAGATACGATCTAGAGTGCTAGCTAGCTAAATTTCCCTTCAAAACTCTACACCTGCTATAACTGGAGTTAGCTACTTAGACAAGACCTACTGTAGTAATACTGACATTCTAAAAGTATTTGAACAAATTTACATACAGATTTATGGAGAGCAAACGTTTCCAACTTCAGAACAGGATAAAACATTGTTCCTCTGGAATTTTTGTTTTCCCAAACTAGACTCTAACCAGCAAAAAGTACTATCAGATCCTGTTTCACAGCAGGAAGTTATTAATGCAATAAAGAACTTAAAATCTCATAAAGCTCCAGGACCAGAGGGTTTTCACCATAAATTGCTAGAATATTGCAACATCTGTTTAATTACATTATAAATAACAGTATTAATGGTATTTATCTTAATGCTTTGAAAACAGTCTTCATTCTAAAAGAACATGTAGACCCTAGAGACCCTAAAAGCTATAGACCTATTTCTCTTATAAATCTGGATGTAAAAATCTTCACATCTATCCTTGCTAGTAGACTCAAAAAATCATAACACACGTCATTTCACCTGGACAATCTGGATTCACATTCTCAAAGCTATTGCATTATAAACTTAATTTAGACAAAACTATTATTTCTTTTAAGCCCTTCTGAACTAATGTTATTATATCCACATTTAGAAACAAATAAAATAAAACAATCTATGAAATACCTTGGGATTATTTTTACCAAAATAAAAAGGAATTTTATCAAAATAACATCTTGAATAATTGGCAAAATATAACACGATTGTAACAGATGGAATAACGTAAAATTACCCTTTTTATCAAAGGTTGCTATAGTCAAGCTGAATATCTTACCTAGATTATTATATATTTTCATGACCTGCCAAGTGATAGTCTACAATAAATTCTTTAAAAAACTGCACACACTTTTAACTAAATTTATATGGTCCCCTAAATCTGTAAGGATATTGTACTACAAACTAATGCAACCGAAACTAAATGGGGGAGTTAATCTTCCAGATGTCAGATTGTATTTTGATATTAGTAATAGTAGTAGGATAATAAAAATCACAGAACGTGACCCAGTAAAACACTTGGACACCTATATGGATAAAAGTAAATTGTAAATATATAAACTCCCTCAATTTTAACCCCAAAGCACTTCCTTTTCTTTATAAGAAAGAATTGTTAGCTTACAAGATCATTGACCCAAGAAAATGCTTTATCACTACTTTACAAAAGCTCTTTGTAGCTTTAAATTTATCAGCAGCTTTGGAAACTTTACAACCCTTACATCTCAACCCAAATCTGGGACTCAGTAACTTAATGCTTAACCTAAATAACGTCACCGTGTTAAAGGATAAACTAATTTTGGACTTCTTTCCCTTTTGTGAATGTTGTATCACAGAAATAGGAACTCATCTTAAGTTACCTAAAACCTACACAGTTATTCTAAGGCAAATTAAAGAGCTATGCTTTTGTTACCTGTATAAAAGTAATGTAACAGTTGGGGACAGAGAGAACTGTGAGTCCTTGTGGAAGTTAATGTTAACTATATAAAAAATGTCAAATACATATAGGTTGATAACTGCTATTAGATATCAAAATAACACACTCTTCTCTTACTATTGGCTTAAAATGAATCCTTCTATCTCTGAGCAACAGATAAAACAATCAGTTAAAATAACTACCAAGATACTCCTTGAAAACTGATGTACACACAACTTAGGATCATTAATAATGTCTGTCCCCCCCGTGGCTTTACATAAAATTAACACATCCATTTCACCAGTTTGTCCTTACTGTGAGTTCCAAAAAGCAGACTTAATCCATCTATTTTGGAATTGTAAATGTGTATACAAATTATGGAACTCCCTAACGATTCAACTTCAAAAGATGGGATATGAAAAAGCCACATTGACATGGAAATTTACATTACTTGATATCCCTCCCACTAATATATCACCACATCAGACTCTTTTTTTATTTACCCTCTTCCTATTAATGAACTTTTGCATTGCATCTGAATGGATGGATAGACTTGCAATCACATGGGAAGGTTTTAAACAAATGGCTACCAAACACTTGCTGGCTTATTATTTCCAATAATAAACAATGATCCAGTCTCCTGGAAGTTGGAAAAAGTTATTTAATTTTATATCTTCCCAGTAACCATTTGATTTTTTTTCCTTCTTTCTTTTGTTTTCTGTTAATATAAAATCATGTAAAGTTTTTTTTGGAAAAAAAAGAAAGATCTACCAACGCTTGTTTATGTGCAGAAGAAGAATTGTTAGGGAAAATCTTTAAATGAGATCCATAGGTAAAATGCAAGTCCTTCAGTACTTGTTTTTGAAAGACTGCAACACTCTTATTAGGAGATGGTACAAATGTAGATGGTTTAAAATGAAAAACGTAAGGGTCACTTTCCCTGTTAATTGACTTATTACGAAAAAACACACTTAGATTCAGCAATCTACAGAATGAGATTACATCCTGGGCAAACACATCCTCAGACACTAAATAGTTGGGCACAAAGCCAAGACCCTTATTAAGCAATTCAATTTAAACAGAAGATAAAGGAGAAGAAGAAATATTAAGGACATTGCAGTCATTTACTGTGATGTCATCTGATGTAACAATGTTTCTAGAGTAGGTACTGCACTTATGATATTTACGTCTACCCCGTCTGTGAAGCCTAAAGGCAAACTGTCATTTTTCTTTTTTGCCATAGATGAGGTAGATGGTGTCCCTAATTCAGTATCAGTAGTGGAGGAAAAATCCACCCCAGAGGTACCCCCACCCTTCTTGAGAATTGGCTTTTTCCTGTTTCATCTAACTTGGGGCTGAGACCATTGTTTATCATCAGAAAACTTCCCAGTTTTCTGAATATTGAATTGTTTACCGTGTCGTTAATCCCTGGAGTATCTAGAAAACATTTTAACCATACGTAATTTAACTCCTTCTCTGATTCAGTTAAATCCTGGGTTAACTGCACAAACTCTTCCCAATATAAAGGGATCATTCTCATATAATTTGATTTTTCACAAAGTTGGCTGACCTGGGATACCAATTCAGCAGTTTTCCTTTCATAAAAAGAATGTAGCACTTTAACAAACAACATTGATGCCACCTGTAAAGAATCCTGCCATTCAAATAATTTCTCATCTGGAGACTGTACGTACAGTTGTAACCATACATGTCCTTCAAGAATGCAACTGCAGTCATAACATATGGGTTGTCCTGCCTCAGGCAGCCCTCGGTCAGCCGAATTCCAAAGTCTGGGTCCGGCGTCGGCTGGTGTCGCCTCCTCTCTGACGTCACAACGGCTGGAGTATAAAGGCATCGGCTGACGGCATCTTCTTCAGTCTTTCTTGCCGCGCGGTGCCCGAAGCAGAAGCAGTTCACAAGTGCCAGTCGGTCAGCTCCTGTGTTTTCAGTACCGAAGTCATCTAAAAGCTAAGTACCCCGTTGGGGAACATTTTTTCTTGCCTCAGCCGATGTCAGAACAAATTGAGAAAGTTAATAATTGTTTGTCTTGTGGTAAACAAATACCTCATAAGGACTTCCATTCTTACTGCCTTCCTTGCCTGGGCCCAGACCACGACGTCTCGGCCTGTGCTGCCTGTGCTTGCTTTAATAAGCGCACTCTCAGGCGCCGGGCAGAATTTGCCGAAGACTTTTTCGGTGAATCTTTCGCATATATCATGCCGTCGGATCAACCGACAACTCAATCTGCCAAAAAACGAAAGGACCGGGACCGACATCCTCGTCCCGCGTCCACCACCGATGCAACTCCTAAACCCTCCGCTAGTGCTTCAGTCCCTTCGTAAGCGGTAATTCAACTGCTCCAGGCCGACGACACAGCGTTAACACTACCTTCGGTCTCGGAGATCTCTCAGGTGCCGGTTGTTGATTTTCCTCCGGAAACCGAAGTTCTGGATCTACCTGACACCATTTCTGTAGACAAGGTTACTCCTGCACGTGGGGCTGCTAGGCCCCCTGCATCCATGTCCATCAAGGCCTTTGCATGTGCTAAGGCCGACAGCCAGGCCAAGGCCCATCCTAAACCTGCTGCTCAGGCCCCTTCTTCTGATAAACAGATCATGTCTCTTGCTGCAGATCTTACTTCTCTTCTCTTATCAGGGGGTCTCAGCCTCATCCAGACAGAGGTTCTCAGCCACCTGCAGAGAAAAGGCCCAGAACTGAGCAGGCTGACAACCTCTCTTCAGATGAAGCCTCTTGGGATTCTTAGCATTCTGATACCCAAGAAGAATCCTTTCAGGCCTACGAGGACTCTGATGCTGAGGAATCAATTCCCTCTGCTTCCCCTCCAGAGGATTTTCGTTTGGTGAAGTCCTGCACTCTATGAGGGAACATTTTAAATGGCAGGGTCAGGAATTCTCTGATTCCAGGAAAAGGCTGCGTACCTTCCTCAAGCTTCTCCAGCACAGACCTTTAGCTATTCCTCCAGTTATGGATGTTTTGGATGATGTTTTCTCTGACTCCAGTGCTAACCCTGATTCTCTCCCCCCTGCTCCTGTCAAGCCAGACAGATATTATAGGGTCCCTGACACTCACAAGCATCTCTTTAAGGCCCACTCTGTGGATCTAGAAACTATTTCACAGGGCCCCAAGGGAGTGGCTACTTCCACTGCCAAAAATCCACTGCCAGCGGACAGGGAAGCTAGGTCCCTGGAGAGATGGGGTAAAAAAGTTTATACCTCTACCACCCTAGCCATGAGGTCACTTAACTGCCTTTTCACATGTTTCAGTACCAGGATTTTTTACTGGATGATTTACAGAAAAAGTTAGCCTCTCCTGAGCCTATTGATAGAAAGGCATTGCAGGAACATATACATAACACTCAGCAGGTTAACAACCATTTTCTTCAGTGTGGTTATGATGCATTGGAAGCTTCATGTAGGGCAGCTATGACTGGGGCTGTGATACGTAGACATGCTTGGCTAAAAGATCAGTCTTTGCCTGACCATGTTAAAGTAAAGTTACTTGATGCACCTCTGGAAAAACAGAAGCTTTTTGGTGCTAATTCAAAAGATGTGTTGAAATCCATTGAGGAAAAAACTAAGTCAGTACAGACAGTCAAGGATTTCCTTCAGGTTCAGCCACCCAGATTCAGCAGAAACTGGCCTTCAAAGAATTGGTCCTTCCCAGGCTCTGATAAGTTTCAAAGGGGAAAAAGCAGGTGTGCCCGAGGTAGAGGGCAATACCGAGGATCCTACAGGGGCCGCCAATCGCAACCTCCAAATCAAAGAAGTGGCGCAGGCAACCCAGCTGCACCACAAGGACAATCACAATGACTTGACTTTCATACCGCCTACAAAGGCTCAAAGAGAAGCACCTTTGGGCGGAAAATTATCCTTATTCTCAAAAAACTGGCATATCTTAACCAAGGACAACTGGATTCTGGATTTAATAGTCAAGGGTTACAGATTCCACTTCCATACTTTACCAATAAGACAAGGCATGCCAAACCTGCCACATCATCAAAGGGCAGAGGCACTCACTCAAGTTTCAAAGCTGTTAAGTATAAAAGCAATAGAAAGGGTTCCTCCTCAGGAACAAGGCCAGGGATTTTATTCAAGACTGTTCCTTGTTCCAAGAAAAGAAAACAAATGGAGACCTATACTGGACTTGTCAACTCTAAATACTTTTCTCATTGTGCCAAAGTTCAAAATGCTGACGCTGCAGCAACTTTTTCCCATGCTGGGCAAGGGGTCTTGGCTGGTCACTCTGGACCTCAAGGAGGCATACCTGCATGTCCCAATCAGACAAAGCTGCAGAAGATACCTCAGATTTCTTGCAGGAACAGAGCATTATCAATTCTCAGCATTGCCGTTTGGCTTATCTACTGCGCCCAGAGTGTTCACAAAATGCCTGGCATCAGTAGTGGCACACTGCAGACTCCAGGGGATTCAAATATACCCCTGCCTGGACAACTGCCTCATACAAGCAGACAACAAACAAACCTTAAAAGCAAACTTGGACTATGTCATTCAACTACTGCAGGCCTTGGTATACACAGTCAACATTCAGAAGTCAAGACTACTGCCATCCCAACAGATTATTTTCTTAGGAGCCAAACTGGACACAGAAACTCAAATGGCCTACCTCACAGAGGAAAAACAACAGCAGTTACCAGAGTACTTCAAAGGCCTAGCAAAACTCTCCCAGCTGACTGCAAGGAAAATCCTGCAGGCCCTGGGGTTCATGGCATCTTGCATTCTTCTGATACCTTTGGCAAGACTTCATATGAGAAAGCTGCAATGGTACTTAAAAAGCTTCTGGTCCCAACACAGCCAAAGCCTAGAGGATGTAATCCCACTTATTCCATGTCTGCAAAAGGAATTTTTGTGGTGGGCTCAAGCAAGTCAGTTAAACAAAGGCATGTCTTTCAACAGACCTCAAGCAGGTCAAATGATTACAACAGACTCCTCAGATCATGGATGGGGGGTGCACATGGAGGGCAGATGCATTCAAGGTCTATGGACACCAAAGGAAAGACATCTGCACATAAACCAAAAAGAGATGTTGGCAGTGATACATGCAATCGAGACTTTCGAAAAATCACTACAAGGACATTTGCTAATAAGGACAGACAACACCACTGTCATGTGGTATATAAACAAGCAGGGAGGCACTCATTCTTATCCCCTCTGCAGACTAACAATGCTTTTCTGGGAAAAATCCCTGAGTCTGAAGATACATTTGCAATCCCAGTTTGTGCCAGGCAAGGACAATGTACTGGCGGACAACCTGAGCAGAAATTTCTTGGATCCACACGAATGGATGCTGCATCCTCACATTTTCTCACAACTAACAAAGATATGGGGAAGACCGGACGTAGATCTCTTTGCTTCCCACTTAAATCATCACCTGGAAAAGTTCTGCACAAGGACCCACCATCCTCTAGCCTGGAAAACGGATGCTCTCTCCTTCAGCTGGAATTCCCTAAAAATGTATGCATTCCCTCCTCTACCTCTGCTGACCAAGGTGATACTGAAGATCAAAGCAGAACAACCAACAGGCATTTTGATAGCTCCAGACTGGCCAAGGCAACACTGGTACCCATTGCTGTAGAGCATAACTCTGACCAGACCGTGGCCTCTGACCCTATGGCCCCTGCTTCTAACACAACACAATTACAGGACTGTCCATCAAAACCTGAAAACATTGCATCTGACAGCCTGGAGGTTACCATGACTCCTCCAGCTATCTCTCTTTCCAAAACAGTTCAAGAGATCTTACTGGAAGCACGCAGACCTTCCACCAGAAAAACCTATTCAGCCAAGTGGAAGAGATTCAGCATCTGGAATGCCAACAGGGGTCAGGATACAACATTACTGAGTATTCCTCAGATATTAGAATACTTGGCAGAAATGTTTCATACTGGACTCTCATACTCTTCTATAAAGATTCACGCCTCCGCAATCTCAGCAAAATACAATTGTGACCCACCAGTGTTTTCACATCCTTTGCTAAGACAGTTCCTAAGAGGGATAAAGAATATCAAACCTCCCAGAAAACAGCCAGCCAGCATGGGACCTCAATTTCGTTTTGGAAAAATTAACTCTTCCTCCTTTTGAGCCAGCAGCAACTTCAGAAATGCAATTTCTATCATGGAAAACGGTCTTTCTATTGACAGTCACATCTACAAGAAGAGTCTCGGAGATACAGGCACTCGTGGCAGTGCCTCCCTTCCTCATTTTTCATCAGGACAGAGTTTTTTAAGAACCAAACCTACATTCATGCCTAAAGTTATTTCCAGGGTGTGTCTAAATCAAGCTATTCACCTGCCTACTTTCTTCCCCAATCCTCAAAATAGGGGGGAAAAACTGCTGCATACTTTGGACATACACAGGCAACTACGCTACTACTTGGACAGAACTAAGGCCACCAGAAAGTCTGACCAACTGTTTGTAGCCTATGCTGCTGGAGTACAAGGAAAAGCAATCTCCAAACAAACAATTTCAAAATGGATTGGACACTGCATCAGATTCTGCTATTCTTTCCATGGAAAAGGTGTGCCAGCCAATATTAGGCCACATTCCACCAGAGCTATAGCCACATCCACAGCTTTCCTAAGAGGAGTGGCAACAAAGGACATTTTAGAGGCTGCTACATGGAGCTCCGTGCATACATTTACCAAGCACTACAACCTGCCCTTATACTCCATATCCCGAGCAAGCTTTGCATCGGCAGTCCTGCAGGGCATTTTAGTTACACCATCCCTCTCTTAGTTCCATCCACCCCCAGCTTGGCTATGGTATTCAACCCATATGTTATGACTGCAGTTGCATTCTTGAAGGACATAGTACAGTTTTGTACCTACCATAAATGTAGATGTCCGATAGGTATGCAACTGCAGTCGGATTTTCCCACCCTCCAACCCCTCTGCAACTTTCTTTGTGGGTCCCTACCCCTATTCCTATTAGCTGGGGGTATCTCCTATGGTGTATCTGTTTATTACGGTTGTGCATGTCTGGAATTTTTTATCCATTCACCAAATTTAGCCTTCCTAGGAGGGCACCTGGCATCTGGGGCAAGAAACACTGAAGAAGATGACGTCGGCCGATGCCTTTATACTCCAGCTGTTGTGACGTCGGAGAGGAGGTGACACCAGCCGACGCCGGACCCAGACTTTGGAATTCGGCCGACCGAGGGCTGCCTGAGGCAGGACAACCCATATGTTATGACTGCAGTTGCATATCTATCGGACATCTACATTTATGGTAGGTACAAAACTGTACTTTGTAAACCCCTAGGTGCCAAATTGTTAGTATTGTATGCTTTGAACAATTTCTGATGCCAGACATTGGATCTAAGATCCTTCATGGCCATTGATAGTTGTCCCAATAAATCAGTACAAGATGAAGTTGTTGCTCTAGTATCCTTTTAGTATTAAACAGGTTATCAAAAACCCATACACCTTTGTCAGCTGCCAGTCCCCTGTAATAACTGGATAAGATCCATCTTAATGTTAATAGTAATATTGCAGGAAAAAACTAACCCCCAATAATATCGTCAATAATATGATAAACTATCAGAGAATCCTGAGATACTAATAAAATCCTAGGAATTATAATATGTGAAACAACTACAGTGCATGTGAAATAAAATTGGTGAAAAAATAATTAATACATAGTGTCTGCACAACTCCACTAACAATATAATTGTACTAATTTCACAACAATGTGAAATAATAGAACATCGAGCCATTAAAACATAGTAGGCCTCAAGAAATACAAACAATTACCCTCATGCTGAAAAAATTCAATAGAGTGACAGTAAATCCAATAATTATTTGAGTGTTAAACCCTTCACTAGATATAATATACAAAACACTATACAGAATGTATAGGAAAAATTCCTTGGACTGCAAAGTGTGAGTGAAATGACCTCCATGCTAAAATTCAAACCAGACCGATCCAACAGTCAGTGTGGTACAGTCAAAGTCTTGTATCAACCAAATGAATTCACCCAGCATTGATATATTAGTCCAGTATTCAAAGAGAAGCTGCCATAACAATACAAACATACAGTACACACAGAGCGTGTCAAGCAAAATAGATCGAACTGATGATACCTGTAATTGTTCTAAAAGAAAATGCTTAAAACTAGCACTCACAATGTATTTGGTCGAGCTCAGTATTAAACATCCAATCCAGTAGGAAAGAGCTGTAAATGGCAGTGTCGGTTTTATATTCATTAGACCAAACTGTCAATATGTATAGCTCACTGCACCCAAAAAATGTTCAAAAGATGTTACCTTCACATCACAACATGGGCATACATAGTCTCTTCAAATTAAATGAAACTGCCGATACCTGCGGTCACACAGAACATAATAAAAATGTAACCGATCTAATAGTGAATGCTGTCACTGAGCATCCAGTCAGGTAATAAAAAAGAGAGCTCTAGAAGCAAAGTATACCTGTATTTCCAGCATACAAAAGATGTTCGAAGTAGTCACACTGTTGAGTAGATAGTCCAATGAAGTAAATAGCTGTGTAGTACCTACAAATTTGCAGAAACTGCAATGATTACAAGGCTGACACCCCACCAAAAATTTCCTATGCAAAGTGGTTTGTTTAGCCCCAGCAGTATTACAGTACAACTTCTTATGATGATTCAGACATCTACCCAAGGTCCTACCCCTACTGTAAGAAAAAAGGCATTTTGAAGGCATCAAATTCCTCAAGGAATCATCAGAAGAGAGGATCCCTTAGTTTTTATGTATTGAATCAATCAAAACCGATATAGTACTACCATAACTGGTAACTAACCTTAGCAGTGTATCCGAAGCTACCCTTCTATTTTATATTTTAATCTTTTATATTTTGATAATTCAGCTCTGTCCAAACTTCTGATATAATTGCTAGATTTGATAATGGATTATTCAGTTGGGAGTACTTTTTCCCCCCAGGTCTTAATGAACATTTATGATCAGCCAATGGGATGTGTTCAGATGGTATTTAAAGAAAGGGGTGGAGGAATGCATGATTATTGCACTGAAGAAGGCTTTGCAGCCAAAACTGTCTGTTGCTGTTGTTTCTGAACTGATATGGCATTATGTGGTATGATATGAAATAAAGATTTATTGCCGACATTGGAGTGCTGGCCGTTGCTGTTTTGGAACAATGTTTTTCCCCATAAGGGATGAGCACCCAAAACCAGGAATTATTGTATACATTTTCCACACCAAAAATAAATACTAGTAACTGCCAAATCTGTAAATTTCATCATTTAGGTATCTTAGGCTCATTTATATTTACTTAGATTAGTACTAGACTAACTGCTCTTGTGGGCTATTTTAAGTCTAGCCAAATACCAGTTTGAGAATCAACCCTGCACTTTGTGTCTGCAAGGTAAACCATTTAATCATTATGCCAATCCCCAGCGCTTCTTAAGCAGGTACAGAATATGATGGATAGAATGCAAGATGGGACCTTTAAAGGATTCTTTGAGTGTCGCAGACTCCCGTTTTGTCAAACTCAAAGAAAACTTTATTGTCATTCAGAACTACACAGCTAAACAAAATTGCAATGCTTCGTTCTCAATTAATATACATTGCATTTTTATTCATACACATTCATAACTGGCTCTGTTCAGCTACAGCATCCTGCTACATTTGATTTATATGGCACATATAGACAGAGAAAAATTAATAAAATATCACAGTAGAAATTTAATAAATAGCAGTTAGTAAGTAAAGTAGGACAGCAGTGACCCACACCCATCCCAGAACAGGAGACAAGGAAGACGAGGAACAATAGGAAGGTAATATTGTCAAAGTAAAATTGAAACAATAGCAGCATATCTATGATTAGACTGAATTATTGCACAGTTTGTATATTGCACTTTACAGTCCTTCATTCTGGTAGGTGAGCTACCTTAGTATTGCACTTGGTTATTGCACATTCATAAAATAAGCCACTTGATATGCTAGTTATGTAATAGAAGTGGTTGGGTGTTCATCGTGTTACCCTGCTGCAGTCATCACACTTGGGTTATCCTGTCATCAGGGGGTCCCACAGTCGGCCTGAATTCCAAAGTCTTGGTCCGGCGTCGATTGCTGTCGCTTCTTCCCTGACGTCAGTGTGCCAGGGGTATATAAGAGGCATCCGACGCCATTTTCTCCAGTCTTTCTTGTCGCGCGGTGCCCGAAGCAGAAGCAGTTCGCAAGTGCCGGTCGGCCGACACCTGAGATTTTCGAATAGAGTTTCAGTCCGAAGTCTTCAAAGCTAAGTACCCTTTTATTGCCTCATTCCAATGTCAGAAAAAGTTAACAATTGCATTTCTTGTGGGAAGCAAATACCTCATATCCAAGATATGCTCTGAATTGTTGCATAACGGTACAAAATATACCGAACCTACAGACATAGCCAACATCCTGGCAGACAGATTCAGAGCAAACTTCTCCCCCCCCCTCCCCCCCAAAGGAGCAAACGCCTATCCCAACTGAATGTAACCTCCCTGACATCACAGATGGACAGGTGAAAGCTGCCCTCTCCAAAGCAAAAAACACAGCATCTATGGGACTGGACGGTGTCCCAGGCTGTGTCTTACACGAGCTCCAAGAAGAACTGAACCCTCACATTGTCACTGTTCAAACTTAGCCTTACTACAGGATATGTACCCAAAGAATGGCGTACAGCTACAGTGGTCCCACTCCACAAAGGTGGTGCCACAACGGACCCTGGAAACTATCGCCCCATAAGCCTGACTAGTCTGGTCTGTAAAGCTATGGAGCGTATTATCATGGAACTCATAAACAAAGACATTGGGAGCCTCCAGACACTGGACCCTACCCAATTCAGCTTTGTTAAGGGCAAATCTTGCCTCTTAAACCTAGTTGATTTCTTTGAAACAGTTACCAAAGCCATAGATGAGGGCAAGGTAGTCCACACAGCCTGCCTGGACCTCGCAAAAGCCTTCGACACAATACCCCACTCAGGCATCATAAATAAGCTTACCAGCTTAAATATCAACCCCTATATCACAAGATGGGTTGCAAACTGGCTCAGAGATAGAACCCACATGGTCAGAATCGCAGGTGCCATGTCCCAATCCAAACCAGTTACAAGTGGCGTCCCACAGGGCTCAGTTCTGGGACCTCTCTTGTTCGGTATATACTTCTCTGAGGTTCAGGCTAACACGGGGGGATTATGGCTGGCAAAGTTCGCAGATGACTGCAAACTGGGGGCCATAATCGAATCTCCAGCTGACACAAGCATCCTCCAAAAGGGTCTCACAGAGACGGATGCTTGGTGCCAGAACCACGGCCTCAAGCTAAATGCTAAAAAGTGCATAGTCATCCCCTTTGGGAAAAACAAGGTGCCCACAAATTACCACATAGGTGGTAATCCATTAAGTATGGAAGAAGTAATTAGAGATTTGGGGACCAACATAGATAGTAATCTCTCCTTTGATAATCACGTTGCCAAAGTGGTTAGAAATACCTTCTATATAGCCCACCTTATCACAAAAGGGTTCGCATCTAGATCGAGAGGTCATTGTGCCCCTCTACTCGTCACTCATCAGGCCCATAATTGAATACAATGCCCCTTTTGGGATGTACCTTACCCGACACCTGCAGCTACTGGAGAGACCCCAAAAGTACCTCAATAAGAGGATCATGGGCTACAAACAGATGTCCTATGCAGCTTGACTAAAGAAACTCCAGCTCTACTCAGTTGCTTACCGCCTACTCAGAGGCGATCTATGTCTGACATACAAAGCCATGTCAAACCCAGAATTAATGCACATGCTCCACCTCAGAAAATCCAAGTCCCTTACAGCTGCACGCTCCAGGGACCTAAACCTCAGCACAACAATAAATAGGACATGCTGGAGGGACAGATTCATGTCCCAGAGGCTCCCCTCACTCTGGAATAGAATCCCAATTCATGTTAGACATAGCCCCTCACTGACCCTCTTCAAGCAAAATTTGGACGCGTGGATGGGAAATCGCAAATTCACCCCTGGGATCTCTCCTGTGTCCCTGCTAGACAGAGGCACAGTAAACTAATCTTAAAAGGGTACCTTCTGTGACCTACTTTACAGAGGCGCACAGTAGGCTAATAGGGAGGCGGAAGCCAAATACACTCTGGCTAGGCTTATAAATGCCCTAGGGCAGATAGCCTAGTACCTACCTATAAGGACTTTCATTCTTATTGTATACCTTGCCTAGGCCCAGACCACGACGTCACTGGTTGTCGGTTTTGTGCTAGGTTCAATAAGTGAACTATAAAGCGACGCTTTGATTTCGCACGACACTACTTCAGTAGGAAATTTAATTACACTATGCCATCGGAGCAACCGACTACTGGCGTGCATAAAAAATGCAAAGATAAAGACAGGCAGCCTAGATCCAAGCCATACTCTGAGGCCTCGGCTGGGCTGGTCGCCGGTTCTCCGGTTTTCAGTGAGGCGCCTACGCAGCCCCTGGCTACCGCAGAATTGGAACCCCCAGACCGCTTCGGAATCTCTAGCAGAGAGTTCTAGGCCGACGCAGCCATTTTCTTTAGGCCCTACTGACGACATTGCAGAAGGAGAAGCCGGTGCTGTAGAAACACCTTCGGTTTCAGAAGGTGTCTTCAGACCGACTACTCTCGCCATAAAATCTTATGCTAAGCTTAAGACTCATCTAAAACCAAAAAAGACTGCACTCCAGTCTCCAGTTCAAGACCCCATGCCTAAGAAACAGATGCATAAAATGGCTGATTTGATTTCTTTAATCAGGGGTTCCCAACCCCCCCCCCCCGACAAAAGGCCTAGACAAGAGGAGGATTATGCCTCCTCTGATCAAGTGTCTATTTGATCAGGCTCCTCTGAGGAACAGGATTACTCCTTTCCCCCTTATGAAGATTCTGATGCTGAAGATTCCATTCCCTCAGCTTCTCCCCCTGAAGACTATTCCTTTGGGGAAACCTTACATACCATGAGGGAACATTTCCACTGGGAAGGTCAGGACTACTCCGACTCAAAGAAAAGGCTCCGAGGGTTTCTTTTGCTCCCCAAGCACAGACCACTTGCTATCCCCCCAGTTTTAGACATTGTGGATGATGTTTACTTAGAATCTAGTCTAAATCCAGATTCTCTGCCTCCTGCTCCAGCCAAACCAGATAGATACTATAGAGTGCCTGACTCTCACAAATTCCTTTACAAAAGCCCTGTTGCTGATCCGGAGACAATCTCCCAGGGTCCCAAAGGGGCTAAGGCTTCTATGGCTAAAAATCCTGTACCCTCTGAAAGGGACTCCAGAGCACTAGATAGGTGGGGGAAGAAGGTTTACATCTCAGCTACTCTAGCTATGAGAGCACTAAATTGTCAGTTTCACATGCTTAAATACCAGCAATTCCTAATGTCTCAAATGAAACAAAAGATGAGCACGCACCCTCACAGTCTGAATTCAAGGAAATGCAGGATCTGTTGCATGCAGCTGAACAGGCGGGCAAACATACTTTACAATGTGGATTCGATTCCTTGGAAGCTTCCTGTAGAGCAGCTGTTACTGGGTCTGTTATACGTAGGCAAGCTTGGTTAAAGGAACAAACTCTGCCTGATCATGTTAAAGCAAAGTTACTAGATGCACCCTTACAGCAGGATGTCTTATTTGGGGTTAAAGCAGAAGAGGTTTTAAAGAAAATGGAGGATAAGGCAAAATCTATGCAGACTGTCAAAAGATTTCTTACAGGTACAGCCCCCACGTTTCAGCAGAAATTGGCCAACAAAAAATTGGTCCTTTCCAGCTTCTGACAGACCACAGAGGGGTAAATACAGGCGCCCAAGGGGCAGAGGACAAGCACAAATACCTTACAAACCTCGCCAATGGGGCACTGTAACACAGAAGGGAGGAGAAGACAGGTCCCAAACTACTAGAAGGCAAACACAATGACTTACACCTCAAACTGCCAAGCAAAACTCTCTTGGCAGCTCCCTTGGGAGGAAAATTAGCACTTTTTGCAGACAACTGCCTCATCGTCACAAAGGACAAATGGGTCCTAGACATTATCTCACAAGGATACAGATTCCATTTCCACACCTTGCCAAGGATAAAAGGAATGCCAAACCTGCCACAAAATCAATGGGCAGAGGCACAAAAACAAATTACAGCTCTCATGGACATGAGAGCCATTCAACTGGTACCTACACAGGAACAAGGCCAAGGATTTTACTCAAGGCTCTTTCTAGTCCCCAGAAAGGACAATGCTTGGAGACTCATTCTGGACCTTTCAATTCTAAACACCTTCTTGCAATTTCCCAAATTCAAGATGCTAATACTACAGCAGCTTCTTCCCATGTTGGGCAAGAAAGCTTGGTAGTAACGTTGGACCTCAAGGAGGCATACCTGCATGTCCCTATCAGACAAAATTGCAGAAGATACCTCCGTTTCATTGCAGGTTCAACCCATTACCAATTCTCTGCATTGCCCTTTGGCTTATCTACTTCGCCCAGGGTCTTCACAAAATGCCTGGCACCAGTAATTGCATACTGCAGACAAAGAGGAATTCAAATACAGCCATACCTGGATGACTGCCTCATCCAAGCAGAAAGCAACGACATTCTCTTACAACATCTGGCTTTTGTAAAACACCTTCTAAGTTGCCTAGGGTACACAGTAAACGAAAAGAAATCAAAACTAGTGCCCTCACAAAATATGACATTCCTGGGTTCCAGCTTGAATACAACGGCCCAGATGGCTTCTCTGACGCCAGACAAACAACTACAACTAACTCAGTACTTCAAGACCCAACTCCCTGCAAGAAAAATTCTGCAGGCCGTGGGCTTCATGGCATCTTGCATACTACTAATACCATTTGCAAAACTGCATATGAGGAAATTACAATGGTACCTAAAAAGCGTATGGACTCAACACAGCCACAGCTTGGAAACAATGATAACTCTCATTCCCTGCCTTCAACAGGAGTTTCTGTGGTGGTCACAGGCATGTCACTTCAACAAGGGTCAGCCTTTCACCTTACCCCCAGCCAGGCAAACTATGACAACAGATGCATCGGACTATGCCTGGGGGGCACACATGGCAGGACGGTGCATTCAATTAATGGACTGTAGATCAAAGGAATCTGCACATCAATCAAAAAGAAATGCTAGCTGTACAGAATGCCCTGACAGCCTTCAAGGACCTCTTACATCCAGGACAGCTTACAATAAAGACAGACAACACCACAGTAATGTGGTACATAAACAAACAAGGGGGTACACACTCCTACCCTCTATGCAGGCAAGCACTGACCTTGTGGAACACAGCACTGGCTTACTAAGTTCAATTACAAGCTCAATTCCTGCCAGGAAAAAAGAACACATTGGCAGATGACCTAAGCAGAAACATCATGGATCCCCACGAGTGAAAACTGGATCCACAAGTATTTGCAATGATAACTCAAAAATGGGGGCACCCAGACATAGACCTGTTTGCCAGCCCCCAAAACTATCAGCTAACAAAATTTTGCACAAGGACGTTTCACCATCAAGCTTGGAAAGTGGACGCACTCTCATTCAGTTGGAAAATGCTGACAATATATGCCTTCCCTCCACTGCCCCTTCTCCCAAAGGTGCTGCTGAAAGTCAGGATGGAGAGACCCCGAATGATACTCATTGCCCCAGACTGGCCACGCCAGCACTGGTACCCATTGTTAAGGAATATGGCCCAGGGCCCACCATGGATTTTACCACAAATTACTCATCTGCTCACACAGCAAGACAGTCAGATCCTACACAGCCAGCTCAAAACCTTACATTTGGCTGCATGGCAAATCACCTAAGCAACTAGCCAGCTCCTCTTTCTCAAGCTGTTATGGAGGTTATTCTGGAAGCCAGGAGGCCCAGCACCAGGAAAGCCTACTCAGACAAATGGAAAAGTTTTGCGCCTGGAACCAAGCTAAAGGCCAAAATACTCTTCCGCCAGACATACCTCAGATTCTACAATGTTTAACTGAGATGTTACACAAAGGCCTTTCTTTTTCATCTATTAAAATCCACGCCTCAGCTATTTCAGCTCACTACAACACGGATCCTCCCTTATTTTCACATCCACTTCTAAGGCAGTTTCTCAGAGGGGCCAAAAACATTAGGCCTCCCAGAAGAGCACCAACACCAACTTGGGACCTCAATTTTGTTCTGGAAAAACTTACGCTACCTCCTTTTGAACCAGCTTTCTTAGCTAACTTAAAGTTTATATCATGGAAGACTGCCCTGCTGCTAGCAATTACTTCAGCCAGAAGAGTCTCAGAGTTTCAGGCACTAATGGCAGTAGAGCCTTTCCTCATTTTCCATCAAGACAGAGTTTCTCTACGAACTAACCTCTCTTTTATGCCTAAGGTGGTATCCAGTGTGGCTCTAAATCAAAAGATCCATTTACCCGCCTTCTTTCCAGATCCACAGAACAAAGGAGAAAGACTCCTGCATTCCTTGGACATTCACAGGCAGCTATGTTACTACTTGGATAAAACTAAGGTTTTCAGAAAATCTGACCAGCTTTTTGTATCCTATGCTACAGCATCTCAAGGAAAGGCGATCTCAAAACAGACCATTTCCAAATGGATAGGACATTGCATACGTTTTTGCTACACCCACCATGGAAAACCAGTCCCTGCTAGCATAAGGCCCCACTCTACCAGGGCAGCAGCTACATCTACAGCCTTCCTCAGGGGGTCCTAACCAAGGATATCCTGGAAGCTGCAACTTGGAGTTCAGTACACACCTTCACCAAACACTCTCACTTACCACTTTACTCTAAGACTAGAGCTGGCTTCGCCACTGCAGTTTTGCAGGGCCTTCTAGTCTCCTCTAACCCTGTTTGACTCCACCTCCCATCCTTAGCTTTGGGATTCTACCCAAGTGTGATGACTGCAGCAGGGTAACACGATGAACATAGTACAGTTTTGTACCTACCATAAATGTAGATGTTCGAGTGTATACCCTGCTGCAGTCCAGGTTACCCTCCCTCCATCCCATCTGACCTAACTAAAACCTTTCAATACCTTAAAATCTGATAGAACCTTTGTGGTGTATTTGCTTATAGCTGGAGGGATGTTTTGGTTGTGATAAACTTTTATTATTGGTACTATCTACTGACCACATTTTGGGGGGGGCACCTGACATCTGGGGCAAGAAAAACTGAAGAAAATGGCGTTGGATGCCTCTTATATACCCCTGGTGCACTGACGTCAGGGAAGAAGCGACAGCAACCGACGCCGGACCAAGGCTGTGGAATTCAAGCCGACTGCAGGATTGCCTGACTACAGGATAACCCAAGTGTGATGACTGCAGCAGGGTATACACTCAAACATCTACATTTATGGTAGGTACAAAACTGTATTTTTCGACAGACTCATGATTAGTTTTTCCCAAGAGTTCAACAATCTAATGGAGAACAGAAAGAAACTGTTATTTAGTCTGGTGGTCTTACAGTACAGGCTCCTGTATCTCCTGCCTGAGGAGAGGTGAGTGTACAGACCATTGGCAGGATGCGTTGGATTGCTGGAAATCTTTTTGGCCCTGTCAATGTATCGACATTTGTGTAGATCTTCCAGAGGTGTAAGGGAGGTGCCAGTGATTCTTTCTGCCGACCTTACAACTCTCTGAACCTTCCTATCCTGATTGTTATAGCTCCCATACCAGACAGTAATGCTGTTGGTCAGGACACATTCAATGGTGCCCCTATAAAAGGTCTGAAGTATGGAGCTTGGTAATTTTGCCTTCCTAGGTTTCCTTAAAGTGCAACCATTATATTCTGTGCAAGCATTGTGCTCAGTAAGCATGCAGTTAAATTTGGCTATTTCTGTAAATGCTTGTGCCAAGGCAGCTGCCTTTGACACAGTAACTTAGAGGCATGCACTAAAGTGGCTGCAGTCAGATATGATGAGAATGGAGCTACTCTGCATTCCTTTGAAAGAGAATGCCTTTCTCAGCAAGTGACCAAAAGAGTGGGGGGAAAGGATAAGATTATGGAGACACTGACCAGAGGAGAAGTTGTGAATAGCAGTTAAAGAGATGAAGGATTTTTTCTGGAAGGGGAAGATGGCAAGAGTCAAGTGGGATAAGCTGATTCTTCCAGTAAAACAAGACTGTTTGGACCTGATTTGAAGGGGTATTTCAGAGCTACACTGTTAACGCTCCTATACATAGCATGGTTTGCCATCATTATCCTGAATCACAGGTGGTCGAGTTGTCGACGTACTTCTGTGAAAGCTGGCGATACTGAATTTTGGTATACCCAAAGTAAACACCAAACCTCTAAACTCCCTACCTCTAAACTCCCTTCCCCTCTGGACCCAGGAACAAGCATTAACATGGGTCCAGAAGGGAACAAGAATAGGTAATCGGGAATGTCTGTGTTCGGCATTCCATCGTTAGGGATGTAGGACATCATGTTGGTGGGCTCGACCACCTGTGATTTAGGATAAGAATGGTAAATACATAGCACAAGCTGAAACCTATAACTCAGAGTGGAAAGGGAAGATAAAAGAGGGGGGAAGCTCAAGAAACAAGGAGAGACTGGGATTTTGGATGTAGAACCTTAAGGAGAATAACAATAACCATGCAGAATATTATATTCATAAAGTAGCAGAAAGTATTCTAAGAACTAAGCCAACACAGGAATGGAGAAATGAGATTCTGCCGATAGGGATGACTGCAACTAGGGATACATACATTAGGCAAAAGGGGGATGGAATTTATTGGAAAAAGAACTGGCAAAAAACTAAGGTGTTGGGAGCAAATAATTAGAGAGGGAAGGGTACCATGGTCAGGGTTGGGGACTTGACATAATAAATTCAGCTGTGCAGCTGAAGGGTCGATGGTAGTGCTATCTTTTTCTGAAGAGCTAGTTTTTTCTTTAATTAGATTAAATTTGTCAGGGCCAAAATAACAATTTCCATCTATAATTACGGGAAATTGATTAGCAGAATGTCATGGATGCAACTTGTGCCATCTGGAAGGAGAAAATAAGATTCCCTTTTACATAGCCTGGAAAAACTCATGTACATTAAAGAACAATGTGCTTCATCCATTTGTTTGCTACTAGAGGCTGAGCTATCTACAAGTGCACCTTTTTGGGGATTCTTTAGAGCGAGCATGATTAGAGACAGAAGGCTGAAAATATTTTGCTAGTGTTTTAGAAGGTGTGGTAGACGAGAGACCCAACTGGGCAGCAGAGGAGGCTGTGGAAGAAGTAGCTCCATGAGAGGGTGGTGAGGCTGCAGGAGTGGAGGAAGAAACAGTAGAATCTTGTTGAGCAGGAGGGAGCTCATTATAGGGTGGAAGAAGTACAGTAGGCACCACTAACCCAAGCACACAGTTGTCCTCTGACAACTCATCAAGGTTAAGTTGCAGTTTTTGAAGTTCCCTAAGATCCTTTCCCTGACGGTCTGAATGCTGACGACAAGAGACTCTTAATGGTTGCCTGTAACTGAGTTTTCAATGTAGCTGTATTTTGTTTTAAACTATAAACAATAGAGTCTTTTTTCTATCTTTAGATTCTGCCTGTCATGCATTAAGAGCAGACCAGCAGCTGGCAGGGACTTTATTACCTTTTTCTCTAAGTTGTTTTTGTAAATGTAATGTTTATCAAATGTTCCTGCAGGTGAAGAAGCTAATTTACCATAATTTTTAGTCAGTTCATGGCATTTATCTAAATACAGACAGCTGTCTTTAGTACACTTATAAAAGATATGTCTAGCAGGAGTTCCATACTCTGGTTCTTTTAATGATCCCACATTCGGTCCCATTGTAAAAGATTTTACAATGACAATGCAAAAGAAAAATATTCCATTCCCATACTAAATCCTCACACACACAGAAACGGCACTTGCCTTTGAACGTCTGCAGGTCTGCCAAGACTCTGAAAGTTATAAAATGAGAGATGCAGTTGTCATCCGACTCCACAGAAAATGCACTTGACAGAAAACTGTCAGAAGGCCCAGTGAAGTGATTTTCTGCAGAAGCAGCTTCTAGAGGATCAAAGAAAATCTGAGTCATGGTACCCGCTGTTAAGGTTTAAATAAATACTTTAGTCATTTGGCAGATCAAAGTACAGTTTTTTATTATAGTACAAAACACACGTGCAAGAAACAGTACGCAGGAAGTTATTTCTCGCCTAACAAAGGAATTCTTGGTTATGTGATAAACTCTTTATCAAAATTAATAAACTTTATCTATGACACTGCTGTTAATATCCAATAAAAGATAGCTAAACAGTGCATTTAATCCATCAGACCATTACCACGTCAATAGGAAAATAAATTTAGCAAGTAATGCATTTTATACTTATCTTTTTTTTAACCTAATAAGAAATGAGTTTCCTTTTTGCTACATGTCTAACAAGAAGTGCTGCCTCAGACTCCAGAAACAAAACTTATCTTGCAGTACTTTCCCATAGTTTCAGGACACATCTCCAGTTACGTACACCTGCCTTTTGAAACACTTGCACTTTTTAACCCTTTACATAAGTGATATGTTAGCAACTAAAATTATCTCAATATGGTTTATTTTCACCTGTATAAATGTATGATTGCTTATATCATAAGTGATAATTTAATAAAATGTCTTGTTTTAAAAAAGAAAAAAAAGATTATGGAGACACTGAAACATTTTTTTCATCCCCAATGTTCTTGGTACAATGGAAATTTTCTTACCAAGTAATGTCCCTTATTGAAGAAAGCAATCCTGGATGGCACAATTTGAACAAAAAGGCCTTTAAAAGGGCCAGTGGAAAGAAGGTAGGGCAGAAGGAGTGGAATTCTTAAAGCCATAGGTTTGGCTCCAAGCCCTTCATAACTTTCCTACCATTGAAGAGTGCAGTTATCTGCAGGCTTTCAAGGTTCGATGGTCAGCTTGTGCTATTCCTTTGTTCGGCAGTTAAGTTCCCTATGAGGAAAAAACACCACATTTAAGAAGTTGTTCTATTGTACTTCCCTTTTTAGGAAAGTTATTTTTAAGCTAGGCTAGGAGCTTGTGCTTTAATAAGCTATCACAAGACTTAACTGCACTTTTCCCTGTTAGTTTATAAGTTGGTTAAAGTAATTGAAAACCATTTTTCTGTGGAGAAATTGTTTGGCTTACTTTTTGGGGTTGGGAGAGTATTTCAAGTACTGTTTTACTGCGTTTTTGTGAAAAGTGACTTTTTAAAAGTCTTTAAATTGGCTCTTGCTGCTTGTTTTCCCTGGGAAAGAAGCACTATTTTTAGCTTGATCATGGAACAAGCTATCAGTCCCACTTTCAGAGTTTCTTTCAGCCACAGAAAGAAAGTTAAGCAAACAGTCTTTGCCACCACAGCAGGCTAGCAATTTGCTTCAGCCGCATGTGAGCCGACTCAGCTGTGGCCATAGTTTGTTCCTCAGACCACTCATCTATTACACCGGATCCCTGTGTGGTAACATCTACAGTCACTATGGACTAAGGGTTTGCCTCATCCTCAGCAGATGTTGGAGTCCCCTCAATGGACAAGGGAGTGCCACTTTTGTCAGTCCTGGGAGCAGGAACAGGGAAGGCTTCCCTTTTGGTCAGAATGTTGTGCCCATCCCTGGGGAAATTGCCACTGCCATTAATAACACTGTCAAAAAGTAACAGAAAACTAAATATGTATCTGCTCATCCTCAGATGTCCTTAAACATGAATAGTTTACTACTTGGGGTTTAATTCAGGATATTGATCCTTCTTATAAAGTGGTTAATGGTAAAAGAAAGAGAGAGACTTTTCCTGAAGAGATTCAAGGCTGTGGATATGGACAGGAAGATGAAGGGATAAAGCATTTTTTTTCCTCAGTTGTCTGATTCAGACTGAGGAGAGCGTGATTTCTAATTCTCCCAGTGGGGATTTATCTTTTTCTGAGACTATTTCCAAAATATGCCAGTGTTTTCAGTGGGAGAACACTGAGGTTTGTCAGTACCTCAGAAAACACTGAGATGTTACAGAAGGCATCTCCAGTACCTTCAAACATTCCTCCTATTTGTTCAGCTGTGGAGCATATATGTGTCACTACTTGCAGATGATGTTCATCGTGCATACAGCTGCAGTAATCACAGATGGGTTCTCTGCCGTCAGGCGGGTCCTCGGTTGGCCGAATTCCAAAGTCTAGGTCCGGCGTCGGTTGCTGTCGCCTTCTTTCCTGACGTCAGTGCGACAGGGGTATATAAGACACAGCCGACGCCATTTTCTTCAGTCTTTTTTGCCGCGTGGTGCCCGAAGCAGAAGCAGTTCGCAAGTGCCGGTCGGCCAGCTCCTGAAATTACGAAAATTTGGAAACCGAAGTCTTCTTTAAAGCGAAGTACCCCGTTGGGGAAACTTTTCTTGCCTCATACCGATGTCAGACAAAGTTAACAATTGTATTTCTTGTGGGAAGCAAATACCGCATAAGGATTTCCATTCCCTCTGCATACCTTGTTTAGGCCCAGACCACAACGTCTTGGGCTGTCGCTTTTGCGCTACTTTCAATAAACACACTATTAAGCGTCGGGCGGAGTTCGCCCAGCACTTTTTTGGTAAAGCTTTTGATTATAAAATGTCGTCGGAGACTCCGACTACCGTTTTGTCCAAAAAACGCAACGACAAAGACTGACACGTGAGGTCCGCGGTCTCCACCGACACCACGCCAAAACCAGCTACACGTGGTCCGGTTCTCAGCGAGGCGCCTACGCAGCCCCTGACTACCGACGACACTTCTCTGGCGGTTTCTTCTGTAACCGAGACCGCAGGTGCCTTGGCCCATACCCAGACTACAGTTACCGAAGCCACTGTGAGTGTTGAGCCTCCTAATGTGGACAGGTCCACTTCCACCCTTGGTGTCTTTAGACCCTCATCTTCCTTTTCCATAAAGGCATTTACTAAGTCCAAATCAGCCATGCATCCCAAGAGGCCTGTTGCATAGGGCCCATCTCCAGGCCCCATGCCTAAAAAGCAGATGCTAAAAATGGCTGAGGATTTAATTACTCTTCTCAGGGGTTCCCAACCCCCTCCGGACAAGAGACCCAGAGTGGAGGAAGATTCTCCCTCTTCTGACCAGTGCTCCATTATTTCAGAACATTCTGATGAAGAGGAACACTCGTACTCCCCTTTTGAAGATTCTGATGCAGAGCAGTCAATTCCTTCTGTATCTCCCCAGAGGATTTTTCTTTTGGGGAAACCTTGCATACCTTGAGGGAACACTTCCATTGGGAAGGCCAAGACTTTTCTGATTCCAAGAAAAGACTTAGGGAATTCCTTTTGCTACCTCAGCACAGACCTCTGGCGATACCTCCTGTCTTGGACATACTTGATGATGTTTACTCGGAGGCTTGCCTTAATCCGGATTCCCTGCCTCCTGCTCCAGTCAAGCCTGATAGGTACTACAGAGTTCCTAACTCTCACCAATTTCTTTACAAAAGCCATAATGCTGACCCTGAAACCATTTCTCAAGGCACCAAGGGAATGAAGGCCTCTACTGCTAAGAATCCACTACCTTCCGAAAGAGAGTCTAGATCCTTAGAAAGGTGGGGAAAAAAGGTATATACCTCGGCCACCCTAGCCATGAGGGCCTTAAATTGTCAGTTCCATATGCTTAAATATCAGCAGTTTCTGTTATCACAATTAAGGAATAAAATGTCACAACCTGAACAACCAGATTTGAAGGAGTTGCAGGATATGATGCATAGTGCAGAACAAGTGGGTAAACACACCTTACAATGTGGCTATGATGCTCTAGAGGCCTCAAGTAGAGCTGCTGTTACAGGATCAGTCATTCGTAGACATGCCTGGCTTAGGGAACAAATCTTGCCTGATCATGTTAAAGCTAAACTACTAGATGCTCCTTTACAAAAGGATGTATTATTTGGTACTAATGCTGAGGAGATACTACGGAAAATGGAAGAAAAAGCTAAATCTATGCAAACTGTCAAAGCTTTTCTACAGGTTCAACCACCACGTTTTAGCAGAAATTGGCCTTCAAAAAACTGGTCCTTTCCAGCCACGGACAAACCCCAAAGAGGTAGATACAGGCGCACAAGGGGCAGAGGACAATCTCAAGGATCATATAGAGGCAGACAATGGCAAACTCCAGCACCAAGAGGTGGCGAAGACAGTGCACAACAATACAGGAAACAAAACCAATAACTTTCCCCTTTTCATGGCAAGCAAGTCTCAGCTGGCAGCACCCTTGGGAGGAAAGCTGACATTATTTACAAGAAATTGGCATATTATCACAACAGACAAATGGATCCTGGACATCATAAACAGAGGCTACAGATTTCATTTTCACACTCTTCCAAAAATGAGAGGCATGCCGAACCTGCCACACAATCAAAGGGCAGAGGCGCAAATACAAATTTCAAAGCTCATGGACATGAAAGCTATTCAAGAGGTACCTACTCACGAACAAGGTCAAGGTTTTTATTCCAGACTATTCCTGGTACCAAGGAAAGGAACCGACTGGAGACCCATTTTGGACTTATCCATCCTAAACACATTTCTACTTGTACCAAAATTCAAGATGCTCACCTTACAGCAGCTTCTTCCCATGCTGGGCAAGGAGTTTTGGCTGGTAACATTAGACCTCAAGGAGGCATACCTGCATGTCCCAATCAGACAAAGCTGCAGAAGATACCTCAGATTTCTTGCAGGTTCAATCCACTATCAATTCTCTGCATTGCCCTTTGGCTTATCTACTGCGCCCAGAGTATTCACAAAATGCCTTGCATCATTAATTGCCTACTGCAGACTTCAAGGGATGCAAATTTACCCTTATTTGGACGACTGCCTGATCCAAGCGGACTGCAAACACATACTTCTGGAACATCTGGCTTATGTAACACGGTTATTGAATTCTCTGGGATACACAGTCAACAAAGAGAAATCCAGGCTAACACCATCTCAGAAAATAACTTTCCTGGGTGCCAACTTGGACACAAACACCCAGATGGCCTATCTTACGCCAGAAAAACAGGGGCAACTAACTCAGTACTTCAAAATACTAGAAAATTGTACCAGGCTAACTGCAAGGAAAATCCTGCAGGCTCTGGGCTTCATGGCATCTTGCATTCTTCTAATCCCATGTGCAAAGTTGCATATGAGGAAACTTCAATGGTACCTAAAAAACCTATGGTCTCAACACAGCCACAGTTTGGAAACAATAATACCAATAATCCCATGTTTGCAACAGGAATTTCTATGGTGGGCCCAAGCATACCAAACAAACACAGGTCTTCCATTCAGCAAGCCTCAAGCAAATCAAGTCATCACAACAGACTCCTCAGACTACGCCTGGGGGGCACACATGACAGACAGGTGCATTCAGGGCAAATGGTCCCAAAAGGAAAAGCACCTTCACATCAATCAAAAGGAAATGCTAGCAGTGATAAATGCATTTACAGCTTTCAAGGGCCTCCTGCATCCAGGGCAATTATTGATAAGAACAGACAACACCACAGTAATGTGGTACATAAACAAACAAGGAGGAACACATTCATACCCCTGTGCAGGCTAGCCATGTCACTTTGGAACTTGGCTCTGGAATGGCAAATCGAACTTCAAGCACAGTACCTGCCAGGATTGGAAAACACGCTGGCAGACAATCTAAGCAGAAATATGACAGACCCACACGAATGGAAGTTGCATCCTCAAGTGTTTACAAAGATAATCCAAGCGTGGGGAAGGCCAGACATAGATCTCTTTGCCTCCCACAGGAATCATCAATTGACAAAGTTCTGCTCAAGGACCTTCCATCCAAAGGCCTGGAGAGTGGACGCCCTTTCTTTCAGTTGGGCAGCACAGACAGTTTACGCCTTCCCACCTTTGCCTCTTCTGCCCAAGGTGCTCTTGAAAGCAAGAGCAGACAGACCAAAGATGATACTGATTGCTCCAGATTGGCCAAGACAACACTGGTACCCACTCCTGAGGAGCCTAACACATACTCCTCCCTGGACCCTACCTCTAATGCCTCTTCTACTGACTCAGCACAGCTACAAAACTCTTCACAGTCAGCTGAAAACACTCAATCTGGCTGCATGGAAAATTCCTTAACACCACAACAGACCCTACTCTCCAAAGAGGTACAGGATATCATTTTGGAGGCCAGAAGGCCATCTACTAGAAAGGCTTACTCTGCAAAATGGAAACGGTTTTGCGCTTGGAATGAGAAAAAAGGCCAGGATCCTAGAAAACTGAATTTGCCTCAGACATTACAGTATCTAGCTGAGCTGTTGAACAGTGGACTTTCATTTTCCTCCATCAAAATTCATGCCTCAGCCATTTCTGCAGAATACAACACTGATCCACCCTTATTCTCTCACCCACTCTTAAGATAGTTCCTCAGAGGGGCTAAGAATGTAAGACCTCCAAGGAAACAACCAATACCAGCCTGGGATCTTAATTACATTCTAGAAAAATTAACATTGCCCCCCCTTTGAACCAGCTGCCTCAACAGATTTGCAGTATTTGTCCTGGAAAACAGCTTTCCTTCTGGCCATTACCTCAGCTCGTAGGGTTTCAGAACTACAAGCCCTCATGGCTGTGCAGCCCTTTCTCATCTTCCATCAGGACAGGGTTTCCCTACGAACCAACCCGCCATTTATGCCTAAGGTAGTATCCAGGGTAGCTTTAAATCAGGCCCTACACTTACCTACCTTTTACCCCAATCCTCAAAACAAAGGGGAAAGGCTGCTACATTCCTTAGACATCCATAGACAGCTACGTTACTATTTGGACAGAACAAAGCCTTTCAGGAAATCAGAACAACTCTTTGTGTCCTATGTTGTAGGAGCTCAAGGGAAGCCAATTTCCAAACAGACAATTTCAAAATGGATAGGCCACTGCATACGGTTCTGTTACTCCTTTCATGGCAAATCTGTTCCTACAGGCATCAGATCCTACTCCACAAGGGCCGCAGCTACCTCTACAGCCTTCCTCAGAGGAGTCCCTACCAAAGATATTTTGGAGGCAGCCACTTGGAGTTCTGTGCATACCTTCACAAAACACTACCACCTGCCTTTATACTCCAAAACTAGAGCAGGCTTTGCCACTGCTGTGTTGCAGGGCATTCTAGCTGTTCCCAGTTCCACCTAGTGCCTACCACCCTGTGCGTAGCTTTGGGATTCTACCCATCTGTGATTACTGCAGCTGTATGCACAATGAACATAGTACAGTTTTGTACCTACCATAAATGTAGATGTTAGAGTGCTAATACAGCTGCAGTACAGGTTTCCCTCCCTCCTTCCCCTCTTGGTAAAGGCCTAGTGGCTAACACCTCCTCATACAACCTGATTAGGTTATCCTTCTATGGTGTATTTGTTTGCAACTACTGATTTTTGATTATATTGCATTGCATGATTATATATATAATTTATGTATTGCCTTCCTTCTGGGGGCACCTGACATCTGGGGCAAGAAAGACTGAAGAAAATGGCGTCGGCTGTGTCTTATATACCCCTGTCGCACTGACGTCAGGAAAGAAGGCGACAGCAACCGACGCTGGACCTAGACTTAGGAATTCGGCCGACTGAGAACCCGCCTGACGGCAGAGAACCAATCTGTGATTACTGCAGCTGTATTAGCACTCGAACATCTACATTTATGGTAGGTACAAAGCTGTACTTTCTTCATGTTTCACTGTTGCAGTCATCACATTTGGGTTATCCCTGCCAGGCCAGGCTAGCCCTCGGCCGTCCCTAATACCAGAGGCTTAGTATTTCTGCGTCGGTTGCTGTCGCTTCAGGACTGACGTCAGGTCGTCAGTAGTATAAACTAAGGAAGCCGACGCCATTACATCAATCTTTCTTGCAGCGGAGCCCGAAGCAGTTTGCACGAGTGCCGGTCGGCCGCTACCTGAGTTTCGTCTTCCGAATTGAAACTGAAGTCTTGTAAAGCTAAGTTGCGGATCCATTTTTCTTGCACTAACCGATGTCAGAAAAAGTTAACAGATGTTCATCGTGTTTCACTGTTGCAGTCATTACAATTGGGTTATCCTGCTGGCAGGCTACACGCAGTCTGCCTGAATTCCAAAGTCTAGGTCCGGCGTCGGTTGCTGTCACCTCCTCCCTGACATCAGAGCGCCAGGGATATAAAAGATGCAGCTGACACCATTTTCTTTAGTCTTTTTTGCCGCGCGGTGCCCGAAACAAAAGCAGTTCACAAGTGCCGGTCGGCCGACTCCTGAGATTTTCAAGTTCGAATTTCAGATCCAAAGTCTTCATTAAAAGCTAAGTACCCCATTGGGGAAACTTTTTTTCTTGCACCAGACCGATGTCAGAAAAAGTTAATAATTGTATTTCTTGTGGGAAGCAAATACCTCATAAGGATTTTCATTCTTACTGTATTCCTTGCCTAGGCCCTGACCATGATGTTGCTAGTTGTCTGTTTTGTGCTAGATTTAACCAATGCACTATTAAGCGTCGGTTTGATTTTGCATTTCATTACTTTGGCAGACGGTTTAATTATACAATGCTGTCTGAACAGCCGACTACCAGAGTTTACAAAAAACGCAAAGAAAAAGAAAAGGATAGGCATTCGAGGTCCAAAACCGACGACGAGGCTTCTTCTAGGCCAGTCGCCGATTAACCCGTTCTCAGTGAGACGCTTTCGCAGCCCCTGACGACCACTACTTTAGAGCCGCAGGCCAATACCGATTCCCACGTGGAGTCAACCAGGTCTACAGAAACTCAAGGTATTGGACCTTCGGAAACCATTCCCTCAGATGGGTCTGGAGCCGCTGAGCAGGCATCGGCTTCTGAGGGCGTTTTCAGGCCTACACAATTATATGTTGAAACAACTTCAGCTTCAAAGGCAAAAACTAAAGCAGCTTTAAAGACAAAGATACAAGTACAACAGCCCCATGGACAGGCTTCCATGCCTAAAAAACAGATGCTCAAACTGGCCGAAGACCTGATTACTTTGATCAAGGGTTCTCATCCCCCTCCTGACAAGAGGCCTAGGCAAGAGATAGAATATGAATCTTCAGTTCAGGTTTCCATTTCATCTGATTCCTCTTCTGATCAGCAATACCCTCTTCCTCTTTATGAGGATTCTGATGCTGAAGAATCTATCCCCTCAGCTTCTCCTCCTGAGGATTATTCTTTTGGGGAAACACTGCATACCATGAGGGAGCATTTCCACTGGGAGAGCCAAGATTATTCAGAATCTAAGAAAAGGCTTAGAGACTTTCTTTTACTTCCTCAGCACAGGCCCCTTGCTATTCCACCTGTGCTAGACATTGTAGATGAGGTATTTTCAGAGTCCAGTCTGACTCCTGACTCCTTACCTCCAGCTCCTGTTAAGCCAGACAGATACTACATGGTTCCAGGCTCCCACAAATTTATTTTTAAAAACCCTGCTGCTGACCCAGAAACTATCTGTCAGGGTCCCAAGGGGGTCAAGGCTTCCACTGCAAAAAACCCTACCCCCTCTGACAGAGATTCCAGGACACTGGACATATGTGGAAAAAAGATTTACACTTCTGCTACCTTGGCTATAAGGGCTTTAAATTGTCAGTTTCATATGCTTAAATATCAGCAAAACATAATGTCACTGCTTAAACAGAAAATGTCGACAAATTCTGAATGTGCAGAAAATAAAGAAATGCAGGATTTATTGCATGCAGCTGAACAAGTTGGAAAGCATACTTTACAATGTGGTTTTGATTCTTTGGAGGCATCCTGCAGAGCCGCTGTTACGGGTTCTGTCATTAGGAGGCATGCTTGGTTAAAGGAACATACCTGATCATGTTAAAGCAAAATTACTAGATGCCCCATTACAGCATGATACCTTGTTTGGTGCTAAAGCAGAAGAGATGTTGAAGAAAATGGAGGACAAAGCCAAATCTATGCAGACAGTCAAGGATTTCTTACAGGTACAGCCTCCAAGATTTAGCAGACATTGGCCTACAAAGAAGTGGTCCTTTCCAGTGTCAGACAGGCCACAAAGAGGCAGATACAGATGCCCTAGAGGCAGATCCCAGCCCCAAGGCTCATACAGGACTAAACAATGGGGTGCTTCTACCTCTAAAAGTGGAGAAGACAAGTCACAGCCATACAGAAAGCAGTCCCAATGACTTCCCCCTGCCAGCACCAAGCACTTATCTACTGCCAGCTCCTTTAGGGGGAAAACCAGCACTTTTTTCTCAACACTGGCACCTAATCACCCAGGGCAAATGGATTTTGAACATAGTGTTACAAGGTTACAGGTTCCACTTTCACACCCTGCCAAGGGCAAATGGTATGCAAGACCTGCCAAAAAATCAATGGGCAGAGGCACAAAAGCAAGTTACATCCCGCATGGACATGAGGGCCGTTCAGCAAGTACCACATCAAGAGCAGGGACAAGGATTTTACTCGAGACTTTTCTTGGTGCCCAGAAAGGACAAAGCCTGGAGGCCAATACTGGACCTATCTATTCTAAACACATACCTGGATATTCCAAAATTCAAAATATTGACTTTGCAGCAGCTTCTGCCCATGCTGGGCAAGAAGGCTTGGCTTGTAACTTTAGACCTAAGAGAGGCATACCTGCATGTCCCAATCAGACAATCATGCAGAAGATACCTCAGATTTATAGCTGGCTCAATGCACTACCAATTCTCTGCACTGCCCTTTGGCTTATCTACTGCGCCCAGGGTCTTCACAAAATGCCTGGCACCAGTAATTTCATTTTGCAGACAAAGAGGAATACAAATATATCCTTATTTGGACGACTGCCTTATTCAAGCAGAGAACAAGGACATACTACTACAGCATCTGGCGTTTGTAAAAAGATTATTAACATGCCTAGGGTACACAGTAAACAAAAAGAAATCAAAACTTGTACCCTCTCAAGAATATTCCTGGGTGCAAGCTTAAATACAACTGCCCAGATGGCTTATCTCACGCCAGACAAACAAAAGCAACTGACTACTTATTTCAAAAGGTTGGCAACAAACACCCAGTTAACTGCAAGAAAAATTCTGCAGGCTTTGGGCTTCATGGCATCCTGCATTCTGCTAATTCCATATGCAAGCCTGCATATGAGGAAAATACAATGGTATCTAAACAGTGTTTGGACTCAACATTGCCACAGCCTGGAAACAATAAATCTGAAGTAGGCAGACTTCATTCATCTGCAACCTGTGGGTATCGGATCCGACCTCGGATCCGAGCCGGCAATTCAAAAGCTTAGGCTCCGAGCTCCTAGCTCCTCCCTCTTACCCATAACCCCTTGCCAAGCCCTGACTGACCTCAGATTTCGTTTGCCGCTTTTCAAGTAGCTACGGATTCTAGAGCTCCTGGCGTTTGTTGGTGAAAGATAAGATTTTTTGACTAAAAAAGTTTTGAAAATCTCTATTTTTGTTATTGATATTGTTAGTGTTGAGTGTGTATAGGCTTTCCTCTCTCTTTTATTTAATATTTCTCGTTTTTTGCGTAGTTTGTTTGTGTGTGTGTTGTGTTAGGCCTTAGGGTTTGTGATGTCTGAAGCCCATAAGGCTGTTTTCTCTAAATGTACGAGTGTGGCCATAAGCTGTCCCCAGCGGATGGCCACACTGCAGTCAAGAATCTTGGGGTTGAACACCTGTCATCTGGTTGTACCATTTGTGCAGGGTTCAACCCCGGCTTCGAGGGAGCGGAGGTCGAAGCTGGTGCTGGCGGGTCTTTACCTCCAGATACCGCCGCCTCTGCCCTTCCACTCAGCAACCTGTTGCTGTGGGTTCTCCCTCCGGCTGGGACTCAACCTCCCTCTAAGTTGCCGGAGGGGAAAGAGTCCTCTAGGGAGAGAGAAGGAGAGGCACAGGCAGAGGCACCACAAGCGGAGAGCCGAAACTTCCAGTTCAGCTCCTCCATCTAAGCGGGCCTCCCCTGTGCCTTCTAGCTTTCCTCCTCCTCGGCTCCACTCCCCTCGGTTCTCTCCTGGACCCGAGGAGGAGAAGGCTAGCCCTTCTAGGAGGTCTCAGAGGCGGCTCTCTAGGTCCGCTTCGGTGGCCTCCACCAGGTCAACTTTTTCAATGAGTGAAGCTGATATGGACCAGATGATGAGGAAATTCATCCAGGTCTAAATGCAAATGGGAGTGCTCCTAGCCCCCCCCCCCCATCCGGGAGGGGCTTTGACCCCTTTTTTCGCCCCCTTGGCTCCTTCTCCGACCCATACCACGGGTTCGGAGCTGTCGGCGCCGGGCAGACTTGGATCCGGGGGTGGGTCGGATCCGATGGGTCGGCGCACTCGGATCCGTCCCATCCCTTGAGTGCTTGGTGCCGGACCCGACCTCTCGAGCCGAGGGCGAGCCTCGGATCCGAGGGAGCTGGTGTCTTCGGCTCCGTCCAGGTCGGAGCGCACGGTCTCGGATCCGGCGGTTTTCTCCGACTCCGATCCGCAAGGCCGGATCCGAGTGGGTCGGCTCTCGGGGTTTAGAGAAGCTGGCTCCCCTCGGCTTCGGCGTAGTGGAAAGGGCACTGTTGAGGACGCCCGACCCCGGTCCCTGCCACGGCTCCATCCCGCACTCCCTTGCAGTTGGGCCAGGCCCCCACCAGCCGGTCCCAGGGACAGCCCGCCTCGATGTCCAAAGTGGTTCCCTTGGAACATCCAACTGCTGAAGAGTACTCCTCGGACAGCCCCCTCGATGAAGTACCTCGGAAGCGTAAGTGCAAAAGGAGGCACATGGACTCCCCGGTCCGTTACTGAAGACACAGACTTGGATGAAGGGGAAGGCTCCCCTAGGTCACCCCCTGAGGACGTCTCATTTGGAGACCTTATGGAGATGTTAAGGATCGGGGGGGGTGGTCTGCCCCCAAGGCTTCCTCGGACGAGTCTGTGTTCTTGGAGGCATTCGAGGCGGGCCCTTCTACCTCTTGGGTGTCCCCTCCTGCTGACCCTCTGGTGGATCTTATTTCCATCAGAGCGTGGAAGGATCCGGACACCGTTGAGCCTGTCCCCAAGCCCGGACACATCCTTTCCCCGGGCGGACCGCACTCACTGGAGCAAGGGCCCCCAGTAGATGCCATGATGATGGCTGCAGCCACGAAGAGGGAATTGGCCCAGGAGAGTCCCTCCATGCATCCTCCGGCAAGGAGTCCCGCTCGATGGATCGCATTAGGAAGCGAGTTTTCAGTTCAGCAACCTTCTCTTTGAGAGCGCTGAACTACATGGCACATGTCATTAGGATGCAGCGGGATCTGATTAAAGAATACGCTGCATCTCCCCGAGTCCATGTCGAGTGAGGATAAACAGGTATATTCCACCGAATGGCCACTCTCAGATCAGTTTCCAATACGTCTATGCGGCTGCTTTCTCATGCTACTGAGGGAGCTAGAACCAGCGGAGCAGGCCTAGTCATGAGGCGACAGGCCTGGCTCCGCCACTGTGATTTTGCAGAGCCCTTCAAGGCGACCTTGAATGCCCCTTCGATGGTTCTGCCTTGTTTGGCAAGACTGTTCGCGAAACATTAGTCCAGAGCGAAAAGGACGGAAGACGCTGTCTGCCGGAGTCCGCTTCTCAGCTCCCCAGAGGTCCTTCTCTAAGAACCAAAAGGGACAGAAGAAGATGTGGTTCCGGAAATCGCAGCAGTCCCAACCTGCTCGGATAACCAGTCCTTCCGTGGCAGAGGAGGACGGGAGGTCGTCGTGCTAGAGGCAGGGGCTCCTGGCAACTTTGGGTCCAGGAGCCTTTCTCTGATAGACCCACGCAGCAGCCCTGAAGGGTTGCCCGGCTGTCCGTCTCTGGAGGCAGTCGGGGGGCGGTTTTCGAGGCACCTGACTTCTTGGGAGTCCATAACAACAGACAGTTGGGTGCTTCGTGTCATATCCAGAGGTTATTCAATTCCCCTATTCAAGGTTCCCAAATCTCACAGCCTCCCAGATGTTCCACCCGACCAAAGGGAGGCGGCAGCTGTCGAAATCGAACAGCTGCTAGAAAAAAGAGCTATCCAGCGCGTCCCCCGAGATCAAACCGGATTAGGGTTTTACTCCAGGTTCTTCTTGGTGCCAAAGAAAACGGGGGACCTAAGACCAATCTTAGACCTTTCCCAGCTGAACCTGTCAGTAACCAAGCAAAAGTTCCGGATGGT
Organism: Protopterus annectens; assembly: GCF_019279795.1. Taxonomy (NCBI): domain Eukaryota; kingdom Metazoa; phylum Chordata; order Ceratodontiformes; family Protopteridae; genus Protopterus; species Protopterus annectens. Next base: position 433,944,618 of record NC_056728.1, read on the forward strand.
CACCCTGCAATCTATACTCCCCCTCTTGAGGGAGAACGACTGGATGTGCTCCATCGACCTCAAGGACGCGTACTACCACATTCGCATGGACAGACGATCCAGGAGGTTTCTTCGCTTCCGGCTGGGAGCCAGTCATTATCAGTTCAGGGTCCTCCCCTTTGGTCTCACCTCAGCCCCCAGGGTGTTCACCAAGGTGCTAGCGGTGGTAGCGGCCCACCTGAGGCTCCAGGGATTACAGGTCTTTCCGTACCTGGACGACTGGCTCCTGACGGCATCATCAAGGCATCTTCTGTGCTCAGCCAGAGACTATTTTCTTCAACTAGCACCAAGGCTGGGCATCACAATCAACTGGGAGAGATCTTTGCTGCATCCAACACAAGTTATAGATTTCATAGGAGGAAGACTAAACACCAGATCAATGCGAGCCTTCCTCACTCCAGACAGAATTGCCAACCTGAAGTGTCATGTGACAGCGATCCTGCAACCATCTCCAACTGCAGCTTCGGTCCTGAGAGCCCTAGGTTCGATGGCGGCAGCTATTCCGCTTCTCATTCATGCTCGCTTACGCATGCGGGTTCTTCAATGGACCCTTCAGGTTCAGTGGTCCCCTCTTTGTTCCCCTCTCAACGCTCCTATTGCGGTCAGCAAGGCGTGCAGGGACTCCCTTCTTTGGTGGCTTCTTTCTCCGGGCCCTGGCAGGGAGACCTTTTGTGCTGCATTTCCCGAGCCACAGTGACCACGGACGCTTCTTGCCTCGGGTGGGGGCATTCTGCGGAAAGATTGTCCAAGGCACGTGGAATCCCACAGAGACGTCTTTGCATATAAATGTCCTGGAAATGAGGGCGGTGCTCCTAGCGTTGCAAGCACTTCACCACGTTCTTCCTTCAGGGACTATTGCGATTCAGACAGACAACATGTCGGTAGTCTGGTATATCAACAAACAGGGAGGAACCAGGTCTTACCCCCTTTGTCGAGAGGCCATGAGAGTCTGAGAATGGGCAATTTCCACCAAACGCTTTCTGGTAGCAACGCACATTCCGGGAAAGTCCAACATCCTTGCGGACAAGCTCAGTCGCAGCATTCTTTCTCCACACGAGTGGTCTCTCAATTCACAAGTAGCGAAGAAGATTTTTGCCGTCTGGGGGCAACCCTGTTGCGATCTTTTTGCCTCTCCCTCAAACGCCAAATGCGACAATTTCTTCGCTCTGCTTCCCCCACCAGGGGAGTTCCCGAGAGATGCTCTGGTGCATGCTTGGCCTCCCGGTCTCCTTTATGCCTACCCTCCACTTCCTCTGATGCAGAGGCTTCTGCAGAAAGCCAACAGTTTGGGGAGCAGAATGATTCTCATTGCCCCGTTCTGGCCTCGTCAACCTTGGTTCCCCTTCATGGTCTCACAAAATCAATCCACCCTGGATTCTGGATCCGATTCCGGATCTCATATCCCACCCTCTGGGAATGTCGGTTCCCAATCTGCGCACCCTGAAGTTGACAGCTTGGCTGCTCCAGTTCCATCCTTGATTAGGACTCCCGGTATCTCATCAGCGGTCAAGGCCATTTTAGTGGCAGCTCATAAACCTTCCACCAGGCAGGTTTATCGGAGTAAATGGAAGAGATTCTCTATTTGGGCGGTACAGAGAACTTTGGATCCCTTCTCGGCACCTATGTCAGCGGTGCTGGATTTTTTAATAGACCTCTTTCATCAAGGGGCAAGTTCTTCCACGATTAAGGTACAATTGGCAGCTATCTCACATTATCACATTGGTCATGAGACAGCTCCCCTTATGACGGCAAAATTATGCAAAACATTTCTCAAAGGAGTTTTTTTTTGAGGCCTCCAGTCAAGGAGGTTGTACCACCTTGGGACTTGTCTTTAGTTCTGCAAGCCCTTACTGCTCCTCCCTTCGAGCCTGCAGCTTCTACAGATCTAAAGTACCTTTCCTGGAAGACTGCCTTCTTGGTAGCTATCACTTCAGCCAGAAGAGTGTCTGAGCTTCAGGCTCTATGCATCAAGCTGCCTTACCTTTCTTTCTTCCCTGATAGGGTGTGCCTCAGGACCAATCCATCTTTTCTTCCGAAGGTCTCTTCTGAGTCCAATATTAACCAATCAATTAATTTACCTGTGTTTTTTCCCAAGTACTCAAAGGAGAATACAAATTGCATTCCTTGGATGTTCATAGACAATTACGTTTTTATATTCACAGAACAGCTGGTCACAGGAAATCAGACCAGCTGTTCGTCTCCTTTGCTAAATTTGCTCTGGGTAAAGCAGTATCTAAAGTCACACTATCTAAGTGGATTGCTAATTGTATTCTGCAGGCATATGACACTTCAGGTAGACCTGCTCCTCAGAGGGTTACGGCTCATTCTACTAGGGCAGTTTCCACGTCAGCCGCCTTTAAGTCCCGTGTATCATTGGATGATATCTGCGCAGCAGCTACTTGGGCCTCGCCTCATACTTTTATTTCTCATTATAAGGTGGATGTTGTTTCTAGAGGAAGAGCATCCTTTGGCTCAGCGGTGCTCCGAAACATCCTTCCATGACGCCCAAGATTCAGGTAGCTAGGGACTCTGTCCCACAGGTTGCAGACGAATGAAGTCTGCCTACTTCAGATTTAGAAGTTATGTACTCACCATAACGTTCCATCTGAGTAGGTGACTTCATTCGGATGCAACCATCCCCCCCTCCATCCCCCTGACCTTTATAGAGCGAGTATGTATGCTGTTTTAGTGTACTGTAGTCAGTATTTTGAGGCAAACTCAATCTGAGGTCAGTCAGGGCTTGGCAAGGGGTTATGGGTAAGAGGGAGGAGCTAGGAGCTCGGAGCCTAAGCTTTTGAATTGCCGGCTCGGATCCGAGGTCGCATCCGATACCCACAGGTTGCATCCGAATGAAGTCACCTACTCAGATGGAACGTTATGGTGAGTACATAACTTCTAATTACACTCATTCCCTGCCTACAACAGGAGTTTCAATGGTGGGCAAAGGCCTGTCACCACAACAAGGGGCAGCCATTCACCATACCCCCAGTCAGGCAGACATTGACAACAGATGCATCAGATTATGCCGGGGGGGCCCACATGGCACGAAGATGTATTCAGGGCTCATGGTCCCCAATCCAAATGCATCTACAATATCAATCAAAAAGAGATGCTAGCTGTTCAGAATGCCCTGACAGCCTTCAAGGACCTACTTCATCCAGGACAACTACTGATAAAGATGGACAATACTACAGTCATGTGGTACATAAGCAGGGAGGCACACATTATACTCCCTTTGCAGACTAGCCATGACTTTGTGGGACACAGCATTGACTTACCAAATACATCTGCAAGCACAATTCCTGCCAGGAGAGATAAATACTCTGTCAGACGAACTAAGCAGAAACCTCATGGATCCCCATGAGTGGAAATTGGATCCACAAGTCCTCAACATGATAACAAGGAATTGGGGGTGCCCAGACATAGATCTATTTGCCTCCCCTCACAACTGCCTACTACAGATATTCTGCACAAGGACTCATCACAAGCAAGCATGGAAAGTAGATGCTCTATCTTTCAGATGGAAAAACTTAACAGTATATGCCATTCCCCCACTGCCTCTCCTCCCCAAGGTACTCCTAAAGGTCAGACAAGAAAAGCCAAAAATGATACTAATTGCCTCAGACTGGCCCCGCCAGCACTGGTACCCAATCCTAAGGAACTTCACTCAATGCACAGCATGGACATTACCTCAAATTCCTCACTTACTGACCCAACAAAACAATCAGATCCTGCACAGCCAGCTCAGGACCTTAAATCTGGCAGCATGGCGGATAATGTAGTTTTTCAAAACACACCCCTCTCTAAGGCAGTTATGGATGTTATCTTGGAGGCCAGGAGGCCCAGTACCAGAAAATCTTATGCAGAAAAATGGAAGAGATTCTGTGCTTGGAAACAGACACAAGGAATTGACATGATTGTACCAAATATCCCTCATATTTTGCAATACTTAACTGAGATGCTGGACAAAGGCCTATCCTTTTCTTCAATTAAGATTCATGCCTCTGCCATTTTAGCTCATTTCAATACAGAGCCACCTCTTTTTCTCATCCTTTATTAAGACAGTACCTCAGAGGAGCCAAAAACTTACGGCCTCCAAGATCATCACCAATACCTGCATGGGACCTCAATTATGTTTGGAAAAACTCACTTTGCCTCCTTTTGAGCCAGCCGCTACAGCTGATATAAAATTTTTATCATGGAAACAGCTCTGCTCCTAGCAATAACCTCTGCAAGACAGGTCTCAGAGCTGCAGGCACTCATGGCTGTGGAACCTTTTATCATTTTCCATCCAGATAGGGTTTCTCTAAGGACAAACCCCACTTTTATGCCTAAGGTAGTGTCCAGTGTGGCCCTCAACCAGACTATTCATTTGCCTGTCTTTTATCCAAACCCACAGAATAAGGGTGAGAAACTTCTGCATTCTTTGGATATACACAGACAGCTGCGCTTTTACTCGGACAGAACCAAAGCTTTCAGAAAGACTGAGCAATTACTGGTAGCATATGCTGCAGGATCACAAGGAAAGGCTATCTCAAAGTAGACTATTTCAAAGTGGATAGGCCACTGCTTTCGTTTCTGCTATTCACAACATGGCAAATCAGTGCCTAAGGGCATTAGGCCACATTCAACCAGAGCAGCAGCCACTTCAGCAGCCTTCCTCAGAGGAGTGCCAACCAAAGACATTTTAGAGGCTGCAACCTAGAGTTCAGTGCATACTTTTACAAAGCACTACCACTTACCACTCTACTCCAAATCCAGGGCAGGCTTTGCCACTGCAGTACTGCAGGGCCTCATAGCCGCTCCTATTTCTGTTTAGTTCCAGCCTCCCAATCTTAGCTTTGGGATTCAACCCAATTGTAATGACTGCAACAGTGAAAAAAGATGAACATAGTACAGTTGTGTACCTGCCATAAATGTAGATATTCGAGTGTATTCACTGTTGCAGTCCAGGTTACCCACCCACCATCCCCCTTATCTTTGCTGGACCTTATCTGTACTTCTCTATTTCTATACAACCTACGTGGTGTATTTGCTTGTAATGAAGGAAACTTGTTACTTGGTGCATGTATGCTTTATTGATATATTTTTAGCTTACCCTTTTGGGGGCACCTGACATCTGGGGCAAGAAAAACTGAAGAAAATGGCGTTGGCTGCATCTTTTATACCCCAGGCACTCTGACATCAGGGAGGAGGCGACAGCAACCAACGCCGGACCTAGACTTTGGAATTCAGGCCGACTGCGGGTAGCCTGCCAGCAGGATAACCCAATTGTAATGGCTGCAACAGTGAATACACTCGAACATCTGCATTTATGGTAGGTATACAACTGTACTTTGTCTTGCCTGTGGAAAGCAAATACCACACTGAGACTTTCATTCTTACTGCGTCACTTGCTTAGGCTCAGACCGCAACATTCCCCCACTGTCGCTTTTGTGCTTTGTTCAATGCCAGAACTATGTCATCAGGCCCTCATTGTAGCTAGATATTTTCACTTATGGTCTTCAAATTCAGATATGGCTTTGGTAAGCCATCCAACAGCTGATCTTCTGAAAAAAACGTAAGGATAAAGACAGAGACAGACCGCAGAGGTCCAAACCTACAGACGACGCTTCCATTAAGCTAGTCATCAGTTCTCTGGTCCTCAGTGAGGTGCTTTCGCAGCCCCTGATGCCCACTTCTGTGGATTTGCAGGCTGATACCAAGACCCTTTTGGAGTCCGGTATGCCTCAAAACTCTTCTTCGACTAAGGATCCTGCGGTTGTCTCTCCCTTGGATGGGTCCGGAGCTGCTGAGCTTGGCACTGGCTTCCGAGGAAGCACTTTGCACTACCGATTCTCGACACAAACCGATGACTTATTTCGCATCTACCGTTCTTTCAAAAACTACCGAGTTTCTAAGGCCCAGGATATGAACCACACCCAAGAAACCGGCGACCCACTCTCAGACAACTGCTTCCTTGCCTCAGTCTCAAATGCTTAAAATGGCGGAAGACCTTATCATGTTTATCAGGGGAAGCCAAGCCACCCCTTTCAAAAGAAAGAGATCTGTCCCCAGTAGTTTTGTCTGAACAGGAGGCAGATGAGACTGATGCATCTGAATATGAAGACATGCAACCCCTTTCTGCTTATGAGGATTCTGATGCAGAGGATTCCATTTCCCTCAGCCTCACCACCCGAGGACTTTTCCTTTGGGGAAACCCTTCATACCTTAAGGGAGCATTTTCAATGGGAATGTCAGGACTACCCTCGATCTAAAAAGAGACTCGGGGAATTCTTAGATCTTCTACAGCACAGACCCCTGGCCATTCCCCCAATCCTGGATGTTGTGGACGATGTTTTCCTGGAATCCAGTTTGACTCCTGACACCCTACCACCTGCACCCAGAAACCCTGACAGGTATTAGAGTCCCTGACTCACACAAATTTCTTTTCAAAAATCCTACTGCTGACCCTGAGGTAATTTTTCAAGGGCCTAAAGGTATTGAAGGCAACCTCTGCTAAGAATCCCACCCCCTCAGATAGGGATTCCCGAGCACTAGACAGATGGGGTAAAAAAGTATACACCTCTGCTACTCTTGCTATCAGAGCACTAAATTGCCAGATCCATATGCTAAAATGTCAGCAACATACCATGGAACTCCTCAAACAAAAAGTGTCTTCCTTTCCTGCTTGTGCAGAATCTAAAGAGTTACAAGAGTTAATTCCTTCTGCAAGTCAAGTAACTAAACACACCTTGCGCTGTGGTTTTGATGCCCTAGAAGCTTCTTGCAGGGCAGCAGTCACCGGTTCTGTCCTTAGAAGGCATGCATCACTTAAGGAACAGCCCTTGCCAGACAATGTTAAATCTAAATTGGTGGATGCCCCCTTACACAAAGACAACTTATTTGGCACTAAGGCAGAAGAGATCTTAAATCTATGCAGACAGTTAAGGATTTCTTACAGGTCCAGCCACCCAGGTTCAGTAAGCATTGCCCTTCCAAGCACTGATCCATTCCTGCTCCCACCAGGTCAGTTCAGCCCAGACCCCATGGAAGCAGATCCCTCCCCAAACAGCAGCCACAAGGAATGCAGAGATCAAAACAGTGCAATTCCTCCACTTCAAAAACATGGAGGGCTAAGCCACCCCATCATGGTAAGAACTCACAATGACTCTCCTCCACCATCCCCTCCCTCTGCCCACTGTCACTTACCCCTAGGAGGAAAACTCTCATTTCACGCAAGCACCTGGGCCACCATTACCAGCGATTACTGGGTCCTCAACATAGTGTCCCCGGGATACAGATTTTCTTTCCACACTCTTCCAACCCCAAAAGGGTTCCCAGATCTACCTCCAAACCAGTGGGCAGTGGCACAAAAGCAAGTACTTTCCCTGCTCTCTTTGAAGGCAATAGAGCACTTTCCTGCAGAACAGAAAGTCTAAGGTTTCTACTTCAGACTTTTTCCGATACCCAGAAAAGATGGCACCTGGTGCACCATCTTCGATCTACCCATTCTAAACACCTTCCTGGTGATACCAAAATTCAAAATGCTCACCCTTCAGCAACTGCTACCCATGCTCTCCAAGGATGCTTGGCTAGCCACCCTAGACCTAAAAGAGGCCTACCTCCACATTCCTATTAGGGAATCATGCAGGAAATACCTACGTTTCAGGGCAGGATCTCTGCACTTCCCTTTGGCTTATCTACTGCTCCCAGAGTTTTCACAAAATGTCTGGCTCCGATCATTGCCTTTTGCAGACAAAGGAATATCCAAATTTATCCATATTTAGACGACTGTCTAATTCATACGGACAGTCAGGAAAAGCTGCTCAAGCACCTGGCATTTGTAAAGTCCCTACTGACCTCCCTAGGGTACACTATCAATGAAAAGAAATCCAAACTAGTATCCACCCAAAGGATTATATTCCTGGGAGCATGCCTGGACACAGCATCGCAGATGGCATTCCTTACACCAGAAAAGCAAACTTACCCGACAGCCTACTTCTCGCAACTAGCCACCAGACCCCAGTTAACTGTAAGGAAAATCCTGCAAGCTCTGGGGTTCATGGCATCTTGCATTCTACTCCTTCCATATGCCAGACTGCATATGAGGAAACTTCAGTGGTACCTAAAAAGCCTTTGTTGTCAACACTCTCAAGACCTGGAAACTCTTATACCCATGATACCTTGCCTCAGGAAAGATTTTCTTTGGTGGGCAGCAGCATGAGCCCACAACAAGGGACTACCTTCCTCACCACCCCCTGCCACCCAGACCCTCACCAAAGAAGCATCAGAGTATGCCTGGGGTCACACCTGGACGGCAGGTGCATACAGGACCAGTGGAGACAACAGCAAATACATCTGCACATCAACCAAAAAGAGATGTTAGCTGCCCAGCACGCATTGACACCTTTCAGGCCGCTTCTCTCCCCAGGGGCTCTCCTGATCAAAACGGACAACACCACTGATGTGGTATATCAACAAGCAGGGAGGGACTCACTCCTATCCTCTATGCAGGCTGGCCATGACCCTTTGGCACACAGCCTCTGCCATAAACCTATGACCCTGTCAGCACAATCCCTGCCAGGTTCTCTAAACTCTATGGCATATCACTTAAGCAGAAATCTTCTGGACCCACATGAGTGGCAGCTAGACAAAAGAACCTTCACCCTAATAACTCAGAAATGGGACACCCTGAAGGTCGACCTCTTTGCCTCCCACACCAACCATCAGCTCAGCAAGTTCTGCATCAGGGAGCATCACAACATGGCTTGGAAAGTGGATGCCCTGTCCTTCCCCTGGGTCAGTCTATCGGTCTGTGCCTTTCCACCACTACCTCTCATTGCCAGGGTACTGCTCAAAATAAGGGAGGAAAAACCAAGGACAATTCTTATTGCTCCAGACTGGCCTCACCAGCGCTGGTACCCACTGCTGCACAGCTTGTCCCACTGCCACCCTGGCATCTCACTCAGACCCCAACCCTCCTCACCCAGAGGTAAGGAGAATTCATCCATCCCCAATTGCAGACCCTCAGTTTGGCAACTTGGCTTATTCCCTAACCAGTGAATAATCTGCCAACCTCAGTAAACCGGTACTAGATGTTATACGAGAGGCTAGATGCCCTAGCACTAGAAAGTCTTATGCTGACAAATGGAAAAGGTTCTGCACCTGGATTCAGGCCAAGGGAGTTGATATGGCACAGCCCTCCCTCCCTCTCATCCTGGATTACTTAGCTGACCTGCTACGCAGTGGTCTCTCTTTTTCCTCTATTAAAATTCATGCCTCTGCTATCTCTGCTCATTTCCCCACTGAGCAGCCCCTTTTCTCTCACCCTCTGTTCAAACAATTCCTAAGAGGGGCTAGCAACTTGAGGCCACAGAGAAGAGGACCTACCTCAGCTTGTAGCCTTAACTTTGTGTTGGAAAAGCTCACCCTGCCCCTCTTCGAACCAGCATCTTTAGTAGAGTTAAAATTTCTTTCCTGGAAGACAGCTTTTCTTCTGGCTATCACTTCAGACAGAAGGGTCTCCGAGCTACAAGCACTCATGGCTGTGGAGCCCTTCATCATTTTCCATGCTGACAGGGTTTCCCTCAGGACTAACCCATCCTTCATGCCCAAAGTGGTGTCCAGTGTGGCTCTCCACCAATCCATTAATTTGCCCAGCTTTTTCCCTAACCCACAGAACAAGGGGGAAAGGATCCTGCACTCTCTAGATGTGCACAGACAGCTCAGATTCTATCTAGACAGGACTAAATCATTCAGAAAGCCTGATCGATTGCTTGTTACCTTTGCTGCAGGGGCAGAGGGCAAAGCCTTCTCCAAACAAACAGTTTCTAAATGAATAGTACACTGTATCCATTTCTGTTACAAGCAGCATGGAAAGCCTCCCCCTAAGGGGGTCAGGACTCACTCCACCAGAGCAGCCTCCACCTCTGCAGCTTTCCTCAGAGGAGTCCCCACCAGGGACATCCTGGAGGCTGCCACCTGGACATCTGTTCACACTTTCAGCAAACATTACCACCTGCCTATCTTCTCCAAATCCAGGGCAGGCTTTGCCACTGCAGTCTTGCATGGCATCCTAGCCAGCCCCTAGTCTCCTTGGATGCCTCCACCGTTTTTCTCAGCTTTGGGAATCAACCCAAATGTGATGACTGCAGCAGTGAAACACAAAGAACATAGTACAGTTGTGTACACTTACCATAAATGTAGGTGTTCAAGTGTATTTACTGTTGCAGTCCTGGTCCCCCCCCCTCTCCTTACAAGGGACATTTTGGTATTTACTTTCTACTGGTGGGGTTCTTCCACCATAACCAGGCTCCCACTTGGGGACTCCTGACAGGGCAAGAAAAACTGATGTAATGGCGTTGGCTGTCTTAGTTTATACTACTGACGACCTGACGTCAGTCCTGAAGCGACAGCAACTGACGCAGAAATACTAAACCTCTGGTATTTGGGCTAGCCGAGGGCTACCCTGGCAGGGATAACCCAAATGTTATGACTGCAACAGTGAATACACTCAAACATCTTCATTTATGGTAAGTGTACTTTTTCCTGATAGTCAGTTTGCTGCCCCTAAAATAGCAAATAGGATGTATAAGGTTCCTCAGTCTTTTAAGTTTTTATACACTCATAACAAGTCAGACCTAGCAGCTATAGCCTTACATAATACTACTGCTGCTAAACATTTGGTTAATTCCAATCCTACACTTTTTCACAAGGATGGGAAGATCATTTATAATTATGGGGAAAAATTATGGGTGGTGCAGTGGTGCAGCAGTTAGCGTTTTCAGCTCACAGCAAGAGGTTCTCCGGTTTGATTCTTGGTTGGGCTTCTATTACAAGAAGTTTAAAGTATCACACTATGAAAATTCTGGCCTGGTTAGGATTTTCCCTTGTAGTTTTATTAATTGATTTGTCTGCATGACCTTTTTACTCTTTGATTTTATTTGTTAGTTGGTACACTTTTGCAGGCACCTTAATTGTTATGGACATCAGCTGGTTGTAAAGACCCTGTGTTTCTTGAGTATAGCCAAACCATCTATTTATGCTGTGCTGATGATGTCATAAGAAGGCGGAAACATGCATGTCCACAGCTAGTGGAGTTTGGCATTATTGGCCTAAATGTGTCCACAAAGGGCTTAAAAAATAAAAAAAGTTGTGGACATTTAGAAGCCGTATAGCTGAAGCACTTGATGTCCTTAAGGGGTCATTTGCATATATGCCACGGGTGAGGTTTAAGGTATCATGAGTGAAAAATCTAGCTTGGCTAAGTTTTTCTTGTAGTTTTTACTTTTTGATAGGAGAGAGGGGAAAGGGTAGCTAAAAAATCGAATGCCTGAAAGAATGAGTAAAGTACAAAGCAACATGCATCTTTTTGAAATATTGATGCCTTTAAAGTTGAATTTATTTGCCTTGATCATGGAAAGGGGCAGATATAAGAGGGAACCAATGACGTATTTCTTTGAGAGGTTGGAGGAGGAACTGTATGAAACCAACTTCCCACAGTGTCCGTAGAGACAAACACAGTGGAGTTTAGGATGCACGTAATAGAAGTAGAACTTTTAATAGTAAAATATCTGAGGACAGAGTAGATGTTTGAATCTGTGGAGTATGTATTGGGTAGTAAAATGAGTAGAGTAACTTCACTCTTTTGCAGTATTTTGTAGTTAGACCTTTCTCTTTTAGGGTTTTGGTTATCTTTTGGCTCAGATGTAC